>NC_081570.1:91874540-92063616 GCF_022355385.1 Mustela nigripes
AGAAAGAAAGAAAGAAAGAAAGAAAGAAAGAAAGAAAGAAAGAAAGAAAGAAAAGACAGATAGACATGGTAACATCGCCAAGAAGGTGAACATAATCCCATTAATGGATAGATAAAAATGCAATTAAAATAAGAAGAGAGATTGGGTTAAACTTCATGTCAGCACTCAACCATCAATATAATTGTTAACACAGTCTAAATGCCAGGCAGGCATCACACTCATAAAATGAGATCAGGAATGGAGAAGAAATTAGATTTACAGATCCTCATATTTCAAATAGCCATTTAGTGTTGATTTACTGCAGGTTTTCCTCTCTCCTTATAAAATATTCCTGACAGGTTCTTTTTTTAAATTTTTTTTTAATTTTAAATTTTTAGTTTTTTATTAACATATAATGTATTATTAGCCCTAGGGGTACAGGTCTGTGAATTGTCAGGCTTACACACTTCACAGCACTCACCATAGCCCATACCCTTCCCAATGTCCATAACCCAGCCACCCTCTCCCTACCCTCCCCCCAGCAACCCTCAGTTTGTTTTGTGAGATTAAGAGTCTCTTGTGGTTTGTCTCCCTCTTCCTGACAGGTTCTAACCTCTCTTTAAAAATGTCCAGCAGAGAATATTCACTACATGATACTATACACCCAAATGAGTTATCACTGGAGTGTATAGTTTATTAACAAACCCTATCTAAAATTTACTCCAAAATCTCTGTGTAACTTCTCTCCACTGACCTGCCTCCTTTTATCTGGAGTTATGCTGGCGGTGGCAAATCTCCTTTTTATACGTTAGCCTTTCAAAATTTGTTCAGGTTTAAAATCCCTAGTTATTCATATTTTCCTTTAGCTATTCATACATCAAGGAATTCTAAAATGCAAAGCATTATAAATCTACAAAAGTTGATGACAGTTTTCCTCGCTAACTCTGATCAAACAGAAATAAATAACCAAAAGTTATTCTAAAAACTGATTTTAAAAATATAAATTCCATTATATTATAAAATTGCAACTTATCCCAGAAAACAGCTTCTTTCCTCGTGGGTAACACAGACCCAAGCATTGTTCAGTTTCTTTCTGCTCCAGAATAGCATTTATAGTGCACAGACTGGTTTAGTTACAGGGCTGCTCATCAAAAATCTGAAAATTTATCATGCAACTACCTTCAGATATTAAATGCAAAAAATCACATATAATTCCCACATGTACAGTTAAGCAATGTAGGAAGTTCCCAAAACTTTATATAATGACTTATCTTTATCTAAAGGAATATAATTAAAATGGCTAAGACTAATTAGTGCTCCTGCCAAATGTTATTTTAGCTTGTTTCATTCCCTACAGCAAATACTTTGCTGTGCAGCTAACTACATCCTTGATATATAACTTCTGGACAGTTTTGCCCTTTAACTTTTGTTCACACTAGTCATTATACTTAGTCTTAAATCAGACAAGTTTCCCAAGTCATCTTATGCATGAGTTAACAAACTGAAGAATCGGCAATATTAAAATTATGGCTATGCTCCAGTACCAGTCATCAGGTTCCAGTTAAATAAAACTGAAGCCAATGTAATTACAAGGCATGCTAGAGCTTTGCAAAACAATATGCAAGTGAAAGGGATCTGAAGCAAGATTTCCTTCCAAGTTTGAATCCAGTGCCACTAAGAATGACACATGCCAAGAAATTTTTTAAAAATAATTTTTTAGGGGCGCCTGGGTGGCTCAGTGGGTTAAAGCCTCTGCCTTCGGCTCAGGTCATGACCCCAGGGTCCTGGGATGGAGCCCCGCGTCAGGCTCTCTGCTCCGCGGGAAGCCTGCTTCCTCCCCTCTCTCTCTGCCTGCCTCTCTGCCTACGTGTGATTCCTCTCTCTCCGTCAAATAAATAAAATCTTAAAATAATAATAATAATAAGGGGCGCCTGGGTGGCTCAGTGGGTTAAGCCGCTGCCTTCAGCTCAGGTCATGATCTCAGGGTCCTGGGATCGAGCCCCACATCGGGCTCTCTGCTCGGCGGAGAGCCTGCTTCTCTCTCTCTCTCCCTCTCTCTCTCTCTCTGCCAGCCTCTCTACCTACCTGTGATCTCTGTCAAATAAAAAAAAAACTTAAAAAATAATAATAATTATTATTATTATTAAAGTTAATTCTAAGCAAAACCCTATCTTAAAGTTTGCCAGATATAAACTATTTCATGAACAATTTTCATTGTTCTCTCTCTCTCTCTCTGCCAGCCTCTCTACCTACATGTGATCTCTGTCAAAAAAAAAAAACTTAAAAAAAAAATAATTATTAAAGTTAATTCTAAGCAAAACCCTATCTAAAAGTTTGCCAGATATAAACTATTTCATGAACAATTTTCATATAAACCCTCAAAATTCAATGAACAGCCTGCTGTACCACTATCAACCACTTGGCTTCTGAGAAGAGTGATGGCCACAACATAGATTAGTGTTTATACACAGTGCTGATATCACAGTCCTAACGCAATGGGCTTCCCCGGGGCAATAACTTAGAGAAGAGTTAGATAAATGGGCTGTCAGTAAGGTGCTGGCCTTTCACCTCTGAGGCCTAATTTAAAAACTAAACACAGCCACATTAAAAAATAATTACTTCTACAAGATGTCAGAGAATATATTGATTTACCCTGGGAAGCTGATTATAAGCATCACATATTCATTCCTTCCTTCAATGCCCTGAGCACCCCATGAGTTCTGAGCATGGTAGACTGACAACCGAGCAAGGACGTGTTTCTTGCCCTCAAAGAGCCTACCATCTACTGATGAGGCAGGTAAACCCAAACACAATACAACTAACTGGGCATAGGCTCTGGTCCAGCGGGAAATTTTTCAAAATATGCCTGTCAATAAAAATTTCAGGGCATGTATTTTGTAAGTCTCTAGTCGAACCCTGAAATCTACTTTTATGTTGCTATAAGTTTCCTAGGTGTGGTTTCCAAATCCTGGCTAGGTTTAGAAATCACACTTTGTGGGTACATGAGCAATTCATCATGACCAACAACCAGTGGTTCCAAACATGCTTTTGAAAAAGCTGTGGCAAAATAACACCTTGCCAGCTAAATCCTCTTAACATTAATGTCTGGGCTCTTCCTGACAGAAGTTCACAATCGAACCATCATGTCTGGTGACCAGACTGAGCAGAAAGAGCAGTGGGCAAGGTAGGTAGCTAGGATGCTGGGCTTCCCCTGCCTACCACATCTCCAACCAAGCAGTGCATTTCCACTTACTCGTTGGTCTTCATAGAGAAGCAAAAGGAGGCTCATAATGGAAACCATCTGTTACAATAGAAACAGACAATTTGGTGGAAAACAAACTGGTCTAAAGAACTAATTGTTCACGAAGGGAACACTCCCTTATCAATGGCTTCAAAAATTTTCACCCAGAGAAGGCTACTCTTTCCTTTTAAAAACAATGATGAATCAGATGAAAACTAATTCTCATATGAAAACAAGGATCAGACAGAGATACGTCCCTCCACTTTATAACACTGACTACTCACTGTTTGGCACTACTTACAGGAGTATTAGTAAATCAGGGGTGAAACATATAATACCTTTTCAAAGTTTTTTTTTCCCCCCTCCACTCACTAAAAAGATTATATAGGCTACCAAACATAAAACTCACTACAAAATTTCACATGTTATTTTAAACTCCACACAAATTTAATATTCTGTTCCACCAAATATGTGTGTTTTCGTGAAAAGAAAAGTTTCCCTAAAATCCTTAAGTAAGATTAAAGCTCTACAAGAATGTGCCATTTGTCAGACCCCTAAAAAATGACCCCTGGTCAGGGGTGTGAGGAGTCCAGTTAAAAACAACTTGAGCTAACACAACATCTTCTTTGAAGATAGAAGAAAGAACACAATCACATGATTTCAAAGTAAGAACTTTACCACCTACTCGAACCACCTCATCTTCTACCATATAAAACTAAAATTCAAAGTGGTAAATAAAAATGTCTGAGGTCAAACAGCTGGCTAGAAGCAGAACTGTAACTAGAACCCCATACATCAACTTCAGTTCTCCTGGCTGAAGGCTCGTCATTGTCTGGAATCTGCAGGGACCAGGACTGTGGCAGAGAAGAAGTTTCCTATACATGTTTGGGGATCATCTGAATCCCTGTTGGGTGTCCAGCATTATCCTGGGAAGCAGGAGAAGAGGTAGAACTCTCCTTCAAGTGGTCAAAGACTGTGTGCTCCCCAAGATTAGGTGAATTCTAGGAGGAAGTAGAGAGTCCTACTGGAATATTCTAAAGATAGGGCTTCAAATCTCCTCAATGACCAGAACAAAATGCCTGGACTCGACAATCAACAGTACTTTCAGTGATTGATATGTCCACATACAGTTCTGTAGACCTGTGGACAAGTAGCCACATGTGGTTCTTTCTACAGAAAGTTTTAATCACATAAACCACATCATTCTGTTATTATGACAGCACCTGAGTACCTCAGGGAGGTTAGTGATTAAGCCAAAGGTTGTAATAAAGCTGCTGAACATGTGAGGCGGCTTGAAAGAAGACAGTCCAAAGGGCCAGTCCTCAATGGAAGGTGAGAAACAAGCCAATCGTATTTGCTCTTATAGAACATGAAAGCAGGACGCAGATACATCCAGTCAGCAGGGAACCATGGTTTCTGACTCCTGACAAGAGGTGACTGGCATCACTAGTTTCCAGAATTGTTGGTCCTGAAAGAATACCATAAAGCCTGTTGAACTCCTCCCCTTCATGGCAAGCACTGAATCCTGGAGTGACTGCTGATGGAGATGTCCTGGGCCATTTTCTTTCCATTCTAGCAAAACCCCTGCCCCCAAAGCAACAGAGCATGTTTCTTTCTTGCAACCACTCTGAACATTTAACAGTCCAGTCCTTAAGGATATCTAAAGGAGAAGACAAAATATAAGCAAAAATGGTTAAGGACACTTTGCAATAACCTAGTTTTCATTTTTTATTCAATGAGTTCATTCATTTATTCAACATATATTTACAGATCTTCCATGTGCAGATACTGGCCTAGGTACAAGGAATGCAGCTGTAAATACGACTGACATGTTCCTCTCTCACAAAGTTCGTATTTTAGCAGAGACAACAAACATAAAAACAAATGGACTAAAAAAAAAAAAAAAAAATGGACTGATGTCATACCAGATAGATCTATTATAAGGAATCATTTAGAAACAGGTATGGGATTAGAGAGTGACCAGGTAGTGGGTAGGGCTGAAGGTGGGAGGTTTCTTTAGGAGAAGAAATCCTAAGGCCTGAGGAGAAAGAAGTAATTATTTGGGAGGGGGTGTGGGAGGGTTGGATTTAACAGGCAAGTTGAACAATAAACATGAAGACTGAGACTGAAAAGAGCTTGAAGTTCACAAGGGACAGGAAAATGGTCAGTGACATTGCATGAAAACAATTAATGAAATTCAAAACTGATACACATAGTCTTGATGGTCTATCTTATTTTATCACTCCTTTCACATATATCCCCTGTTTTAAAGATTTTTTAGATTTTTAAAAATTTTTAAAGATTTTTTTTAAATTTATTTGACAGAGAGAGAGAGAGAGAGACCGCAAGAGAAGGAACACAAGAAGGGGGAGTGGGAAAGGAAGCAGCAAGACTCCCCACTGAGCAGGGAGTCCAACGCAGGGCTCAATCTCAGGACCCTGGGTTCATGAGCTAAGCCAAAGGCAGACGCTTAATGACGGATCCACCCAGGCACCCTATCCTGTTGAACATTTTGAGATCTATTGAATAGGTCAGAGGTGCTCATTAACATGCTACGTCTTCTTCCTGGCATCTACTTGCTCTTGTCTGCACACCCAGATCATGCCACCCCCAAGAGGGGAACAATGTGACTTACTCCTCTTGTTCTTTGAGACTCACACAGCACTCCTGCTGAGAAACCTACTATCATTCTCTGAAGTGTGGGTTAACTGCCTGAAACAGACAGTCCCTGAGATGCTCATACTCACCACTCTACCACCACTTATTGCATCAAAGTTACTCAGCCAGTACAAAACATACACACTAGGGGAGAAGCATATTTCTATGTAGAGTTGATGTATGCTGGACTGTGACCACCTTGGTGACAAAGATTAGATTCTCTATCTCAATGAATTCTTTTGGAAGAAAGAAAGAAAAATGGTTAGCTCTTCCTCTTTCCCAGGAGCCATCTTTCCAAACACGCGCATACACACATTGGATCGCACCTCCAAAGTGGCTTTCTCGTCAACCATTTCTTTTCATCTTTATTACTACCTCTTGGGTCAAGCATTAGCCTTCAAATTGACCTTTCCTAATCCACTCTTACAATGCTCAACTGTCCTTCACACAGCCATACTACTGACTTTTTAAAAATATAAATTCTATAATAGCATTCTCCGATTTAAAATTCTTCCCACTGCACTGAGAATTAAATCCGAGCTCTTGGACCAAACCTACAAGACCATATATTTCCTGGCCCCTAAAATGTTCCAATCATCTTGTTCTAGTTGCATACTTGCATACTCTTTTTCACTATAACTGGCCTTTTTTGTATTTGCTTAAACACCTGAGCAAGGGCATACACCCAAGACAGTCTATATTATGAACACTAATTCGTAACTCATACAGTGATTTGTTTACCTCTTACGTCTCCTCTCCTGTTCTATATATTTGTATTGCCTAAGTCTGCATAATCAACATTTTCATAATCAAATTTAGCTTTTAATAATAAAAATGTTCAGTTTTTGTTGGACAAACTACCATGTCATAACTAGTTTTGACTTGCTTTTAACTGTATTCATTTGTGTTTTTACTTATAACTATCAATAGGCTACATGTAACTGAAATTTTTCAGGAAATGAAATTTTTAGTGTACAAAATTGTGAACATATTTCATAAAAGTCCTTAATAATGACTCTCTTAATAATTTGTATTCATCCTAAATATTAAGTTAGGTAACTTGCATCATTTATGGGAAAAATACTTCATTACTATATGCTCAATTGCTGAGTTGGCATAAGATAACACAAGTTCTGGCAAAGAAAGAAGCATATACTTTCTAAAATAGTATGTTCTAGTCTCATCTTTCCATTCCCCTGGACCTTATTATTCTCTTTTCTCTCAACCTCTCTCCTTCCTGTGATAAACTTGCTTGAGTAGTAGGGTACAAATTTAGTTGTATTCCCAAAAGATTCAGATGTCTGCAGATATGGTTTATTGATTTATAGTTAAAATGAAGAGCACGTGTAATTGGTGTTACTGACTGGCAAACTTTGAGAGGAAACAAAGGTCTCTGGACAATCACTTCAATATGTCAATTTGTTTTGTTTTGTTTTGTTTTGTTGTTTTTTTGAGGCCAGGAGCCCTTAGATCAGAGACCTACACTCAACAGATCTACATAAAAATGCACACAGATTGCACAATCTCTTTACCCTTCTTATAAACATTCTTCTGTAATAAACTTCTGAAATAGGATGACAGAAGAGCAGGGGAGCCATTTCCTCTTTATAAAATGGCACTATACTGAAATTATTAACTTAGAAAAATGTCCAACCTGCTAAGTCTTTAAAACTTGCATGAGCTCACTTCCAAACAGCACCCACAACCATCCCAACAACTGGCAGGTAGCTCTGAGGTTTAGTCTCTCCCCTGTTGTTACCTTGATTTTTTTTTCCCCTCCTTAACCTTTTTGTGAAATGAAAAAGTGATTCAAGTCAGATACCACTTCATTACAAATCTTACAAATTTGTATGTGAGCAGATTGAGTAGATAAATGTATCCATTTGAAATCAAATGAATGTATAACTATTTCTGAAAAACCAGTGATATTTCATAGGAGGCAGCTAGCTGTGTATCTTCATTTGAATGTGGTAAAATTTTTGTGTATATTCCTTTTCACTGGGGCCAAAGATCAATAATCGACATATTTATAGAAGAACATAGATACACTGAAAACACTGTCCCCATCTCAGGAACATTCCTTCTTAATACTATCTATAGTAAGAAGAGAGAACAGTAGCAGAAACCACACTGTGTTGTGTATTCTTTTGAAATACCAGCGTTCCGATGATGGAGCTAGACTATGGACACTATATACTAGCATGAATAGTGAATCTATAAAAGAAAGTTCTTAGGATAATTTAGTCAAACATTTTCATTTACATATGAAACTATGTGCATTTCCCATCAATGCACCTAACTAGTTAAGAGCAAAAAATGATATTCTTCTTAACACCAATCTATCACCTAAGTAAGGGTGTGATCCTGGGTTGATTAGGAAAGATAAGCGAAGATTATGGTAAGGTTATACATGCTTATTTCAGATCTTAATACTTAATGAATAAATCACTTCCGTTCCCCCACAGAACCGGGAAAAATCAGATTCAAAATATTCCAGGGGCGCCTGGGTGGCCCAGTGGGTTAAGCCGCTGCCTTCGGCTCAGGTCATGATCTCAGAGTCCTGGGATCCAGCCCCACATCAGGCTCTCTGCTCAGCAGGGACTCTGCTTCCTCCTCTCTCTCTGCCTGCCTCTCTGACTGCTTGTGATCTCTGTCTGTTAAATAAATAAATAAAATCTTAAAAAAAAAAATATTCCAGTGGGAATGCTAGTAAGCAACAACAGACCCATCAAAGTATTATAGGACTGCAGCCTTGGGATTATCATACTGTGAGCATATATTTCACCTCCACCCTATAATTTGATTAGGAATTCTAAAAAATTAAGATATTTGCCTATAAGATTTTATCTTTTATAATCTTTCAATGTAAGATATTTGGAAATCTAGGTAGAATATACTGACTTCTGGGAGTGTGAGTGTGAGTGTGTGTGTGTGTGTGTGTGTGTGTGTTTTGCCCTTCCAGCTCTTCATTTTTTTCCCTCCTTCTCCTATCAGTTCAATACTATGCTCTACCTGGTCTTTTTCTTTTTTTTTTCCTGGTCTTATTTTCCTTAAGGTTAGTCTTATTCTCTCCTTGAATTTTTAGCTTCCTACCTTTTTTCTCTAAACAAAAAGCTTCTGCCACCAACCTAAGTATCAGAATTGTTATGGTTTCAACTTGTTAAATTTAGCATAATAAGCTATTTAAATGGTTAGACACACAGTTGCTTCCAATCATCTGAAAAATAATAAAAATGAAATGGAACTCACATCCTAAAGATATAATAAAAAATATAAAAGTGGTAATTATTAAAATGTAGAGTGTAGACTACAAAGAAAACGACAAATGTTAAAATATTAAGAAATTGTACTAAGGAGTTGTGAATCATCCAGAAGGCATTACACTGGTTAAAACAGGATTATGCACAGAAAATATACTAAAATAGAATTTTCTGTTTGCCTTACTTCTCAATCAGTAACACTTAACACAAAGTTCACATGTAATTACAGTCTACGAAAACACCTGAATATAACACATAATTTACTAATAGCACACTTAATTTTAAAACCAAACCACTGATTTCTCACTAACTTTATACACCAGGAAAAACAGCTGACCCTAAAAATGATCATCTCCTGAGTTCTTGGATGGAGTCTGATCATTTCTTGTATACATTTCTTGCTCCTTAATTAAGACAAACTCCTCTAGACAATGAACAAAATGCCTCTTTCTGGGGCTCCTGGGTGGCTCAGTGGGTTAAGCATCTGCCTTCAGCCCAGGTCTTGATCTCAGGGTCCTGGGATTGAGCCCCACATTGGGATCTATGCTGGGCGGGGAGCCTGCTTCCCCTCTGCCTGTTGCTCTGCCTACTTGTGATCTCTCTACTTCTGTCACATAAATAAAAATCTTAAAAAAAAAAGTCTCTTTCCTTGCCAATATCTTGGTTTTTATCTCATCATAGAAATGTGATATATCCTGGGTTGGACCATAGGAACTGGCTGCTGTTGAGTATTTTTTAAGTGCAAAGGGCAATTTTCTATGGTTGTACCTAATATGTACCAAAATAATTATTTCAATATACATGCACTGAGTACCTAATATTAACAAAGTCAGAGCAAAGAGGTCTGGTTGACCTCAAGTATGGCAAATAAGCGGCATAACCTTGTGCAGAAAAGAAATCTATATATGGGCACCCGCTCTGCGGGGCAACATAAATTAGTAATTCTGTGCAATAAATTCAATAAACATTTGTCGAAGTCCCCGTTTCCATCTCCCTTGGAGCTGTAACTCTTTTGAAAACCTAGTTACAGAATTTGATTTCAAGTTCCAACAGTAAGGATATCCTGGTTTGTGTTCTGAAGCTAGGAAATAGAATTTGTGACAGTAGAGATCCTTTTCTTTTTTTCTTGTAAAAACTTTTTATCTCTATATAGAAAACTATATTTTATTCATTACAAAATCCCAAAAGAATTATTTTTGTCTTTAGAGTAGACATGGTCTAAATCATTCATCTTTGTTTTATTAACCTCAAGCACAGTGCTTGGCATGTCGTTAAAACCTGGTAACAAGGAATGATTTATTTTTCAAGAGAATTTTTAACTTTATGAATGCTGAGTATTAATTTTAAAATAAATATAAATGCAAATGGATAAAGATGTGAGATATTTACATATATAAAATAGAATATTATTCAGCCATCAAAAAGCATGAAATGTGGCCATTTGCAACAATGTGAATGGAGTTAAAGTGTATTATGCTAAGTGAAATAAGTCAGCCAGAGGAAGATAAATACCATATGATCTCACTCATACATGGAACTTAAGAAAGAAAACGGCGGGTGGGGGGGGGGGGCGCACGCCTGGGTGGCTCAGTGGGTTAAAGCCTCTGCCTTCAGCTCAGGTCATGATCCCAGGGTCGTGGGATGGAGCCCCACATCGGGCTCTCTGCTTCCTCCTCTCTCTCTCTGCCTGCCTCTCTGTCTACTTGTTATCTCTGTCTGTCAAATAAATAAATAAAATCTTTAAAAAAAAAAAAAGAAAGAAAGAGAACAGGGGAACATATGAGAAGGGACAAAAGAAAAGAGAGAGGGAAACAAGCCATAAATGACTCTTAACAAGAGAGAACAAACTGAAGACCAATAAATTTGTCCCCATTAAAAAACGTGCTCATTGTCAGATAGTTACTTTGGGGAGAGAAATTAAAAACAATGAAATGGCCATCTATATTCTCTACGTTGGCAAAATATTGTAAATCAATACTGCTAAACACTGTTTAAGATTTAAGGAAACAGGAGATTTTTGAACAGGACCTAACAAACAAAATGTTACTATCTATTGACTCTTGTTTCTTCAGATTGCATAAATCTTCTGCCTTTGATTACTCTTAATAATAAACATATCTGCATCTAACATATTTTTGATATGTTTGAAATGTTTCACAAATGTATTTTTGGATTTTATACAAAGCTGCTTTATCTAGTGGTGTACTACTTTGAAGAGTTCTAAATACCTTTATGAGTTTATCCTATATAATGATGAGGGCTAGATGGAACCCAGAAGAAAGTGTATTTTCAGTGACCGTAAATTAGCAAACACAACTTGCTATGCACTGAAACAGTGCTGCTGCTGCTCTGAACTTTATTGAGATCTCCATCATTAGACAATGTCTGGATTTGTTGAATACTAGGTAATGAATGCAGGCGCCAAGTGCTGAGCTCCTGATGAATGGGAGTTCCTTTTATATAGAAATTAGCTTAACCCCCTGTGCTGGCTGCAGAGCTGCTTCTCCTCTGTGTCTCTGGCCATCTGTGCCAGTCCTTCAATAACACTCTCAGCAAGGGTCCCTTGAAAAGGGACCAGAAAACGAGTCCCTGTTACTCCTGCGTACCTCACCTCAGCCTCAGCATAACCTATCACACACTTTTCAGGAGAGATGATCATTTCCATTCCTTGAATAATTAAAGTAAGACCTCAGTTTATGAAACAAAACCATTTAACAAAGGTGAGGTCAATATGGTACACAGTGACATCTATGAGCAAATCCCACATCTATAAAGTCGTGACCTAAATATATATATATATATATATATATATATATATATATATTTTTTTTTTTAAGCAGAATTTCAAATTTCACAAACCTATGTTCTCTGTACTTTCCCTTTCTGGCTCTCTCAGGTAATAATGAGTGTTATAGAAGAGGGCAGCCAAGAAAGAATTGTTATACACAGGGACTTAATCCTTCTTGACATTTTGTCCTGAGACTTGCCTCTGGGTATATATTCTCTTAGACACCACAGCGGTTCATATAACCTTGAACATATTACTTTTGATCTCAGTATGACACCTCCACAGAGGTCATCTGAAGTTCCACAGAGCTACAAGAGGTACAGCAAAACACATGATTCAATGCAAATACTGTGACAGAATTTTCATGTGATTCATAAAACACATCTTATGATGAAAGTGTAAGTGTGTTAAGTATAAACATGAAACAGCTGAAAATTAAAAGGCAGTTTTCATACTTGTTATTCTTGATATATCCAGGTGCTTCACAGGTACTAATGAAAATGTATGCCCAACAACCTCAGTACTCAGTTTCTTAGTACAATCACACAATAGAAATCGCTAATTGCTCTTAATGCAGTCAAACGGGGAAAAAGAACTAGAGATGCTATAGCTAGGATGCTAGTTTTCATTTCGGCATACAATTTATATGAGGATGTGAGCATTTCATTAAAGATCATTTTGCCTCAATTTTCCTACCGGGCACAATATTTCAATATATCTTCTTAATGGAAAACACATTCTTCTTCAAGTAAATGGTCTCAATAAAGTTACTAACATGTAAATATAGAAAATACCATTATAAAACATAGAGCTAGAGATGAAAAGGCTTGTCACTTCACAAAGCTATACATAGGAAATAGATTAGATAAATTCAAAGAAATTCACTTTTGTAAAGAAATGGCTACAGAGGTTCCTGTCAAAAAGAACCACTTACACTTCCAAGCATCCTACAGATGCCAGCTCTTCATAAAACCAATTAAAAAACAAAAACCCACTTGGGATGCAGAAGTTTCTTCTGTCAGGAGACAGATAATACAGCTGCTTGAGGAAGGGCTTATGTATTTATGTAAATATAACTACATGTAAGTACATAGATACAAAAATATTTTGTTTTTATATAACATTCTGGGAATATTTAGACCTCTAGCCCAGTTTAATCATATTTGTTAAGGAAATCCTCGTGAAGGAGCTATGTATCAGCTTCTATATTAGGTCTTAGGGATACAGGACTACCTGGCTGTTTTCTGTTGAAGGGTTTCTTCTCACATATGAGTTAAAACATAAAGAGTTTTATGTAAAATCTGTTGCCCTATAAAGGCTCCAATGAGAAACAAACAAAAGAGTGGGGAGGGTTAAACCAGACCTTTCTCATGGCCTGTCTTCACCATCTGAATGGACAAAGAGTCAGAATACTAAATGCAAAAAGGCAACCGTTCTATTTTCTTTCCCTGACCTCTACCCAAAAGAAAGCTTCTAAAACATGCCTATATAAGAGGGGAAAAAAATCTCTTACAACTGAAATTAAAATTTTTCGGCATCTAAAAAGTATTCCAGTAGATAATCTGATTCACCGTGAATTTCCCCTCTCCACATTTTTCACTTTTAGTTCCAGGCCTGTCGAACTCCGCAATGCTGAGAAAGGGGAATTCCCTTCTTTGCAGACCTTTTCGGCGTAGCTATTCCTCACATGACAGCATCGACGGTGAACATCCCTGTCAAGGTACTAAGCTTGGAGATCTCTTTTTTTGCTGGGCTGAGTTGTAGAATTGTTATTTTCATCTTGATTCTCACAGGAGGGAAGGCATTTTAAGGTTTAGCTCCCTTAATTTTGAAACAAGGTAAATAGAAAAACTCCTGTACCAGTTTTTCTAGCCATCCATCTCTCTCTTCACAGAAAGACACAAAGACACATCAGGCCACCATAATGACTGGCAGCCTTCCAGCTTCCCTCTTAAACACAGGCCAGCTCTCACTTTACATCCTATTTCCTCCTTTATGAAACTCATCATTCACTATGGCTACAAAGTAAAGAGGACCCTAGGAGATAATTTATTTGTTGGTATTTTGGATTTCAGCTTCTGTTTGTTCATCTTTTTCAAAGATACCCATTTATCTCCGTATTTATTATTTAAAAAATTTTTTTTCTAAATTCTTAACTTTGTGCTCAGAATGGAAGTAATAAACAAGATAGGTATGTCTTTGCCCTCACAAAACTTGAAAACTAACAGAAACAAAGTTATACAGGCAATTATAATAAAGCATTAGGAGTTGTAGGATAGAAAAATTGCAAGTGCTATGGAAACACAAGGCAAGAAAACAATCTCCTCAAGGGTTCAGGGGAGGCACGTACAATGTCGAGAAAAACAGTGTTACTAAAAGAACTTGTCAGCGTGACTATGGCTATGTGATGTGATGTACATGAAAATTTTTTTTCTATAAGAAATGGGACTTTAAAAGCTATTCTTATTAAAATTATAAACATTCATGGAATTTTAAATAACAACAAAAAGTTGATTTTTAAAACATAATTAGGATTATCTTTCAAACATTCATTTCAATACAGTTTATGATATGAAAAACCTGAAAACAATCTAAATGAATAGCAGTAGGGAATTGGTTAAATTAAATCTAGGGTACATCTTTACAATTGAAGAGCAAGCTGAAATTTAAAAATAATGTCATGGAAGACTAGAGATACAGAATTATGTTCAAATAAATTGCTGAGGGGGAAAAAGCATGTTACAAAACAGTAGTATATGCAAGACCACCTCAATTATGTTTAAAAACAAAAAGCACACAGAAGCAGAGAAAAAAGTCTGTGAAGACATGTCATATTAATAGTAGTTACATCAGGTTTGTACAATTATGAGAACCTGTTGCTTACCTAAGTGTTCTAATTTGTATAGGGAACCTACATTTCTTTTGTAAGATTCTTTAATCAACGTTTTTGTTGTTGTTGCTAAACAAAACCCTTCAATAACACCCTGGTTGCCTACAAAATAAAGTCCCAAACTCCTTGTCCTGATCATAAACACAAGCACAACCCAGTGCTCTCCTAATGCGCCATTCCAAATCGCCAGCCCCCAGGGCTGTCTCTAGTCAGTACTTCACCTCTTTGTGACTTAGAATGAGCACCCCCTCTGAGTGAGCGTGGCAGACACTTCTGTACAAAGAAAAAGCCACCCTTCCTTTGGGAAGACACTTTCCCATGCCAGGACCTGCAAGGCCCTGAAAAATGCTGGTTGGAGGTTCCTCTGCCTGGAGATACTCCCCCTGGTTCCACTGTGTTTCCGTTGCCCTCTGAATAACTATTACAGAATTGGTTGAATATAAATTGTGTATTATTATGTTTCCTCCCCACATATATATAAACTTCCCAAGGTCAGGGACCACAAATTATTCTGCTCTCTGTTCTTGGTATGGTGCATGGGTTGAATGCATGAAAGTCTGTGTGAATGTTCATCACTGAAAATTAATTTTAAAAATAATATTAAAAACTTAAAACATATTTCTTGACTAATTCTGCTTGTACAACTATAATGGCAATTGGGGCCATTTTGTATATATACGTATTACCAAGTTCTCTATTTCAACTGAGGATTGGCTCCTCTTCCCCTCCCCCATTCTTTGTAAACACAGCCCTTCTTTCTTTTTTTCTTTCTTTCTTTTTCTTTTTTTTAAAGAATTTATTTATTTATTTGACAGAGAGACAGCAAGAGAGGGAACACAAGCAGGGGGAGTGGAAGAGGGAGAAGCAGGCTTCCCTCTGAGCAGGGAGCCCGATGCGGGGCTCAATCCTAGGACCCCGGGATCATGACCTGAGATGAAGGCAGACACTTAACCATCTGAGCCACACAAGCACCCTGGCTTTAGACTATAAAGCCTCAGAACACAGATCGTGACAACTGTATCATAATCTATACCTAACATATTCTGGAACTCGGTAATAACCAATTTCTCCAACTGTATCTGCCAAGAAAAATAGAGTTGGCACTCTAGACTGGTTGGGAGTATTTTTCTCTCCTAAATGAACAGTAATTGGTTAGGTTTTCAAGTCATTATGTGCCTGTAAGCAAAAAATTAAACAGCTTTGAAAGCAAATGAAATTTTAATTAATAATGTGAGCAGCTACTTACATGTTATAGACCTGAAATTTTAAAACCAGAGCACTATACTTAATGTGATTATGTCATTTTATTTTATTTATTTATTTTTAAAGATTTTATTTATTTATTTGACAGAGATTACAAGCAGGCAGGGAGGCAGGCAAAGAGAGAGGGGGAAGCAGGCTCCCTGCTGAGCAGAGAGCCCGATGCGGGACTCGATCCCAGGACCCTGAGATCATGACCTGAGCTGAAGGCAGAGGCTTTAACCCATTGAGTCACCCAGGCACCCCTGATCATGTCATTTTAAAAAATAAAATGAGTTGGTATGTTTCTTCCCACCACTGAATCCACTTTGCAAAATAAGATTGTCAACAAATTTATATTCCCAAAAATTATCATTATGAATGCATCTAGTCCTTTCTCCAATTAAAATCATACATTAAAGCATTTTTTTTTTTAAAAAAAGGTCACAGCTAAGGCTGGAACTTAGAGTAGTTCAAAAATATGCATAGATAAATACCTTCTCAATTCTTATTCTGCTCAATTTGGCTTTCTTAAAGATTTTTAAAATTCTTAAAGAATTTCTATAGGAGGAAAAAAGTGTTGTGCGTGGAGTAGAAACAGTGAGGTCGCTGGGGCCTAAGTTATGTCAGAGCTTTCTAGAGCCCAAAAGCTGCTGTTCCTCAATGATCGGTGTTTCAAGGTCCAATAGTTCGCTTTCCTACTTTAGTAAAAACACAGAGTTGAAGGGGTTTATTCAAGGGCACCGGTCTTATAGTCTCCTATGTCCCAAATCAACCAGACTGACAATTGTTTTAGCAAGAACATTTAGTAACCAAATGGCAGCTCTGTGATATACTGTGCTTTGGACAAAATGCTAACAGAAGCATATTCTCCACGTGTCTGATGGGTAGAAAAAGACATATTAGTCACATAACTAATGGGCAAGGAAATGAAGCTAAAAGGTTCCAACTCTAAACAACTGCTGTTAAAAATACTGTCCGTCAAAAGCACTGTCAGAATGGGGTGGGTGCTGGTGAGAAAGCAAGAATTCCCCAACACTGAGGGAGACTCCCACCATTCACAGGAATGACATGTACACCTGCCTCCCAGGTATCAGGGATGGCTTTGCCCTGCTGAAGCTTCCCCAGGTTTTTCAATTATTGTTCTTTATAAACCTAATTATATTTCAAATATGCTGAGGAATTTCTGTTTTAAAGACATCTGTGGTAACAATCGTATGAACCAAGGCATGCATTTATAATCGAGATATGAGTTACTAGAGTTCATCCAGTTAGTTAGACTCCATTGGAAACCCAATCCAAAGTTTATGCAATGACTTTTAAAATATGCTTTCTATTTGTGAATGTTCAAATAGAATTTTAATATATGAACTGTTATATTGTTGAACAGTCTTGGGTGAATGTGGGTTATCAAAAAACTTTTTACAATAAAGAAGTTGAAAAATGCACTGTCCTAAATCAAGTATTTCTGGTGGGAAAAAAATTACTCTTAACAAAATAAATATGCATAGGTTGCACTGGAGGGGCTTTGAAAATATCTATGGTCTTTTCTTATCTTTCTATGCTTAAAGTTTCTCTAGGTATTTGAAATATAGGTAAATAAGAATAGTACAAAAACATGACTGTATAAATTCCTCCTTCACCAAACATATTAAAAAGTTAGAAGAAGGTGATAGGCAGAATTACATGCATCACGATTTGAGATAATTGCCAATAAAGTGGTCAGAGCTTCAAAAAAATGTCAATTTGCAAAATGGGGAGTTTGCTAGTACTTTACCCCTGCTGAAAAATTTGATTGTCTTGCCTTTCTGTACCAGCAAATTCCTCTCTATAATTCCAGCAAATAGTGTTATAGTCCTATTCTACTGCAGCTATTATAGATCCTAAATGAAACTCCTATTGTTTCAATTTGGCTCTGAGTGGTTGATATTAGAGACAAATGATTTTCACTTGAAGATTCTTGCAAAACTATCAAAATATCACTTTATAAACATGCCTTTGTTCTATACTGCTGTGGGCTTAGAATCTTTTATTCATTGTTCTTGTAGTCTGAGAAATATATTAACAAAGTTAGTGTAGAATTACCAATATTCAAATACAATGCTTTTCATTGTTTATATATACTAAACTGAAAAGCAAGCATTTAATAAAAATGGGACTGCTGGCCTCGATAGCAAACCACCTTCATAACCTCCAAAATGTGTGTACATGTACATAGATATACATGTTATATATGTATATATTTGCATATATGTACACATCTATGTGTGTTTATACAAATATAAAAATAGACATGAGCTT
Source organism: Mustela nigripes (assembly GCF_022355385.1). Classification (NCBI taxonomy): domain Eukaryota; kingdom Metazoa; phylum Chordata; class Mammalia; order Carnivora; family Mustelidae; genus Mustela; species Mustela nigripes. Next base: position 91,892,897 of record NC_081570.1, read on the forward strand.
ATCACAGAAGCTAGACAATCTGCACACCAGAAGCCAATTTTCCCTTTGAAAAAGTTGGACTTACAATTCAGTTCAATACATATTTACTGAGCACATACTATGTTCCAATTACTATGAACATAGGTATGGAAAAGATAAGGTTCCAGCTGTTAACTAAGGAGCTTGTGAAAATTTTAGAAAGTAAACATGTATCCAGATTATTTCAAAAAGCAAACAAAAATACTATGGCTTTGTTGTTGTGGGAGAGGAACCCATACAGCACACCAGATAATGTAAGTTCTATAAGATGGGCTTCTAGGAAGAGACAATGACTGAACTGAATTCCAACAGATAAATGACAGAAAGATAAATAGGAGTTACCCAGATAAAGAAGTAGGTAAGGTTATTTTGGCCAGAGGCAAGAGCATGAACCAAGGTATAGAGGCAAGAAAGAATTCAGAGCATGTGGAAAATTACCAGATGTCTGCTATTGCAGAAGAAAAGAAAAGCAGCAGTAAGTTCAGTATGAGCAGGTCTTAGGAGGCTTATATACTTAATACCCGGTAAACTGATTTTGAGGATGGGATGGAGTTTAAGCAGGAGAGGCCAGGCTCTTCTTTAGGTAAATCATTTTTCTGATAGTATGGAGGAAGCAATAAAGGAAACTGGGATCAGAGGCAAGAGGAGCATCTAAGAGGCCATTACAGTAGTCCATATGTTGAATACCAGTTTACTAAATACCCAAGAGGTGTGTATATGTGGGAAAGCCAGGGGGTTGGGAATGGGCCATACCGTGTCAGATAATAAGGAGTATACTGTCTGGGAAGTATCTTAAAACAATAATAAAATCGACTAGAAGTCAGCTTGATTTTTCTTATCACCATGGACCAACAATTTTAAGCAATGTCAGTGACAAAATATGCCTCCTACCACTGCATGAACCGATTGCCTTGTACCCCCATCCTCCTTGGTGCTTAACCTGCTGAACACTTTTGGGCAAGGGGTCCTGCACTAAAATTACCTGAGGACTGTAAAGATATAAACCACGTGCTCACCATTCAAGATGCTATGGGTCTAGGAGGGGAGATAAGACACAGACCTTAATAACCAGAACTCACAAATACACTTTCTATAAATCTGTCCCTGGTCAGTCCCACCATGAGATCAAGGGCAGCAGCTAAACTCGTCTTACGTATCCTGATTGCGCATGGCCACCTGAGGGCAGGACCTGTCTCCTGCAGGCCGCCACGGGGATCCCCATATCCCAACCTGGTCTGGAAGGGAGGTTATAATCCGTGTCAAGTACTGCTATGGACCTAATGACATTCCTCCCCACTGAAAACTCACAGAGCCAAACCTTCATGGAAGTTTTTCCTATCTTCTTTGTACCCACAGTAATGATACATAAATAAGGAAAGAAATGGCAAAGGATATTATCTCTGTTTAAGGGAGGTGGGAGTAACTGTGAGAAGATGGCACATTCCAGAATCAAAGCAGGGAGGAGGAGTATTTCTGGAGAAAGCCCCTAAGGTCACTCTGTTCATAAGCTGTGCCACATGGCCTGTGGAGAACAGGCTCTTGTAGCAATGTGTGTTCCCCACACCTTCCTTTCATCACTTCACTGCATCCTCCCTCTGCAACATTACAGAGAAAAATCTTAGGCTATTAAGAGCAGGCATTAAAAATCATCAAATCTAACCCACCTGTTTTCAAGAGTAAAATAAAGCTGATAAACTTAAAGGACTTACCAGAGTCACACAACTGGCCACTGGCTGTCAGGAATAACCAAGAAAGTGCTTGATCTCAGGGGGAGTAGAGAGAAGATTTAGTGCCTTATTTCTCAAAAGCCTAGGCTCTTGGAGAATACTAATGTGCACTGAGGCAAGGCAGTGTCTAAAATTTAGAAAGGGGTGTGTGGGCCTCCAGGACTGCGCTGGCCACCCGTGTAGCTGGTAAAACCGGCAGTGCCTGGACATACACCAGGACTTCAAGACACAGCACCCTGGATGGCCAGGGCTCTTATCTTCTCACTTTCCTATGCTTCTGCAGTAAGATCATACACTAACACACTCCTATGTAGGCAGTCCCCCGGGTTTTCCCTGGAGCTCTCTTATAAGCAGGTAGCTAAGGTCTTTGTTTTCTTGCCTTGGGGAACACTGCAGGGAAGAGAGCTCAAACTTTTAGAAATCACCAATTCTCCTTGCCTTCTCTAATACCTGAATTAGTGAAGAGAAGATCCCGGGTAAGTCCCAGAGGGGAGGGGGAAGAAGGGTCAACCTCTGACAAGACCAGCTAGTGAAGGGTCCAGTGACCTCGGAGATAGTCCAGCTACAGCTGGCTTCTTACCCTAAAAATTGTGCACTAACTGCCTAGCACACTGACAGCTCTCTTTCGGTATTAAAACTACCTGTATGTACAATCCACTTCCACCATCATCTCAAGAGAACCAAAAATATTTTACTTAAAAACAAAACAAAAAAAAAAAAAACCACTGACACAGATCACTTACCATGTGCCAGGCCCTGTTCTAAGAGCTTAATGTATATGAATTCATTTAAGCCTCATGATGATTCCATGAAATGAGTCTTATTATGATCCTCATTTTAAAGAAGATGACATGAAAGCACAGAAGGGTTAAGTGACCTGAGCAAGGTCACAGAGCTGGCAAACAGCGGAATCTGGACTGAATTCCAGGTGGCCTGGCTCTGGAATTCATGCACATGATATTTCGCAAAAGCATTATAAGTGAGACATGTGGGAGCTAGCAGCTTGTACTGCTGCCTCTGCTCTAATGGGACGAGATGCTTAAAAGCAGAACAAACAAGAGCACAGCATTGCCACCGGCCTCAGGAATCTGGAGGCTGGGGCTGGTCTCTGCAGGTTGCAGCTCGCCCTGCACACCTGCCCGACCCAGGATCCTGAAGATGGTGGTGATGACAATAGCCATCATTTACTAAGTGCAGAGAGAGGGCCAGGCATTTGCAGGGCTAATGCTCTATGAATATATCGTCTCAGTCCTTCTCTAGCTATCCTGGAAGGCAGATACCAGTATTACCTCTCTTCAACAGAAGGCAGGAGGAGGCAAAAGGAGGTGAACAGCTTCCCTAGGGTGCATCTCTAAGTGGCAGAGCTAAGCCGTGAGTCAAGACAACACCAACAACGAAGCCCAACTTTTAACCACTTATATTGTCTGGCCTCCCACACACAGTGCTTAAGATCATGTCTGTTACAGGATAACAATGGCGGAAAATAAAATCCAACAAGGTCTCCACATCTCCCTGGAAAATGAGATGCAATTTTTACCTAAAATAGTGCAAGCAGATTTATTGTAAGGAACAGGACTGTAATGGAGGATTGAGACCCTTGATGGATGATAGTTTATGTTAGGGTTATATCCATACCGACATGATCAACAAGATGAAATAACATAATCAACTTGTATAAATTATTCAAAATGCCATAATCATGCTCCAACCCTGTTTTCTACACAAATCCTAATAAAGATATTATGGGGAAAGTATTTATAAAGAATAAACAGAAGCAACATTTATTACATTTGTTTGGGGTCATTTCCTGATATTTTGCTATGATTTTATTACCTAATTATATTAAAATCACAGCAAAGACATACTAATGAAAGATCTAGAATGCCTTAGGAAATGAGCTTCCTTTCTTGCCTGGAACTCTAGTGACCCAATGTTGGCAGGGACCTGAGGGGCCATCTCTGCCCTCTCTGTCCCTCTTTGCCCAACTGAGGCCCTTCAGAGAATGCCTGATGGGCTGTTCAATCACTTCAGGTGGTCCTCTCTCACCTGGGATGCAGACATTCTACTCATGCCTTAGCAAACTCCCTCGCCTCCCCTGCCTCCCCAGAGCCCCTGACATCAAGGTCACATTCCTCCCTCCTCCTAAGATTAGCAATTAAGAATGCTTATTCTTCTTTACTCTGACCAGGATTACTTCCCTGAAGCCTACCTCAGGTCACTTTCTCCCTCCCGTGAGCATCTGGCATGATCCATGGCTGAGACCATCCTAGCTACAACATGTATCTCTTGATAAAATATACTGGTTTAGTGAATACACTGCCCCCCCCACCCCAAGCAAGATTCCTAAACGAGTTAAAAACATCTAATGCTTTTACTGGTTATGGAAACCTATATACAAATTTTTTATTGTTTTTATACAAAATATATAAAATAGTTATGTGAACTCCAACAGCTTAACCTCTCCGGGTAGCTTCCTTGTCTGCAAAACAAGCATCCTATCTACTCCACACATTTTGTTGTGAGAATTAAACTGAAGTATATAAAAGTATGAGCATGGAACACTCCAACATTTGTCCCATGGTCACTTTGCCAACATGCTGATGAAGCTATAAATCACATCTAAGAATTTAAAGTTGTGGTGTACAGTGAAATGTGAAGCATGAGAGATGAGCAAACCATCACCTTTTCTCTCATTGCAGTGAGAGAAGGAAAAACTAACAGCAACCTCCTGGGGTCTATGTGCAGATTGTTAAGGAGGAAAGTGACAATTCTAGAAAAGACATGTTGTCAAAGGAGTGTGAATAGTTCAGTGGGAATTTCTAAGGCTTACTATTAACTTTGGTTTGTATTTTTAAGTGAATCCTACACTGGGACTGGGACCCAATCCATGGGCTTTAGACAGCAGTGTCTTATTACAGAAGCATCCTGTAACAATTAGTTCCCAAGCTATTTCGCGGGACACGTTTCTTTGAATTCTCCTCAACTCTTTTGCAATAAGGGTGTGAGGCTCCAGATCTCTGATGCAGTCCTGTTGACTATGCAGGGAAAAGCCCCAAGGGAAAAACTCAAGAGCTGATAAGAAGGTCAAGAACAACACAGGGGAAAAGAGACAGATGAGTTAGGCCAGTGTTCTTTAAAACTGAAGACAGAAAATAATTCTTGCCTGCACTTTAATTCTACTTCACCTTACAAAGACCTCATGCTGTTCTACTCTGCTCAACTATTGAGCAGAGTAGAACCAAACCTTGCTCCATGTCCATATGATCTCCTCTTTATCCTGTACTGTTTTCTGGGGGACAAAAAAAGGTGTGCACCGTTGTTGATGGGCCCTACCTAGCCTGTCTCCTGTGATCTTCCAAAGCCTCAAGGCTGCATCTTCAGCAGATGACCGTAGAGATTTTTGTTCTTTTGGATTTTAATGATGCTTTTAACCAGGGTGATAGAAATGAACAAGAAAGGGCATGTCTTCTAACAAGAACAAGGAGGAAATCAACACTTTTCCAAGGCACCTGAAAATTTCACCATGGACCCATTCTCATGCTAGATACTTGGTAGCCAATAGAGCGTAAACAAAGCAGAACAAAGCTGAGAGAAGCCACTTACACACATCATCACATTACTTTTTTCTTTTTTCCCTGATCTTTTGAATTTATGCCTCTGTTTTCTCACATGCAGCTTAAGGATGCCTTTTTTTTTTTTTTTTTTTAATTGACAATGCTTTCATCTATTGGCTTAAGTGCCATAATACTCATTAATTTTTCTTCTTTGTAAATGGCTTTTTAAAATTAGGAAACAAAAAAGAGATGTAAAGACACAGTTACAAAGAAAGAACAATAAAATTCCCAGTGAATTGTTGTTCTACTTTGTTTACACTCTGTTGGCTACCAAGTACCCAGGATGAGAATCAGTCTGCTGTGAAATTTTCAGGCACCTTAGATAAGTGTTGATTTCTTTTTGTCCTTGTTAGAAGACATGCCCTTTCTTTTCTTTTGTTTTTCTTTTAAAGATTTTATTTATTTATTTATTTATTTATTTATTTATTTCTCAGAGAGAGAGAGCACAAGCAGGGGGAACAGCAGGCAGAGCAGGCAGAGGGAGAAGCAGGCTCCCTGCTGAGTGAGGAGCTTGATGGGGGACTCAATCCTAGGACCCTAGGATCATAACCTGAGCTGAAGGCAAACACTTAACCAACTGAGCCACTCAGGCATCTTGAAGACATGTTCTTTCTTGTCCATTTCTACGGTCCCAGTTAAAAGGATCATTAAAAACCGGAAGAAAAACAAAAATTTATAAATTTTTAAAAAACTATGTAGAGGATGTCATAACTGTAGAGCTGACCCTAAAATTCTATCACAACTACTAATCGAGCACATAATTCTAACATTGAGAAGGTAAGATATATGGCAGAATAATGAAGATTTCATTATTCATTAAGTGCCACATATCAGTGTGGCACTTATTTTTAATTTTTATTTTATTACATGGGTTTGTAGCTCATGACTAGGTTCAGTTTTCTACCTTGAGCAGTTACTATCTCATTTGTGCCAAATGGCAATCCTGTGACGCAGGTAAGGTGACTATTTTTGTTTTACAGATGAGAAAACTGAAGCTATTAACTTGCCCAAAGGTTTACACAGAGCCTGGACTAAAAGTCATGTTTTCAAACTTCAAACCCATACTGCTTCCTATCAGTGATAGTAAGAATTTCTGTCACTGCCCTTTATTGCCCAATTACCCAGTGCTGATCCCTGTGTCTCCAAAGTTTTGCCTGTTAGGACCACGTAAGCAGGAAGGTAACAAAACCAGCAATCTGCATACGGATTTCCGCGATTCGGGGTCCAAACTCAGTCAATACCCTTTATTGCTATGTACCAAGCAAGTGCATTCTCAGAGCATGTTAAATTTATATAACATCATCACAAATTAAATAACAGCCGGATTAAAACCTTTTCAAAAAAAGATAAAAAATAGGAAGATGGGGTTCATTTTTTGCCTTTCAGAAATGTTATTGAAAAAAATTGGCAAGAGACATGAAGTATGTTTGTTCTTGTGCTTCGATGATGATTAATGAACTCCTTTTTGGAGAGGGAAGATCTGTACTTGGCATTAATATTATAAACTTTTCTCATCCCAGTAGCTTCTCTTTAGGTGGGAAAAGTGGTTACATAAGGCAGTGATTAATGAGATGCCACAAATGTTGATTTAGTTCCAGATAGGGATTTTTTTTCTCTTTCTCAAATCTAAATGCTTCACCAAAATTAATTTTAAGTCACACTACAAATATGAGTAAAGTGCCGATTCAAGTTGAAAATATCTCATATGCTCAACCTGAGTCCATATGCTTTTTTCCAATTTCTTCCTGTTTTGCTAGAAAAAAACATCCTTGAACAGTCTGAGATTCCAAGAAGGTGTTACCATTTCATATTTTCAAAACCATTGGCCAGATTCTGTTCTTGGATACTACTTGAATTTAAATGGAAGATTCTTAACTTTTAAAAAAATGGCATCACCAAAGCATAGCATTACATTTTTTTAAATGGCAAGTTTCTTCCTCTAGGAGTTAGAAGCTATAATATTAGCAATATAATGGGGGGTGCTGATGGAGAAATACATGAATACTTTTTATCTTCATCCATGTAATCTGTCAATGTGCCCCAAACAAACTGAAAGAATTCTCTGTCCTAAGAAGGAAGGTTCTGTTCTGACTTGAAGGCATCATATGATTCCCTTGATAGTAGTAGGTATTATGGACGGCAGTATTGCATGGAGCACTGGGTGTGGTGCATTAACAATGAATCTTGGAATACTGAAAATAAAATGAAATGACAAAAAAAATTACAAAAAAATAAAGTAAGATAGTAGGAAACTACAAGCAAAATTGCTGTTATCTGGACATCCATCTAGAAGCATGTCCCCTGACTAGATCGTCAAGAGCAATACGCCAGGTAGGAAATCAAAGTCGTTATTCTATCTGCTTACAACTGGATTCCCCAAGAAAGACTACTTATTAAACACAATGTTTTCATGGCAACGTGTGAAACTTTCTAAAATTAGAGCTCTAAAATGTAAAACCTCCACATTGTTTTGAAAATGAGGAATATCTGTAGCATTTTTCAAATAAAGTTGAAGTGGAAATTTTCTTACTTTAATGAAAAATCATTAAAACCAAAAATCTTGTAAAATAAGAAACCTAGTCTCAGGCCCAGAAGCAGCAGTGTAAGTAAACATGACAAGAGATCTACAAAATTAAGAAGGATGTATATTTACAGAAGGAAAGAGAGCAATGGGAGGTGGGAGATACTCTGAACTTAAACAAAACACAAAACATTTTTTTTCTCCTGCTCCTAGAAAGTCTGGGGAGACGGACTCTTAGTTTGTCATAGTTTAGAAACAAAAAAGCCTGATTATCTCAATATTACATTCTTGTATTTGTTACACATACTATTCCCTGGCTATCTATACATAGCATATATTGTGACATATTTTGCACAAGATAATTTATTATTTGAGGAAAGTAGCTATATAATAAAGCACAGAATGAAAAGTAAATGCAATATGGTTGTTAGGCAACATGCACAAAAGGTAAATTTAAATTTTGTAAATAGTAGTACACTATATAGTGCTCGCTTCGGCAGCACATATACTAAAATTGGAAGTACTGCACTATATAGTATATAGTACTACACTATAGCTCCTCAAAATATTTTGATGTCCATTTTGGAACTGCTCATGGAACTTTATTTTTTTAAAGACTTTATTTATTTATTATCAGAGAGAGAATGAGAGAGAGGGAGAGAGAGAGCGCAAGCACAGGGAGCAGCAGGCAGAGGTAGAGGGAGAAGTAGACTCACCTCTGAGTAAGAAGCCCAATGCAGGACTTGATCCCAGGGCTCTGGGATCATGACCTGAGCTGAAGGCAAATACTTAATCAACTGAGCCACACAGGTGTCCCAGAACTGCTCACAGAACTTTAATTACTTATGTAAGTTAAATGACATGGGCTAAATGCTACATAAATTAAACAGTAAGACTAGAAGTATTTAACAGAATTCAGAAGGAGAGAACTTTCTGAGCACAAAAGCAGGAAAAAAGAAAAAATTCCATAAATATCAATCATTTTGACCACATGCAAATGTAAAAGTTTCTATAGAAACAAGCCAGAAAAAAATTTTTGATAAATATAAGGTTGATATCATTAACATAGATATAGTCTTACAAATAATTTACAAAAGCACTAAATCCTAAATAGAAAAATGGATAAGGTATAAACAGATAATTCACAGAAGAACAATACAAATAGCCAATAAACATTAAAAAGGATCTATATTGCTAGTAATGAAGTTCATATTATGATATGAACTACTATATATAAATGGTAATATCCTATTCCTTTCTCATCAAATGATTTAAAGTAAAAAGAAGTGTCATTAAGCATAGGGTGAGACACAGTCTCATGCCAGAAATGGTGGGGATATAATTCAATATAAAATTTCTAAAAGGCAATTTAGCACAACATATATATCCTGAGTATAGGAATTCATGAATTTTAACCCAGAAATTCCACTTTTCTGACTCCATTCTTAAATAATAATACTAGTCAGCCAAATGGACAAATATATTCACACAAAGATGCTCTTCAAATAGTATTTATAATAATGAAAATTAGAAAGACTCTCGTCCAACAAGAAATAATTCTAAAAGAACCCGATATTTTTTTAAGACTATTTAATGATTCAATAAACCCTTCACAGTTCAGCTAGGATGATCTTTTAAACCAGTCTCAGAAGACATATCCTCTAGTTGAAAGGCTCACTCTGCCCTTCAGAATACAGTCACGTTTTTGATGTGGAAATAAAGACCTTGCCTTGGTTGTGCTCATTGTATACAGCTCTCCCTCTCAAACCCTAGCCATTCTGTACTTTTTCCAACCCAAGGCCTTTGCTGGAGCTCTTCCTTCTTCCTGCAACCTTCCTGTCTCTATTCATATTCTGTCAATCCTCTACTCACATCCTTTCGGTTTAGACATCATTTCCCGATGTCGACATATTCAAAATATGTGCTCCCTTTAAGCATAGCCCCTGTATTACCCTGATCTCAAATCTTACCTTTGGCTTCATGACACTGTTTGCTGCATTAGGGAAAACACCTCTTGTTCATCCTTGTAAATTAACATTATGCCTGCATACTTATCAAATGGTTGAATGAACATGTGAATAAACAAATATGCTCATGAGACAAAGTTAAGTGATAAGAGCAGAATACTAAATTGGAAATACAGATCTTTTATAAACATATGGCTACACACAAAGAAAAGAAAGTACTAGGAAAAATGTGTAAAAAAACAACAACAAAGGCTATCATCTGAGTGAGGGAATTATGGGCAATTTGTCCAAGAAATTTTTTTATACTTCCTTATAGCTTCTGAAATTTTGAGAATTCTTCAAAATGCAAAACTAATTTATCGAAGATCAATATTTTTTAAAAGTCTGTGCTGTCTCACTTTTAAATTCAGAAAAAAACAAACATATAAAAACCATGAAATACCATACATGACATGAAAAATACCTTGGAAACAAATGTCTCTTGTATTTCTGTCACCAGCTACAATTATCGAAAAGACAATACTCCAAAATAATGTGGAGGCAGTTTTCCAGAAATGCACAATATTAAAAAAGTCTACATTCCTTTAAATAATTAACTCCTTAAAATGGCTTTTTAAAAAAAAAAATAAGTCAACTGTGCTCAAGTTGAATATTGAGACTGCCAGAAATTATTCTTTCCATTTCAAAACTGTGAAGCAGAGTGAGTTCCACCAGCGTGTCTCTGTGCCAGTGTCTACAGTTGTTTGTTTCAGAACCTCTAATTAGCTGCCTTATCTCCTGCTAGAGATTCTTCTGGTGCTAAGTTTTAATCATCCAAATTAATTGAAATACTGTAGCAATTTCAGATTAACATTTTCAAAATTAACAATGCATAAAATAAAATCACCCATAAATCTGCTTTGTAACAGCAGTCACTAATGAACTCTGCAAAACAGACCCGATCATACTGCTAATTTTGCACTGTACTATACAGCTGAACTCCAGGAAATAAGCTCTTCTCTGTGCAAAAGTTGGCATAAGTAGGGGACACAGAAAATCTCTGTAAGAGTGAGGTCTCTGGAGCCAAACACTGCAATTAAGTCCTGGTACTAGCCAGGTGCTTTGTGACCTTGGGTAAATTACTTAAACTTCTCAGAGCTGAGGTTGCCTCCCCTGAAAAACAGCAGTATCTCAAAGGTTGTGGCAGATAGACTCTAAGATGGAGCCCAATGATCCCTACTAAACCCCAATAACACCTCCTGGTATCCATACACGTGGTTAATCCACACCCCCGAACACAGGCAGGACCTGTGACTCCTTGCTAGGAGACTCTATTGCCTTGTTGGCTTGCATACTCTGATGAAGCAAACAGCCATGATGGGGAGGCCCATGCAGCTAAGGGCTGAGGACAGCCTCTGGCCAAAAGCTAAACCTAGGAATTGAGAACCCAATTCAATAGCCAAAAAGAATCCTGCCAATAAGTACATAAGCAGGCTGAAGAGTGGATCTTCCCAGCTGACCCTTCAGATGAGACATGGTCCTAACATCCTGAGTGAGATCTTATAAGAAGCCCTGAAGCAGAGGACCCAGCTAACTCATACTCAGATTTCTGACCTACAGAAACCCTGAGGTAATAAATATGTGCTGTTTAAGCTGCTTATATTTATGGAAGCTTGTTAGATAGCAATGGAAATGATTACAGGATTGTGTAAGTATTAGTAAGAACCATCACCACTGCTATCACTTACAGAGATGTGCTACATCACATTAATGAATGCTTTATCTATTACCTAATATAATCTTCACAATGACAGTAGGAGGTCTGCTATTGGTTCCACTTTAGAGAGGATAAGACACTCTAACTTGCCCAAGATTGTACAACTAATAAGTACAGACACAGGACACAAGCCACTGCAAGGCTCTTGGTCTAACACGGCACAGGGCTACCTCCAATGACTAAAAACATTGATGGGAGTGGAAATATCTAAAACAGACAGAAGAAGGAAGATTCTTCCCTCCCTTTCTTTCCTCATCATTCCTTTATTGCCACAGAGGCAGGCTGTGGCTAACCTGATGCCTCAAGGCCTACACTCTGACTCTCCACCCCTCGCACGCTGATCCTTCCAATGAAGATCTGGTACCTTCCTTCCCATGTGCCTCCATGAAACATGCCGTGCTAGGTCCCATTTCTGCAGTTCTCCTAATCTGATGGATGAATAGTATGTTAATCTGTGAGTAGATAATGGTGGAACAAAGGATTACCGCCTTCTAGAAACATAATGCCTACATCCAAAGGAATATATCAAACGTGTATTTTGGGTACAGTGACATGCTTACAAAATGCTGTTGGGAAGCAAGAAAGCTTGTCTTGGTCTGCAACTTAAAGCTGCCAGGAGGGATAAGACTATGTGGGGATGGACCACGTCCCATTTCAGGTACGTTCCTCCAGATTCACCTCTTCCCATATAAGAAAACAATCAGAAGAGTATCCAAGTGGGAAGAAGACAAAGTAAAAGTAGAAAGCCCAGCCATCGTATGCCCAAGAGGAAAATGTCTGAAACTCACTGTGTGCAGTAATAGACATACTGACATGTACCGACACACCTGACATACTGCAGCTTCATTTCAGACTGCCACAACACAGAAAATATCCCAATAGATGGATTTCTGGTTCCCCAGTGCTTAGGAATGTTATCTGTACACTGTATACCATAGTCCATTAAGTGTGCACTAGCATCATATCTACACAAATCTGCATACCTTAATTCTAAAATATTTAATTGCTAAAAAATGTTAACCATCACCTGAGCTCTCAGAAAATCATAATCTTGTTGGTGGTGGAGGGTCTTTCCTCCATGTAGATGGCTGCTCACTGATCAGGGTGGTGGCTACTAAAGGGTGGAGTGGCTGTGGGATTTTTTCCTACTAAGACAACAATGAAGTTTGCCACATCAATAGACTCTTCCTTCCACAAGCAATTTCTCTGTAGCAAGTGATGCTGTTTGATAACATTTTACCTACAGCAAAACTTCTTTCAAAACTGGAATCAGTCTTCTCAAACCCTTTTACGCTTTATCAACTAACTTCAGGTGATATTCTAAATTCTTTGTTATCCTTTCAACAATCTTCTCAGTAATCTTCACCAGGAGTAGATTCCATCTCAAGAAACTACTTTCTTTAAGAAACAACTCCTCATCTATTCATGTCCTATCATGAGATTGTGGCAAATCAGTCCCATCTTCAGGCTCTGCTGCTAATTCTAGCTCTCTTGCTCTTTCCAGCATATCTGCAGCTACTTCCTCCACTGAAGTCTGGAACTCCTCAAAGTCAGCCATGAGGGCTGGACTCAACTTCTTCCAAACACCTAATATTGATATTTTGACTTATTCCCATGAATCATGAGTATTCGTAGTAGCATCTAGAATGGAGATTCTTCCCAGGTTATCAATTTACTTTGCCGAGGTCCTTCAGAAGAATCATCACTATCTAAGTACTTCTTAAATAGTAAGGCTTAAAAGTCAGAATGACTCCCTGATATATGAGCTACAGAATGGACATTGTGTTAGCAGGCATGAAAACAACATTAATCTTGGTATACATCTCCATCAGAGATCCTGGATGACCAGGTGCATAGTCAATGAGTGGTAATATTATGAAAGGAATACTTCCTTGCTGAGCAGTAGGTCTCAACAGTGGGCTTAAAATATTCAGTAAACCATGCTGTAAAACAGATATGCTGTCATCTAGGCTTTGCTGTTCTCCAGATAGAGCACAGACAGAGTAGTTTTAATCTAACTCTCAAGGGCAACTAGGATTTTTGGAATGGCAAATGAGCAATGGTTTCCTTTTAAAGTTACCAAGTGCTTTTGCTAACACACAAGTCAGCCTGTCCTTTGATGCTCTGAAGCCAGGGATTGACTTTTCCTCTCTGGCTATGAAAGTCCTGGATGGCATCTTCTTCCAATAGAAGACTATTTATCTACATTGAAAACCCGTTGTTTATTGTATCCACCTTCATTAACTGTCTTAGCTAGGTCTTCTGGATAATTTGCTACAGCTTCTACACCAGCATTTGCTACTTCAACTGGCACTTTGAGGTTATGGAAAGGACTTCTTTCCTTAAAACTCATGAACATCTGCTGGCTTCCAACTTTACTTCCACAGCTTATTCACCTCTCCTGAGTTTCACAGAATTGAAGAGTTAGGGCTGTGTTCTGGATTAGGGAACATGGGGCCTGGTTTGATCTTCCCTGTAGATCACTAAAACTTTCTCCATATCATCAATAAGGCTGTTTCACTATTTTATCATTCAGGGGTTCACTGGAGTAGCACTTTTAACTTCCTTCAAGCACTTTTTGGTTGCATTCACCAATTTAACTACCACAAGTAGCCTCCATTTTGGCCTCTCTGGCCTCTTGACACGTCTTTGACATGTCTTTCTCTCTAAGCTTAATCAGTTCTAGCCTTTGATTTAAAGTGAGAGACATGCAACTGTTCCTTTCACTTAGAGGCCATCACAAAAGTATTAAAATTGGCCCGATTTCAATACTGCTGTGTCTCAGGGGTAAGGGAGGCCCAAGGAGAGGGAGAGCAACAGGGAAACAACTAGTCAGTGGACCAGATAAGAAACAGACACATTTATCAATTAAGTTTGCTATCTTATAGGAGCATGGTTTGTGGCACCCCAAAACAACTGATAGTGACATCAGAGATCACTGATCACAGATCACCACCACAAATAAAATAATAATGAAAATTTTTTAAATGTTGCAAGAGTTATGGGTCCCAGCGACATGAAGTGAGCAAATGCTATTGGAAAAGTGGAACCGACAGGCTTGCTCAGCCCAGGGTTGCCACAAACCTTCAACACAGTATCTGGGAAGAGCAACAGAGCAAAGGGTAATGAAACGAGGAATGCCCATACACAAAGCCCTGCGTAGACAAAGCTTTTCCCCTCCTCATTCTCTGCAAACATAGCCCTTCTTTCTTTCTTTTCTTTTTTAAAATTTCATGTATTTATTGGACAGAGAGAGAGCACACAAGCAGGAGGAGTGGCAGGCAAAGGGAGAGGGAGAAGCAAACTCCATGCTGAGCAAGGAGCCCGATGCGGGACTCCACCCCAGGACCCTGGGATCATGACCTGAGCTAAAAGCAGGCACTTAACCAACTGAGCCACCCAGGCGCCCCATTAGTCCTTCTTTCTTATGGAAAACAGATTTCATAGGGAAATCACCCCCCCCCTTTTAACTTGTTTTTCTAGTTTGAAATGGGTTTATGTCATTTGACAAACAAAAGCATACTGGGTGCTAATGAATTGAGCAGACCCAAACCTAGTAAGAGACTGGCAACTTTAAACACCTACAGGTCAGTGTAAATTTACTTTCATGTTCCTGTCAGATATTTTATCTCCTTGTCCTGTGTCCTTTAGTGCACATGAATTCTTCCACATTTCCCACATAGTCAACTACACACTACGAATTTTAATGGTTCATCATACCACACAGTATTACTGTTGGACATGTTTATTTTTGTTTGTCTTATCTCTCCAACAAAATTCCAAGTTTCTCAAAATGGGTACGCTTCCATACAGTTCTAATATCTATGTAGAAAAGAATGAATCTCAAAAAAGTTATCTATAGAAAACAAGCAGCTAACATAAGCTCTTCTTTTCATTCAAATTAAAATTTTAAAAAATCGACATGGGATTTGAATGTACTGAAAGATATAATTGCCAACATGAGTCATTTTGATAGAAATTCCACAAACTGACCTCCAGTATTCTAATTAACTTGTGAATCATTCTCCTTATTTATATATAGAACTACTATATACTATTTGAAGCCACTAGTTCTGACTCCACTGGTTCCTTTCATTTGCCTTACGTCAGAATAAAGCTCCAGAGCAAGGTTACGTGGTTGCCAGAGGACACTGACCCACAAGAAATTCCTAAAGTTTGTTTGTGTACTTGGCTTTATAGAGCATATTCTTTTTCTTCTGAAATGTGATATTTGACTACCAGGACCATAGATATAAAAAGGAAGCCCAGGCCATACTTGACTTTCCAAGTAAGGACTCCTTTATTCAGTGATAAATGTTAAAAGCAGCTCCCCAGGTTCGAGACCTCCTCCTTAGAATATTTTTCTAAATATCGAATACATTGCTTTCCAAAGACATGATTACTATCATAACAGAAATAATCAGTTAGCAGTGCACAAATGACCCAGAGGCAGGTTCTATATATAATATTGCTAATGTTTTATTTCAATAATCACATAACTGATGCTGTGTCTCCCACCAAAAACATCCCTGTGTTGGTCTTCCAATATTTGCTTCACCCTGGTCCCTATGCCAGAGGTACCCAAGCAGGTGGAAAACACTGGCTTAGCAAGGGGTGGAAAAACCTGCTAGATGACAGCAACAGTGACCCTTTATGAGCCTGGCATGAGAGTCGAAAAGAAAAAATAAGTCCTCCCCAAACCAGAGAAGGATGTGAGCATGGGACTAGGATGGACATTTCAGAAATCTGTCATCAAGGTAAAAGGAATGAAAAAGGTAGTAGTCCAGAAAATACCTACCAGGGGATCGATCACCTTAGTGCAAAAGTAGTCTTACCACCTATAATTTAATAGACGCTTGAGAACAAATCAACTATTTTAAAAACCAGAGCAGGCTCCCAGCACTCATTCACAGCTTGAATTTCTCATTTCTGTGCTATGAATCTTAAACACTGGGTTCTATTGTTCTAATTTTTTCAAGTTCATTCTTTCAGTGTGAAATATATTTTTTACCCATTTACCATTATGCTCCCAATATTTAGATTAGTATTTATATTTGATGAGAAATTAGTTTTAAGGGTGACAGAAAAGACAGAAGTAGGTCTGACTGATTAATATGGAAATATCATAATCTATGGATACTTTGTTACTTATTTATTATAGACAAAAGCTCATTTACTAAAGCCTTCAAGAATATACATTCGTCTCCCCCATAAAAAAGGAAAAACATGTATTTTTAGATCAGTGATTTTTAAAATCCTGGGCTGCTATTTTTCTCATCAATGTTTTGTATTTAGAAACTAAAAATACAAAATTTCTCTACTGAGCAAATTGACATTATGTTTAGAAGCAAAGCTAAAAGAAATCAACAACCCTGTTCAGATTTGGAATGAGTTCAACAATTGTTTGAAATTAAAACATTAAGGAAAACTGTATTAAATTGTGATTCAATAAGCCAGCATAGCAAAATTGCTATTTACATAAATAAAAGCATACATAGACAACCCAGACTAACAGCAGTATGAGCCCACATGTACTCCTTCCTCTCTTCCAATTACATTTGCTTTTTTGCACATACTACATAATTCGATTTTTTTGGTATGTTTACCAGACTATTCACTGTGTTTTTTATGACACTATAGTGAGTCGGCATATAAAAGAGTAATGTAATATTAAAATATTTTCATATGTACACCCACATACATGCATTTATGCAATTAAGAGTTTGTGCCTGTATCTATTCTTTCTTTAGGCAGAATATAAATTCCTTATGAAAAGGAGCTATGTTTTATAATTAATGATATTGCTGGTGCTTATTGTGGTATACAAAGCTGGTAATGAAAAAGTTCTTTCCTGAATTCCTTTCTTCATACAAGAACAAATAGGAATGGCATTACATATCAATCCTTCCCGCCTGAAAGCGAAAGTGACCATCTTTGAAGGTGTCTCTGCTAAGAAACTGTAGGACATCTCCTCAGTGAATAAGAAAAGACAATGTTTCCAAGCCACAGGTTTCCCTTTGTAACCAAAAGTTACAATAAGCATATGAAAAGCAAGAGCTCTCAGAAAGAACTCTTTTATCATTTAACCGTTATCTGTTCATTTACTATTCAAGGTTATCATGAATCACATGGGTAACTTAAGATCAGAAACAAAATGAGATACCTAAATATTTGCCATCTACTCTACCTAATCTGTAGGCAGCACCACACAGAACAAGGGCCTGACTTTTTAAAAAGCTGGTGACTATGGACTTAAATACAAGATGCTATGAATTGTACAAATTTAAGACAAAAACATGGGCTTGATCAAAAGAACACATGGAAAAAAAAAAAAAAAGAACACATGGCCTGGTATACAGATTTGCCACATGCAAACTAAAATAAATCTTGTGTATTTTATACGTAGAAGGAAATTTGTAAAGCTCAGTATTAAAATGTAATTGGCAACTCTGACCTTGAGGGTCACTTTAGGTGACAAATATTATACCAGTGCTCAGATTCTGAGATTTATGATCTCATGTTCTTGAAAAAGGCCTAGCACCTCCGTGTTCCTGAAATAATTGATCTGTCTCTTACAAGTGTTTTTTTCCTGAAACCAACATCTGTCTTAGGAAGAAAAGTACAAACTGATGAAAATACCCTGCTATATTTAAGATATCCAAAGAGCTACCAGAATTTGCATCTAACACATTAGTATATTTATAAAAGTAGCTGAGATCATAAATTGATAAATAGCACACAATAGAAGACAAGAAAAAATAAACTGCAAAGCCCTTTGTAAATATTTTCTATAAAGATTAACCACAATTATTAATTAAGAGTGAATGGCTTTTGTTTTTGTTTTTGTTTTAAATGGGTTCCACACCCAGTATGGAGCTTGAACTCATGACCCAGAGACCAAGACCTGAGCTGAGATCAAGAGCCTGATGCTTAACTGACTGAGCCACCCATGTGCCCCAAGAGTGAGTGTTTGGAAATGTGCTAACAAGACATGGTGCAAACCTATAGCTTACGTTTTTCTTCGTTTGAACAGAACCCCACAATATGTTTTCAACTTGGGAGGTTTTCCTTTCTTTTGTTTCTTTAATGCAATCACAAACACTACTCTAGCTTTGATGAGGGAACAAATGGCTGGCTGAGGACAAAGCAAAAGGCTGACACCTTGCAAACTCACCCCCCTCACCCCACTCCTAGATGGGACATAAGTGACATTCTTTTCTTTCTTTCTTTCTTTTAAGATTTTATTTATTATTTATTTGACAGACAGAAATCACAAACAGGCAGAGAGAGGCAGGCAGAGAGAGAGGAAGAGAAGCAGGCTTGCTGCTGAGCAGAGAGCCCAATGCGGGGCTTGAATATCCCAACTATCTTTTTTTTTTAAAGATTTTATTTATGAATATCCCAACTATCTTACTGTTAATACCCTGCTAGAGGGCAAAAGGACCTTGGCAATGGCAAGGCCTCCTCTTTAGCATATGAAAGTTTTATTGAAACCTCCCTTTACCTTACCTTCCCCCAACCCCATGGTAAACAACCTGCCATCCCTCAACACCCTCCACCTCTGCAGCAGCTCTTCCTGCCCATGGGTCCTGTCCCCCTGCTTTAATAAACCACCATTTTGCACCAAAGATGTCTCAAGAATTCTTGGTCACCGGCTCCAGACCTCACCCCCACTGAACCTCACCTATATTCTACAACTTCATCAGCTTCACCAAAAACCTCTCAGCCAGCACTGTTGATTGCTTCTCTTCTTACACAGAAGATACACTAAATATTTTGGAAATCCACCAGAGAAGCAGGGAATAGCTGCAAATCTGAAAACAACTGTAATTATGAAACTTCTAGCTTCAGTGGAAAATGAACATAAAATTCTGGGTCTGTCTACAAAGAAATATCTGGCAGATATTATTGATTCTTCTACACACGACTAAAGGTCCCACATTAAGCTCCATGCTCTATCATAAAGTAATAATTACAACAACGCCACCCTTCGCATTTACTGCATACCTGGTGCTGTTGTGCTTTATACCTATTAACTCGTGCAACGCTCACGATGACTTTATAAGGTAGGTACCACGATTAGTGTCCTTTAATGAGGAAACTACCGCAGAGAGATGTAAAGAAATTGCCATAGGTCGACAGCAACTGAGAACTTGAGCTGGGTCCCCAGAGCCACGCTTCTTTCTTACCACTGAACTATTCGGCACTCCATGACTACGTCATTCCACTTTGTCAGGAAGAATTTAAAAAGCAAGAGAGCCAATGTGCACAGAAGAAGAATACGGCTATTCATTAATTCATTTAACAAGTACTTATTAGGCACCTACTACCCATAAAACTATGTATTAAGTTCCTTTCCAAAAAACATTTACAGTTAACTGGGTTGGTTTGGTTTTTTGTTTTTTTTTTTCCTACAGACTGCCCTAAGTAACTGACTGCTGGAAAGCAGTCAGTGTATTAGCACTTGGAGATGTCAACTAAATTAGCTAGAGAAGATTAACGGAAGTACTAAGAGCAAATAATATCCCTTGGAAGCAGTTTGTCCTTGCTGAGGAAGCTTTGGTTTTGCTGATTTCTTATTTAAACCTCTTGGAATGAATGTAAAAACTGTGAAAGTATGCTAAATGATAGTTATATCAGGACCAACTTAGTGCAGGGCAGTGATCAAACAAGGGTTAACTTTGAACAAAAAAAGTTTTGCCAGTTACCAACTGAAAGGAGCAAAGATGCAAAAGACAACCAACTCTAAACACATAATTCAAGCCTAACATCAAAAGACACTGACAGGGAGAAACAGGTGTTACCATGTTAACACCTACAAGAGGCAAGATCATCAACTATTTGTTTTTGCTTTTTGGTTGCTTTTTCCTTAAAATGTGGAGAAATGAGAAAATGCTCATATATAATTACCAAACCTAAGGAAAACTATATGATATACAATATATGTAAATGTGTAGGGCTGTGTGTGTGTGTGTGTATGTATACACATTTTTCTCTTATAAACATAACATATAGGACCCATTCTTTTATATTTGTAAGCTTATTCTTCATGAAGTTCTAAAATCTTTGGACAAATTAGGAATACCAGAACAGTGGAACCTATGCACAGCCATCAACTTGAGGATAAACTCTCATATTACTGGTCAAAACCTTGTTATACTTAGAATTTATGAATTCACTATATCTCTCTTTAAATAATCTAAGGGTTCCTAAAAATTCTGGCTATAAAGTGAACTGTTAATTGCCAAATGTGTTCCTACTGACACACTATAGAAATTCAGCTCCTTGGAAGAAAATGGATTAAATGAAAATGCCCATAGAAGAAAGAGAAAATATTTTTAAAATAACATTTGTAAAGGTTAGATCATTTTCCAAAATAAAAATAATATAACTCACACAAAATAAGAAAAAAAAATATGCAGAGAGACATACAGTCCTACTAAATAGAACAGAAGAAGGCACTTCTAAGTATTACTGCAGAATCCTCTGCAAAGGGTATTGTGTTGGGAAAGTTTGAACTATTAAAATAAACCAAAACCCCTATTTCTTTAATAGCCTCAATTTTGTTCTGTAGTTAGAAGATTTAGACTGATTTCAGGACATAAGTGAGGCAATTTCTAGCCAGAGGCAACAAAGCTCCTATAAATCTTTTCAAACAGCTCATAAACTGGCATGGCTACCATGGGTGTGGTTTCAATGCTTTGAAAGCTAAGCTTTACAACTAGGTGAACACTGTTTATGATGGGAAAAAAAACACGTAATCCAGATTATTTTCCAGCAAGGTTACTTCATGTCCCACCTGATGTATTAATCAAGTTCATATATTTAGAATCCTTTAGCTATGAATACCCTTTACCCACAATAATATGACCATATATATAACAAATCTTTGGTAATTAAACTGTGGAAGGCATTGTTTAATGGATGAAAAAATAATTAAAACAATGACAGAACAAACCTCACGATGTTAAATAGAAAACAACTGAATCCTCTTTGTAGACAAATAATTGGTCCCCGAGGAAGACACTTATTCACAAAGTCCTTAAATTCATTCTTCCATTATAAAATGGTACAGATAAAGGGTAAAGAAAAGCAGTTTCCCAAATGCAGAGGGTACCAAGATTGTCTAGTTTATGAGCTCCGTCCACCCCCTTAGAAAACCTAATTTTTATTTTTTTAAAATTTTTTTTGAAAAGTTAATTTTTAAGTGCTGTCTCGGTTGATTTTCTTTCCATATCTGAGAGGGAGAAGGTGGAGGGCACTAGCTATGTTAGCATTAACCCAGCAGCCTGAGGCTGTTCAGTAAGAAAATAACCAGCTCAGTCAATTGTTCAGGTACTGGTGTTACTCATCCTGTGAACCTGGCCCAGAGAGTGCAGTCAGGTAAATGATTTACACGTTAGACTGGCGCCTTCTGGTCACACAGTCCATACCAAACTGCCAAGAACAAAGGCAAACAATCTGTCTGATTTCTACAGCAATTCCCATAACTTTCATAACCGCTTAACTGAAGTCATGATTATAGATATGCAATCAGAAACACACCTGGATCCACCTGTCTGGGGCTTCTTCGGAGTCCATTGGTCCGTTTCTGTGCAGAAAAGTAAAACAAAGCAAAACAAGATTCCACATTATTACATTGTATTAGTACATAGTACTTTTGGAAGGCCAATTAATGTTGCACTTCTTCCATTTAAAAGTATGACTAAATTTGATCAAAACATGTGGTTCTACAGTTTTTATAATTTAACCTTTTTGCTTCTCTAATAAGTCCTCCACTTGAACATCTGTGTTTGATGTTGTTGATATTACGCTGTAGAAAAGAAACATCTTTTCATTTGCCATCTCTAGATATGATGACTGAAAAAAAAATTTTTTTGAAAGTTGTAATGATGACAGGAATCATGAGAACGGAGCCCAAGTAGCTATTCTTGGTTGGAAAAATGCTCCCAGCAAAGACATGTAAACTCTAAAACTCTAACTCAGCTATTTCTGAGGCCTGAGAGGTCAGAGACTGGAGAACTTCAAAACACAGAACTGAAGCTCTGACTTTAACACACACTCAACCGAGAATGGTGTTTTAATTATGGTCACTTGTATCTCCTTACTTGAAGAAACAAAACGGGCATGCAGCTTGTGAACCATGAAAGTGGATTCTCATCACAGAAAAGAAAGCCATAAGAAAAATTATGCATTACATAAATTATAAATAAGATGTAAAACAAAAGAAATTTTCAATATTTGAAAAATGCATGGCTATGTATTCGATTTCACATGGAATTAAATTCATTTCCACCTAATAACTCTAGTAATCTCACTCATTAATAAGGACTTGATTATCACTTCTTATTATTTAACTGGATGAAATGCTGAGTCTATAACTATCATATAATTTAGATTTTCACAAAAGCAATTTTCTCCCTCTGTGTGTTGGGGTTTGCGCCTGTGTGTGGAGGAGACTTGGTTTCATTCAGAGTACATGGGGCTTTGTTAAGCACACATTAGCCATGGATTTTTCCTACGATTCTCCCTGCTGTTTTCATTCACAAGTTAAATGGGTGAAATAGGGACTTACAGCCTTCTTAATGGCCTTGAAGCCCATCAGGCAGATGTTCAGGATTCTCAAGGTGAAAGCAAACTGGAGAACTTTTTTAAAAGTTTGTTTTTAACCCAACTACTTTCAAAATGGATTTGTAAAAACTGAGCATGACCATTAGAATCAGCACTGAATCTGTGTTGAGCAAGATGGATAGCCATAATGGAAAAACTAATATAAAGAAAGCCGTTATAAGTGAGAAGAAAATGTCACTCTGGGCTTCTTGGTAGCCAAGGCACAAAGAGGGGACGCATGAGAGTCAAAGATCCATAGCTGATAATCTGGAAGAAAGCCACTTTCAGAGAAAATCTCTTTTCTATCTGAAATGGTAGAACATTCTTTAGAGCCCTCTCTATAAAGGACAAGGAACACAACAGACAATATTTTCAACAGAAAAATATATAATGATGATATCGGATTGTTATTTACTTCCTACATATCCCTTCACCTTCTTAATGTACAGTAGAAGCTGTCTTTCTATGCTCTTATACCTTCTACTATCAAAATGCTCAGAGGCAAGAAAGGAATTCAACCTTTGTGGGTTCTATTCCTGGAATCCCTGAATTAGTAGCATTTAAAAATTCTAGATTTAAGGCATGCCTGGTGGCTCATGGTTAAGCAGCAACCTTTGGCTGAGGTCATGATCCCAGGGTCCTGAGATCAAGTCCCACATCGGGCTCCTGGCTCAGCAGGGAGTCTGCTTCTCTCTCTACTTGCAGCTCCCCCTACTTCTGTTCTCTCTCTCTCTGACAAATAAATAACATTTTTAAAAATAAACAAAAATTATAGCCTTAAAATGTGAAAAAGAGCCCTTAAGTTGAAGACCAATGCTCTACCACCCTGAAGTTAGGATTAAATAGAGAATAATTTGCAACAACACAGATGGACCTAGAGAGTATAATACTAACTGAAATAATACTTTTGTCAGAGAAAGACAAATACCTTATGATTTCACTTATATGTGGAATTTAAAAAAACAAAAATGAAGAAAGAGAAAAGAGAAAACAAGCAAAAAACGGACTCTTAACTACGGAGAACAAAGTGGTAGTTTCCAGAGGGGAGGAGGGTGAGGTGAGTGAAATAGGTGATGGAGACTAAACAATACACGTGTCACTGTATTGTACACCTGAAACTAGTATCATACTATCTGAAAAAATAGAGAACATTGTATAATTATTAGGAATATGGATTCTAGACTCAGACTGCCAGAGTTCAAATTCAGACCTTGTCACTTGGCACCTGCTATTTGATTCTGAACAAGTTAGTTCATATCTCTGTGTCTCAGTTTTCTCGCTTATAAAATGGGGATAATAATAGCACCACTTCGTAGCATTTGTGGCGAGAATTAAATGAATCATGTGAAATCACTGGAACAGTTCCTGCCATGCAGGAAGGATTCCTAAGTGACAGCTTATCATCATCATCATCATCATCATTATTAACTTCATGGCATTTTGACTATTTAAATACATATAAATTACAAGTGATTTTTCTAAGTTGTTGTCCTACTGCTTACGTTTTAGGTTTTTCCACCTAAAAATCAGTGACCCTGAAAACAAACTTCTCTACAGGAAGAGTAGGCAGTGGAATTAAGACTTGCTGCATTGAAAAAAAAAAAAATGTTTTCAGTTACTTAGACCAAATGCCTCTGGAGATTTAGTTTACTTCAAAAACACCAAAAAATTCATCTTAATATTTTAAGAAATTCAGATATGTTTAGCAGAGCATATTAAAACAATTTTAAAATGCCAATTTCCATTGTCATTCTGTCATTTTCCATCCAACACAGTCCCTTCCCCCACCCACATTCTCAAAAGCCTGGGAAAAGCCCCATGAGATCAGGAGAATTGATCTTCAGAACCTTCTCAATATTCTTTGATCAACCTAGAAGGGGCAGGGGAGGGGAAAACCAACCAACCTAATTTTACAAGCATTTGAGTTATTTCTTGCTTCATTACCTATCTTTCTCTAAAAGAACTACTTTCATCACCCAAGAATCTCTTCTTGCCTTTTGGGAGAAATTAAATTCTCCGTTGATTTTACCAACAAAATAAGCAAAGGTTAATTTGCTATGGAGCTGGCTTTCGTTCCTCTATCTGTTTTAAAGGTAGAAAAACCTTTAAGGAATGGATTTAGAGTACATATGTGTTAAATGGATACATATGAAAATCTTACTTCCTACAGCTAGAGACAGCTTCACTAGAGACAGGTCCACTCCAGAGTGGGACATGGGATGAACATCCCAGGTGTTGTCATGAAGGCCTACAGATGTTGTGGCTACTGAAAACTGACCCATTTCCCTTGAGAATGAAGTGTAAAATTAAAAATAGAAAAGTCACAATCATAGCTATCGAAAGGGGAACAGAATAGGACTACAACCTGGTATATGGAGAGAAAGAAGGTCTTCATGAGAGTGGGAGAAATGCAGCTCACAGAGCACATTGTTTATTTCTGGGAAGACTCCCGAGCATCATAAAGCATCTGCCTCAGAGAGGTAAAGGGCTTTCCACACAGTCTTGGTGGGGAGGTATAAGGCGACAGATGCTTCTTAATGTTCTTTTGTTACACTTCTCCTTAAACCAAGCTAAGATTTCCAAATAGGTTGGCCAGTAACTATAATTACACATCCAAAATAAAGATTATTAGCAGAATCACACATTAAAGAAAAAATTGCACTTATTGTATTCAAAAGTTAAGAAAGTCACTAAACCACTGATGCTGCAGTTAAAAAAAAAAAAGTCAATGTGAAAATTAATTCACTTCATAATAGGCTTCCATGTAATTTTTTAAGAGGATAAAATGCCTGGAGAGAATTATTTAGTATCATATGAAAATTATTAACCACTTCTTATTAGCACACTTTCTATAAATATACTCACTTCACCTCACTTAAATAAAATCAAGTGAAATCATCCTGTTTGGGGAAAAAAAAATGTTTTGTTTTGTAAAGTGGCAAAGTTCAGAGCTCTAAGAGGAATTCGATTTCCATAATATAAGAATAGCATGAGGATAAGAGAAAGGAAGCTGCCCTATAAGACTTTCACAGGCAGCGTCCTTACAGTCCTCATGAAAAACTTCACCGGTCAACTAAACACTGAAAGAAATTTCACATTAATTTACTTTAGCCCTAGAAGAACTTATATGAACTATTCCTTGATCTAGATTCTAGACTTTAAAATATAGTTAACTGAGACACCGAAGGGGTGCATATGAGCCCCCTCACATCACTCTCACTATGTGCAAATTACACACTTATGCAAAAGAGAAGTAGAAACAATTACTTCTTATTTGATGTCTTATAGTACTTTTCATTATTTTTACCAATGGCATAAATGCCAGCCTATTAAAAAATATTACACCCCTCTTAATGATATATAATTATCTGTTAAAATAAATTTGTATAGAATTTTTCTGTCATTCTTCTACTCTGAAATTCTCAAGTTACTATACTTTTGGTTTCTACAAGTAATCATATGCATTTTATATTTTAATTTTCTCTGTGATAAGGTCACAGAGAAATTTAGAGGTCAGATAAGAAATATGCTACTTTTGGTTAAAGGCCAAGGCAATGGTCTAGAACCTGTTATATTTTTCACTCTTTCATATTTTTTAAAAAAATAGCTTATCCTGAGAGGTGAGAAGGATCACACAGTTCTAAGCCATTAGACCTGAGACTGTGTTAAACCAAAAGAAAATGTTATCAGATCTTGCTTTGATCAATAAGACATGATACAAATCATGTTTGTGCTCAAAACAGAAAACT
Source organism: Mustela nigripes (assembly GCF_022355385.1). Taxonomy (NCBI): domain Eukaryota; kingdom Metazoa; phylum Chordata; class Mammalia; order Carnivora; family Mustelidae; genus Mustela; species Mustela nigripes. The sequence goes on from NC_081570.1 coordinate 91,919,859, forward strand.
ACTAGAAATATGAATCCATATCCTTGGATGAACAATGTTAGAACTTTTCAGGACTAGCAAATGTTGGGCAGCAATGCAATGTTTCATGACAGGGACCGGTCTACCAATTCCCTGGGATGAGGGCTACCTTCCTTCTATATGAGCAAGATCAAAGATTTTCATTCCAATGAATACAGATAAACTGCAGGGGTTTGTGGAATTCTGCAGGAAACTAGAGAAAAGTATCCCCATATTGGTACCACACACAGTTACAACATTTGAAATTTACCTGAGTAAGTACTAAGATTCTGAAAGGCTCCATTTCACACATATTCTTAAATATTCACATGTTTCCTCTACCTAAGATTTTCAGGCAGGGACTGACTGAAAATTCCTCTGATTTAACCTGTGCATTTCATTTACAAGCACTTGGTTGCTCACTCTAGTTCTGTTTCTATCCATTTTAAGAAGCACATTTCACATTCTAAAAGCTCAAGCCTGCTTAAGTTAGCCAACAACCTGAAATGCAAAAGTTATATAATAAAAATTGAAGAGTTAATCTTACCTCTGGTGGTTTGAGCGTCCCTGGTTCTGAAACAAATGTAAAAATTGGCATTGTCAGTGTAAGGTTATTTTGTTTGGTTAGCAACCTTAGGTTGTTCTCTGCAGCTTGGTAAAACACTGCTGCTTTGTTTCCCTAACTGATACTTGTAATATATTTCCAGGGTCCCTCAGGCTGGGCTAGTAATTGTTTTGCAACCCAGGTTCTCTTGCCTTATTGGCTTGTCAGGAAAGTGACTCATAGTTCTAAATGACTTCTAGGTTATGCTTAACTTTTTCAATTGTTGATTAGGCAATGTCAATCCAACCACATAAAGCTCCTTAAAACAGAGGCTTGCACTGAATTTACATGCATGAAAGAAGGCTAGGTGGGAACTTGTCTTTCAACACACCTAGTTTTAAGAATCCAGACACTCGAAGTTACAAAGGTATTTCACCAACCGTAACAGTTGCAAATTTAACACTGCACAATATTGCACATGAATTTTTTTCTCATTAAGTGGCTATAACTCATTTTTTATTTGGGAGGAAATACAGTTTGCTTCAAAGAGAGAAATAAAGAACTGACAGAATTTGATTCCAATGATAATTTTCCTTTCAGCCTTAGTTTCCCTAACTGTAAATAGAAACAACAATCTCTTCATTACATTTAGTTCTTAAAAATGATAAGTAGTTATAAAGATCTACAGGTGACTATAGCGGCAGAAAGGTAAAGGGTCACTGAGAGGAAAGGCGCCCACTGTGCCTGGACACCTGGGGGCTGATGCTTTCCCTCCCCATTCCCAGGAGCACCTATTCACGTTATCGCTTTGCCAGGCTGTGAAGGAAAACACCTCATCATTTTGAGCCTACGCCTATCGTCTTTCCACCCAAAATGACCCTCTAAAGAAGGGTCTAAGAACAGAAGAAATTGAGGGAAATATCAGGAAAGAACGGGCAGGCTGAAACAAGAGCTGTGTAAGCTGTTCCCATAAGACGATCCAAGAAGCTCCACAAGCAGAGTTCAAGGGGAAAATTCCGACCAGAACACAGGACGAGCTGCCACAGACTGCTTTACACAGGAAGCTGCCTGGGGCATGGAACAGAAGGTTGTTTTGCTTTGTTTTGTTTTATAAAGCACTACTCCTGATTAATGAAAATGTAAGACATGTGACCAAAAAGTCACCTTTCTGGAAAAAAGTTAAGTCTGCATTCCTCTGTCAACTTCAAATCCCTTCACCCTGACTTTCACATGACTGCTTTCTCTGAAGGCATCTTTGCCAGGTCTGAAGTTGGCCTTTCCAAAGGAGTATTCCTGGGCAGAAAGCTATATCACTTCTTTCCCTCCTCATTTAGAAATATGCAGTGTTTCAGAAGAAAGACTGCCTCAGAGGATCGGGTTGGGGAGAGGGTCTAAATAAGTACCATTCAGCTGGATGCTATGTCCAGACTTCGAACCCCAGTTAGGTGAGCAGAGGTATCCTAACAGAGCAGGTGTGATACCTGTTTCACTGGTTTGACCAGGAAGACCTATATTCCATAATAGCCCTAAACTACTTTTTTTCTCCTACTGGAGGATTCTAGAGAAAGAGTCAGAACTAAGAGTCATAAATTGCAAGAAGCTCCAAATGGGAGAAGAGGTTAAGTTTTCCAGCCAAGGAGACTGAGGGAAGCCGGGACTATGTCTAGATGTTCTCTAAAGTGGAAAAACCTTAGGTCTTTTGGGTTCAGTATTCATAAATGAGTATGCAACCTAATTTCAATTAAAAAACTATAATTTTTTTCTGACTCTTTGCATAGAAGAATTTTTATGTCCTTATGAGTAGATCTTTTATAGTATGCTTTAAATGTTTCATATTTTTGTACAAACCCTATGATCAACCTTGTGGTAGCAGGGGAAATACCATGCTCTGCAGTGTTCATCTGGTTGCTTCCCTGGGAAGTTCCTGGGGAAGAGATGGTATCTCAGACACTTGCATCTCTTTACCCAGAAAATAATATCTAGGAACAGAAGACACTCACTGACAGGCTCTTCCTATCTTGTTGCATAGGGTTCAAGTGCAAGTTAGCTGGCTCTCTGTAGGAGTGAGCACCTATTACAGAAACAAGAGAGTACGAGGTTCCAGCAAGGCTCGCATGGGACTAGTACAAAGCCAGAAGCAATCTAGACTGGGCTCCCCACCTTATTCAATCTCCCTCTTTCAATTACCCACTTCCTGTTGGCTTTAGCTTTCTCTAATGTCTCATCAAGCAAACCAGCTTTCCTCATAATTCTGACTAAATGTACTAAAAACTGCTCCACACAAAGCCTCTTCAGTATAACCCAAGTAGGAAAAATGGAAAAAGAGCTTTGTGCTAGATGCAACTCCAACTCTAAGGACACAAGTCTTACTTGGGGCTTACCTTCCCATGTCACCACCTTCTGTCCTCATGGTCAACAGGTCTACCCTTTACCCTGTCATCCAGAAAAGAGGCCCATGGACTTTGCCTGGGGAAGTTCACACTCTGATATTCTGCTGGGCACAGCACATGAGCAGTGGTTCTTGAAAGTCTCAGCTTTTGTTTACTTCTATCACATGGTAGGGTTCTGTAAATTTTCTAAGAATAGGGCAAAACCCAAAAGACTAGAAATAACTCTTAGAACCAATTCTTATCCAGACTCCTTTAGTTATTACTTTTTATGTGCTCCAGTGGCCACAGCATTGAACTGTCTTCCTCCTTTACAAAGAGAATCTAAATTCTGATAAACCATATTAATGCCACAGATTTTTAACTTATACTAAAATAATGGTGAAAAGAGAAAGGAAGACCCAACTACCCACACCACTTCATACGTTTTCAAAGTAAAAGCTCATACTGGCTAGTAAAATTGAATAAGGATCTATTTCAATGAAATATTCTATGCAAAAGCTGCTCTAATTTTGAAGTCTCCAACACTGCCTCAACCTCCTCCTAACATGGACCCAAAACTACTGTACGACAGGAACTTGGTCCTTAAAAGGAGCTTTGGGTGTTACAGTTCTGCATCAAGACTAAGATAACAAGGGCTGATGACCATCAAATCTATTTTAGCTGAATTCTGACCTAACAGAAAGGTTGCTGCTTGAGATCTGATGAAAAAGTCTTCCTTTCTCTCTCTATCTTTTTCTCCTGGGAACTTCCTTAGGAGAGTAATTCAATTCTTCAAGTTTCCAAAAGTTTTTAATCCTCAACTTGTCTTTATCCTGCAGCCTATTCTCAGACTCCTATTGATCAAACTATAAAATGTTCTTACCCTTTCAAGAGCCTTTCTAGATGGTGACTCACAGGCCCTCAAGGGGTTTATACCTCGCGTTCTTTCATCAAGTCCCAACTGGTTTGAAGTAATTCACAGAAGGGGTGTTACTGAGGTGTTTGGAGGCTTTGCTCAACTCCATCTTCAATGCCAGCACAGGGTTCAATGTGCATATTTGTGTAAAAGAAATGTTTTTCACTGAGGCTTTAGATTCACTTAATACAATTCATTTGTTTAAACAAAAAATTCAGTCCTATTATATTTGTTTTGCCAATACAAGTGGCTCTCAGTGCATACATGATTGCACAGTTTGCTTTGTCCCTTATCTGAAGTTCTATTTGTTAAAACTAAACAAATCAAATGTCCAGTAAAACTGTTTCTCTCAAAAGGGGCCACAGAAAAGTAATAACCACTATAGCTTTTGAAGGTGCCTTGTCATCATGGCTAATGTGATATTTTTGTAAAACATTAAAAGACAGTTGCACTGATTAAATTTTGAACTTATACAAATGTGTTCATCAACTGGATCTACAGCAATCTTATTTTGAAAAAAAAAATGATACTTGGAAAGAGGCTTTGATTTCGAGTCTTCTCAGTAGCTCTAATGGAAATATAACTGCATAATATTTTCCAGTTCACTTTAATAATCATCAATAGATCATTAAACTTATCTAAATAGTTAAGTGGAAGGAATAATAACTATCCTTGAGTATGAAATTTTCTCAGTAAGTTAAAAAAGAGGACTAATTTATGGGAAAGGCTTTAAGTAATATGAAGTAAAACCAAAGTCATTTTTTCATTACGAAATCAATGATCAAGCCTCAGTTCGTGTAAAAATAATCTGATAAAATACCTAGTGGTACAAGACTGAAATAAAATTATATAATAAAAGCTTATCTCTTTTGATAAAACACTGCAATACTATTTATAAAGGAGCTATTTCTGATGCCTGTTTGGGGTGCAGGTTCTAGGTAGCAATCCTGCCGGTTTAAACTGATAGGATACCAAGGCAACTCGCTTCCAATTAGGAACAGCTATGGCAGCAGCAGGAGCAGCAGCTGGCCTAGATAAAAGAGCGATTAAACAGAGACTCAAACGGGGACCTGCTTCGGTTAAGTATTAGAGCAGCTGAGGCTTGCATTCCTACTAAAGGAAAAGATGCATTAAACCAAAGTTGTCTGCTCTAGCAATATTTGCCTTCCAGTGCTACTTTCTTTGTTTAAACTGAGAGCATGCAAAGCAAGTGATATTGCTCAATGTCAAGGTAAGAAGGGAACCAACAGGGTTTTAGCAGGGGAAAACACAAATGTCCCCATAAGATTACAGTTTCGGATTAGACCTTCACAGTGGTGTGCTGTGAGAAAGCAGTACCTCTCTAGAATTACATGAGCTTTGCAGTGACTTGTTGAGAGAGGCTTATATAATGGAGTTCATACCTATTCATTATTAAGGTTGGAAAGTTTTGGCAGCATACTTCAGAGCCCATGTACGTGCTGATCATTGAAGTTGCCATGGTGAACGTGGAGGAGTCAACTCAAGTTCAGTGAAAATTAGAGAGTGAAATGGCCCGCCCTTTATATCCATGCAAATTCTAAAGTGTTAAGACATAAACTAATCATCCAACCTTCAAATTTGTTTCCAGGTTGCATAGTTTGTCTTAAAAAAAAAAAAAACTTAAAGCACCTTTTCTTCATACTTCAAAAGCATTTGAGTTAATAATCTGTCATAGTCAAATATTAATATGAATGAATTACTTCCTTCATTCACAAATGCACTGCATTTTTGCCAAGTAATTATTATTTTGAGGATGAATGAAGACTAGGTAAATTTAAGGGAGATAGAGCATGAAATATAAAAGGTTTCCAAATTCAGGGAAGACAACATCCACAGGCTTAACTTCCACAAGAAGAAACGCCCAAGAGCTATTTCATATGCTTACTCGTTGGTATCTAACCACATCCAGCACCATTAAAGACAGTGTTTGGCTAAGATATACCTACTTTGGGAAAATGGAGTAATGATTTGAGGTTAAGTACCCTCACTTTGGATAAGGGATGAATACAAAAGATGAGAAACACATTACCTACAGTGAAGGAGCATATAGTCCCCCAGAGGCAATGAAGAGTGGCAGAGACGGTCATGCCTACCAAACACGTCATGCACCCCACTACATTGCCCACTTCCCCCTTGTAATTAAGTTGAGGCCATTTAAGTAGTATTAACCAATACACTGTGATTTAAACAAAAAAAAAAAGTGCTATCACTTCAGTCTAGGGGTTTTAAGAACAGCTACCCAGGAAGCCATGTGTTGATTCTACATCATCAGAAGATCCAAGAACCAGCTTGGATCCCTAAGCCATTACTTAGAAGGAAGCTTCCTTGGAATCCACAGTCAATAGTGCATGTGTGAAAAATAAATGTTTACGAATTAAAGCCAATGGGATCGGGAGGCTTTCAGGGGTGTTTTCGTTACCAACATTGGCAAATATATAAAATCTATACACTAACTAATTAGCAAACAATTTAAGTCACATGACTGTTGGGTGGCCAAGGTGAGAGAAAGGGATTGGCAAAGGGTTTGGAGAGGAAGTAAAGGAAGAATAGATTTTGGAACTGTCAGGAGAAAAGGGAGACTGTTTCAAGGGGAGGAAATAGTAAGAGCCAAGCAAGAATTCTAAAAATGGAATTGACTGGATCAGGGAGTATACTTCCCCAGAAACTGGCGTATTTTTGTCACCAGGCATTTTACGAGCTAGTTCTCTTTCTTGATACCTCATAGCTTCACCTAGGTTCCCCTGTCAAAGGCCTGATGGCTGATGCTCAGGGCAAGAGACTTCCCTTACATAAGTATCAGAAAGGAATGCAAAGGGTCTGCCAAGTTTTCCATCTTTCATTCTTAAAGTACCAGCCAGGGATTTAGATAAGGTTTTTATTTCACTTATCCTACATCCAGTCGGACTCTGGTCTCTACAAGGGCAGAATCAAAACCTGTCCAATCTCCCACAGCCTCCTGCTTCTGGTTCTAATACTACAGTGATCCTCAGGGCCCAGAAACCCTGGTGCTACACTTCTACTCATTAATCTCTCCATCTGTTTGTCAGTCTGTCTACTCACTTATCCATCTACCAGGGTTTCCCAGAGGTCAGAGCATCAGTTAAATATGGTTCCGATCAGTGAGAGGCTCCAGTGCAACTGAAGTTTGGGCATTATACTGCAAGGAATGGAGCAGTAGAATCACACAATCAGAACTGATTTTTAATAGAGATCATGTTGGAAATCATATAGAAAGAGTATAATTAACAGCAAGAGTTAAGAAACTTTTGTAGTTGTCCAAACAAGTGACACGGAAATTTTTTTTTTTTTAACTATAACAGTATCATATCAGTGGATTCTAGAGAGCCTTAGGAGGAGAAGAAAGAACTGGTAAGTGAATGAAGATGAGAGAGGTGGGTAAACCAAGGCTGACACCTAGGCTCAGGTGAGTGTATGGATGTTGGACCTTTAAGACAAGGAGTAGGTGGAGAAAGTTTGTGTTAGTGACTAATGAGGTTGGTTTGAAATTTGAAGTCACTGCAGGGCACCTGGGAAGGGAAATGTGAGAAGAATATAGACATTTTGAATCCAAAGTTCAGGAGAAAAACCTTATGTGGAACTGGTGACTTATCTACCTGGATGTTGGTTATAGCTAATGCCAGGGAATCGGATATCCAGAGGATGACATGGGGGATGTGACAGGATGTGAAGGAGTGCGTCAAGGAGAATGGTTAACAGTGCCAAATAAAAGAGAAAGGTCAAGTTAGGTGAGGTCTGGAATGTGATGACCAGCACACTTGGCAGTTAGAAGGTAGAATGGAAGGTTCTCTCACCTTCATTTAGCCCCTCAGTTACTGTGTCATTTTGTTCAACTACTCCCTCTTCTCTGCCTGGACCAATATTGAGTGAAAATGGCATGCTCCACTTTCTGGAACTGCCTCTACCCCAACTACCCAATGTTTATAATGTAACCATTTCTACTAGACACAGCTTTCTGGGCCTCAAGTAGACTCCCCGACTCACTCTGAGCTGATCAGTATCTCTCTTCACTTCCTGATAATATAGTTAGACTATAATAAGCAAAAGAGTTACAGAGCTCTGTAAAGTTGAGGTCAATCTCAAGTCACCTATTGATATTAAATCAATACTATTCATTTATTTAAAATTAGCTGTTTAAATAGTCAAGTTCTCCTGAAATGATGTCACACTCTCCTCCAGAAAGAACCCTATCCGAGTGACCTATGTCTCCAGCCCTTGAGACATCTTGCCCTTCCTCCTGCCCTCCTCCCATACATCCATACTTCCCCCAATGTCAAACCAGTCAAGGAAATTACACTCTCAACTAGTGCAAGCAGTTCTTGCTGTATCCAGCTCCTGGACTGTAGAAAACTTCAGCCAATGTTGGTTCTCTGCGGGCTGGGAAATACTCATAAGGCCTAGCTTGCCAATGTTAGCAAAACTCTGCCTGTTCTACCACACTCACATCAAACCCATCAAGTTCAAACTCACACTCTACCCACACTTACTACCCACTGCAGCGCGGGAAGGGGGTAGTTCAAAGACAGGATGTCAAAACTTCTAACTTTTAGAGGGCATCTGTTTAGGAGTGTTTGTTTTGTTTTGTTTTAGGACAATCCATCACTGGAAAACAAACAAACACTTAATCCAATTTCTTTAAGGGAGTTAAAAAAAAAAAAGGGAGAAGAGGAAAAATCTGCCCAACCCCTGCCAGCCTCTTCCCAGGGCCCAACACCCTGGAAGGCCAGCCTTATCAGGTCCCTGTGTCTGGGTAGACAGCAATGGTGTCCACTGCCTCTGTTCGAATATTTAAAAAACACAGTCTAATTTGAGTCCCCACATTGTATTACAAGGGGTCTTTGGGGGGACACTCCAGGAGCCAACTGAGTTGAAACAAAAGGAACAGAAAGAATGCACAATAGAATTTTCTAGAACTGTGGGGGACCAGACAGATGCTGTCACTGATGCTGGGCTCTCCAGGTCTTACCTGTGAGTGGATGGATGAAAGGAGATGTGTACCCCCAGAACCCCCAGCTGCTGATGCTATAACTGACTCCTCTTCATCAGGATAAGCAAGGCCTTTTACTCTGAAGGGCTGCCCATCAAATCCTCATCTGGAGGCAAAAGAGAGAAGCCTCCTGACAGGTTCTTACCACTTCATACCGCTAATTAACAGACTATGAGCATTCAATGCCATCAGTCTCTTAAAATCTTGGGCAGGAAAAGACAGAAAGAGAGTGAGACACAGATGCATAAAATACAAGAATGGAGGACAACATTGGGTGCAAGGCAGAAAATCAAGAGAGAAAGAGAATTATGTTTAAAACTCCAAAAAGTAAATTTAGCCAGAGACTTACGACTTACATTTTTTTTTCCTGCTTTATAGTGAATTCTATAACAGAGTTTAGAGAATTATACTACCTTTTAATAAATGATATCTGTGGGGCGCCTGGGTGGCTCAGTGGATTAAAGCCTCTGCCTTCAGCTCAGGTCATCATCTCAGGGTCCTGGGATCGAGCCCTGCATCAGGCTCTCTGTCTGCCTCTCTGCCTACTTGTGATCTCTCTCTCTCTCTCTAATAAATAAATAAATCTTTTTAAAAAATGATATTTGGGGACGCCTGGGTGGCTCAGTTGGTTAAGCAGCTGCCTTCGGCTCAGGTCATGATCCCAGCGTCCTGGGATCGAGTCCCACATGGGGCTCCTTGTCCGGCAGGGAGCCTGCTTCTCCCTCTGCCTCTGCCTGCCATTCTGTCTGCCTGTGCTCGCTCGCGCGCTCTCTCTCTCTGACAAATAAATAAAAACTTTAAAGAAAAAAATAAAAATAAAAATAAAAAATGATATTTGTATAAGCAGGCATTATCTATAACCTGCAGGGCATAATGGCCTTTTCTTACTTTTATAACTCAGTTTCCTCATCTTAAGAGATTCTAGAACTGAAGGTGTCTTAATCTTCTAGCTCTGAGACACCTGATGGGGAAAAAATGCAAGCATAGTCTCAGGGAGGCCTGAATTTCTCACAACACTTCAAAGCACTGAAACCTAAACATATTTGGTAGTTACTAATTTAATTGAATTTAGAAGTATTTTTGCATAAAAAAATGTAGAAACTCTCTTTCTCAGAGAAAACAGCTGAGCAGAACTCAGGGGGCTTCAGAACAAGCTCAGGAGTTGGACTGCCTGGATTTGCATCTTTGCTCTATTGCTCAAGCGACTAAGGCAAGTTCCTTATTTCTCCATGCCTTGGTTTCTCATATTAAGACAAGAATAGCAATAATTCCAGCTTTAAAAGATTCACACAGGACTAAGTGAGTTGACAGCAGTAATATACTTAGAACAGTACCTGGTACTTTGTATTTATTTGAAAAGAATATAAACTTAAAGACTAGGTGCCTTTATTATCCTGGTTTTAGAAGGGAAAAAATTAAGACTTACGAAGGTGAAATAACGGTTTTCAAAGTCACCCAGTGCGTAAGCATTGAGAGGGATTCCAACCAGACCAAGACCCTAGACCTTGTGGACTTTCCTGCCATCACACACAGTCTCCCAGCCCAGCATTACTCACAGAAGGCCAGAGGATACTGGAATAATGACTTAGACAGGGAATGCATTTTTTTTTTTTTTAATCTGCTTGATCAGGAATTCTCAACTGTTTCCTATTGATCTTTTTTTCCAAGCAAAAATTAAAAATTTAGTCCTTTAGCATCATTCACTTATATCACTTCAAAGTTCAGAGCTATTTCTTCAATTCACGCTCGCTCCACATCATAAAAACACAGCAAAAATACAGATTAAACCCATGCCTTTAAAGAAACAAAAACAAAACAAACAAAAACAAAACAAAAAACTCCAAAAAATAAAAACAGACTTCTCATCATAACATCCTGGATTGAAACACTGAATTTTTATTGTACCCAGACATTGTGCTAAGCATCAACATTGCTTCATTTGACCCCCAAGATAATCCTCTTATTTCCTTTTTATAGAAGAATACACAAAACCTCAGAATGCTTAAGTAACACCCCTAAGCTTGCATAGCTAGCAAAGGGCAAGAGGAGATTTTCCACCATTTCTGCTTGACTCTCAACTACTCTCCTACACTCTTCCAGTAGAAGACAAGAACCATGCCAACTATGAGATCACTTCCCATTCCTCACAGACTGAAACTCCTAAGACAGGGCTTGCAGCAGGGGGTGAGGGGGCAGGGGGTGCTTTATAAAAACACATTAGCCTACCACCAACACCTAATATGTTAATTGTCCTCAAAGAGATTAAAGGATGGGGCAAATAAAGACAGAACAACAAAAATTTAAGTGATAAGATGTAGCAAGTGGACAATGGAAGAATAATAATAATAACATATAACATTTCTACTTTATAACTTTGTCAACTCTATCTGACCTTCAGAAACCTTAAGGGGTGGCTGATCTTGTCTCCTTGTCTTAGCAGACTTGAAGTCAATTGCATGAACACTGACTCCCATCAGAAAATGGGAAGCATTGTCCCAAGGACTGAATGAGTTTGTGCAGGACAGGCCTGGCAGACAGCCCAGTGCAGGTGCTCAACCAGCGCGGGATGCTTCTCCTTGCAGCTGCCCGTGCCTGGTATGGAGAGCTCATGGCTCATGGGAATCTTAAAAACCATCCACCGGAGGAGCAGAGTGAGAGGAATGAGCTGTGATCCCAGTCCTCTAATGGGATTAACAACTTTTCTACAACTGCCCATTTTCTGAACTCAGCTCTGAAATGAGCTATTATTCTGTTTCACTCTTCTTCATATTATCCAAAATAATTCAATGTCCACCTCTTCCTTTGGGAAAATCAAAGGTTGACATAGCTACCTTTTGAACTCAAGCTGTTAAAGATCTCTTTCTTCTGTTCAAAAAGTTTTACTGATTTTGAAAGGTCTTATTGATAAAACACAAGAGAAACTCAGGGGAAAAGGACAAAGAGAAGGAAGAAGAAAGAGAAAGTATAAAGAGGCCAGAAAAGAAAGAGAAGGAAGAGAGCCCAAGAGGAGCAGAGAGAGGCAAAAGGCTACTGAATGCATAATTGCCAACAGTCTTAGCAACTGGCTCATGTAACAATCATGGAGCATTACTTTTAAAAACCAAGGGGAAAATATTTACATAAAATCCAAAGGATACATGCTCTCTGTTAAATGCTGCAAAATGACAATGTATTCAATTCATTAATTCATGAATTAGTCTGTGTGATGTTTACTTCTGGCATCATTACCATTTCTGAGCTGAATATTTAAGAGAACAAGGGAGAAATTTAAGGACTAAAGAAAGAAGTGAAAAAAAAATTTTTTTTTCCGGTTTTGTTTTTGTTTCTCCATTTGTGTGCTTTGGCTATATTTTTACAGCACTAGTGAGACTCAGGGGTCAGGCTGAATAAAATGGGTGGCCTAAAATCTTCCAAGGCTCCCCACCCCCAAAGGGCTTCTGCCTCCCAGGTACGTATAAAAGTCACAGGAATTTAAAACATTTTTTTAATTGTCCTTATAAATGATAGTTTCAAAAGCAGATCTGTCACCATAAACACATTATTAAGAGTAAATTAGGTCTTAATGATGTTTATCAAGTTTTATATCCTAATTAAAAGGAAAATCACAACAATAAACATGACTTACCAGCAGAATTAACTCTGCCACAATTGTCTACTCTTCCCAAGCATTCTTTGTGTGCTCTCGCGCCACACTTAAAACATAAATAGCCTTGATAAAATGTTCCTCTGAAAGGTAAAATTAGAGAGTGATATGTTAAAAGGTGCTAAACGCTGCCTCTATGAAACCATGAGCACAAAGAAGAAAACAAGGGAACACAGAGCTTGACAAAGTCTTCTCAGCAAGGGAGAGGGTCTTCTGGGGTTCAGAAGGAAGCATCCAGGTAGGAGGCTGAGGAAAGATCTGTTGGCTCAAAACCGTCAAGGCCATTTCCCCACTTCAGAACATTTTGGCTGGGATATTAGAAAAGTCTGAGACACTGAGCAATTATAGCAGCTCATTTAAAGTGAAAACCAGGACCAAGCAAGCTTACCTCAGGAGCATCTGGCAGACTTTGCAGGATGTAACCCGATTGAAGGTGTGCATCTTGAACTCATGGAAATTGGAGTCTGCGTAGTCTGGCCTTATGTTCGATCTATAAAAAGGGAAAAAAAAGTAACTTCCTAAAAAAAGTTTCACAACAAAATAGCAGTCTAGTCCTCTAAAACCTAAATTCATCAACATTACATGGGGTAGAGATCTGATTCAAACAAAAAGGTTATTAAATATGCAGTTTTCTAAGCCAAAAGTAGGCTTTGCATTAAAATATGCACCAAAATCTGGTTGCGTGCATAGCAGCAACATGTAAGGATTTAAGCAAACTAATCCTCCTCAGAATGGAGGGTGCCCAGAGAACTCTACAGAATGGCCACAGAGGTCAACCTGCCAGGACAAACACAAAAACCTGCTGGATATTCATGCTGTGTGATAGCTTCCCCAGCCACGTCACTGAAATATAAACTAGAGAGAGAGGGCAGCCAGGAGGGGAAAAGGGTGCTTCAACCCCACAGAAGCCATCTCTAAATAGGTATGTGGATGATGTAATCATCTGTAAAGTGAATAAAGTAATTTTGTAAAAAGTTTTGAAACAAAACATCAGTCTATCAAAAACTTCCTCCTTAACAATTTGCCTTCCTTGTAATCCAAATAAAAATCAACAAAACTGTGTTTTAGATTTTTTTTTTTTTTGACAGAGAGATCACAAGTAGGCAGAGAGGCAGGTGGGGGTTGAGGGGGGAGGGGACTCCCCACTGAGCAGAGAGCCTGAGATGGGGCTCAATCCCAGGACCCTGAGATCATGACCTGAGCTGAAGGCAGAGGCTTAACCCACTGAGCCACCCAGGTGCCCTAGATTTTATTTTTATTAGCTGCATATGCAAAAGAATCTGTGAGGCATACCACAAACTACCATAATGAACGTAAGATTAAAAAAAAAAAAAATGACACAACCACACTAACTTTGTGCCAATACTGTGAGGATCACATGATGTTTGTTAGTCTGCTTAACCTTCACACCAATCCTAATGACATAGAACTAATGATATCAGTAATTTATAAACAAGGAAACTGAGGACAATACTAAAGTGAAAGAAATGGCAGAGCTTGGCCCTCCAACCCAGGTTCATTCTCTTTGCCCCCGAAGCTTCTGTGCAAAGAGGAATTCAACAATATTCACCTTAATATAATTAGATTGTTGGAAACAGTCAATTAACCATGTTCAGAGAAGTTTTTTAAATAGTAATCATAAATTTATCTATGTCACAGAAGAAAGCAGAAAAATTAGAAAAAGACTAAAAAACAGATCTAAATCGGAGGTATATCAGGAAATCTAAGATGATGCTCTCCAACATGTTACAAGCAATTTGAGAGTGTGTGAAAAGTCTGAGACACTGATGAGCTAGGATTTCTCCCCTTTTATAGAATACAGCAACTCTCAACCACACGTAGCCTTGGTGTAATGAAGCCTAGCGCAGGCGGGCGACCAGGCATCAATCTCCGAGGGACCAGGAGAAGTGTTATGAAAAAACATGCGCAAAGGCAATTGGAGTAGCAGGCAGTGATGCGGAAGTGTCAGAGAGGTCAGCCTTCCAATCCATCTGCTGAATATGAGCGTGCTAAAAATGAAATCAAATATTAGTGCCATCTGGGATTTCTCAGCTCCATGCTTCTGGTGACCTCACTTTTTAGGAAAATGTTCTTCTGCATGCTGAAAACCATGGCCATTTCCATCGTGGTATTTTTGTGTCCCTGATTAAAAATTATAGTTCTTCATGAATAGACAAGTATAGAAAAGATAAGATTCTAAAAGCAAAACTCTCTTCATGAGAATATTGAGTCCATAAAGCCATGCATTGAAAGAACATCAAACCCCATTTCCTTAGCCAGGAAGGCCTGTTGCTCATTTTTCTCTCAACACCAAGGTGATAGAGTCACACATGGATTGTCAAGTAACAGTTTACAGAGTCCTGGAAACTTGAAGAATTCATCAGCCTGGCACTGTAAACAAAAAGTAGGTCTTCTTTAGAAATGTAAATGGATCCCAAACAAGTAAGAATTTAACTAATTTTTTTTTAATTTTATTTATTTATTTGACAGAGAGATCACAAGTAGGCAAAGAGGCAGGCACAGAGAGAGGAAGAAGCAGGCTTCCCGCTGAGCAGAGAGCCTGATGTGGGGCTCGATCCCAGGACCCTGGGATCATGACCTGAGCCGAAGGCAGATTAGCCCACTGAGCCACCCAGGTGCCCCGAATTTAACTAATTTTATAAGCTTGCCTGTGGCAGAGGTGGAACACCCGCCATCAGTTACTTTCATGAGCCAACTAGGAATAAGCTGAGTTTTTGGAAACAAAAAGCTGGGAGGAGAAACACACTAAGGAGTTTAAGAAAAGAAAAGAAAAAAAAAGACAAGAAAGAAAAACCAATCCTGAAAATATTGTTAATAGTAGTTGCCATAAGTGAAATGAGACTCAAAATGGTAGGGAGGAGCTACTGGAATTTAAGATTTAAAAAAAAAAAAAACACACAACTATAACTGTATATTATTTTCTAAATTTAAAATTAAACACTAAAGAGTAAGAGTTAACTCTGTGACCAAGGAACTGCTACAAAAGTATAGCTGAGGGCAGGAATCTGAAATTAGACCACCTGGGCTTAAATGCTAACTTGTAAGTCACTATCAGCATGACCTTGGGCCTGTTAGTAAGTATGACAGGAATACTCATAAAATAAATCCATAAATCAAGATAACGTAAGTAAAGCGCTTAGGACTTTGCCTGGCCCAGAGTTAGTGTTCAATAAGCACTGGCTACCATTTACAAGCTGCTGATTCCAAATCCACAAAATAATGATGTAATCAGAACAGTGCCTTATGTGTTTTAAGAATCCCTTCGTAGTCTTGGGACCTAGTCCCTGGAGGATTCCCATTCTCCTGAGAATTTTACACAGGAAGGCAGTTATATGCTCTGTGTCCTTTTGACCAGAAATCCACAGATGCTTGATAAGAAACAGGGTTGCCCAGGAGAATACATGTATGCAAAAAGTCTAAGGAATTAGATGAAATCATATCAAGTGCCAAATGAAGAGAGGTATCAGCACACATGGACTACAGCCTGTGGGGAGGCAAAAACCAAAGATAGTAAGTTGGCTGGATGGGAAGAGTTGGAAAGAGAGATCGGAGCAGAGAACTATTAGAGTTACAGGTGGGTAACACAAGAACAAAAATGACAAAAATGACCAAAAGTGGTATTTATTGAACACTTGTAATGCACCAGGCACATTAACAGGCTCTTCATATATTTTTTCACATTAACTTCTCACAACAAACCTAGAAGCCAGAGTCACTCATTCATATTAAGTACCTATCATAAACAGAGATCCCAAGGCCTGAACGGAAAGAAGGATCCCTTAGCCAGAGCACAGTGAGTGAAAAAGAGAGATGAAAGAGATGAGGTAGCAGAGGTTGGCAGGGACCAAAGAAAGAGGTGAAATCTTACACAGGGGTTAATACCACATTTCGTTGACTAGAAAAATCTCTGTGACCACTAGAGAGAGCATTCCTTGTAATGAAGCAAGAGCGAACACAGCAAGACCATATGGGACTGGGTTATCTATAGATGAGAACTGAGGGTCAAATATAGGTTAGCTCACTTGCTCAGTCACGCAGCTCTCCTCAGAGGATTCCATTTAAGGAACCTGTTTTGATATATGACAGTTTACTTGTGAGAACTTGAATGGAATCTGGTAGCTTTCTCAGGAAAATGTTCCCATTTCTTTAGCTTCATATAGGGCCCATTAGTAATACAATTAATCAACCAAATACTTAAAAGGCAAAGTATGCTCCTGCTCTTACACCTCCTTTTAATTTGACACATTCTCCTTAGATTTTTGCCTCTTCTCATCTGGCTTTGTGTTAGACTGTGCTGAGGACCATGTGCCTCCCCTTAGCCTGGGCCCCTTCTCCATTCTCGGGGTCTGCATTCCCAGGGGCTCCACAGGTATCCAAAACTCAGCTCCACACCCTTCCTAATATACTGGACTCTGACCAAATTCTGATTTCAACCCACTGACATTCACTCTATCTTCTAGCCTGGAAACTTGAGAGGTGCAATGAATTTTTCCCTCTCCCTCATAGCTTCTACATAGTCATCTTCCCTTAACGCCTTTTCTGTTCTGATTTCTCCTTTCCTGAAACCATAATGAATTTCTATTGTTTCAACTTTAAAAATACCTCCTCAAAAATTGAGGTTCCATTCTTTTTTCCTTAGTACCTAATTCAATCCCTCAGTTTCTCTCAAGTAAATTGTTACAAAGGCCTTCTTAATCATTCCATCTTCTTTCTTTCCCTACTTAAAGCCATCTCCCATACTATTTCCAGAATTCCCTTCAAAAAATAAAAATAGGTCACTCCCTCCCTTTAAGACTTCTGCTGGTTCCTATGGCCTACAGGGATAAAGCTACAACTTCTAGCAAGGGCATAGAAAGTGTTTGAAGTTCTAGCATGTCCTTTGCAAGCATCTTCTTTCCCAAACGCTCATAAGCCAAAGGCTATACACTAGAGGTACACAGAACTTGCCATGTGAAGAAAGTTTGCTGAAGTCAAATTATTCAGCATTGTTGTGGAAGATCTGATCAACGTAATAGGACAAAAATAAATGTGAGAGATATTGTAAAACAAAACAAAAACAAAACACAAGAATTATCATTTGGAGATGACATTATTGGGACAACCGGGAAAAACCAGAAGAAGAAATGCAAACTAATGAAACTAGTAAGAAGACACGACACATCAGATGATATCTGGAAAAATGTATCTCTAAAGCTCCAAACGTTCTCCAGCAGTGAAGTGCAGGAACACGTGGGTAATGTTTTTACCCAGCAACATTCCTTGAGATTCAAAGTACAAGTTTTTTCACAGGTTGGTCACACAGGCCACCATCATGATCCACCATTATGATCACCAGCATGATCAGCCACAATCATGAAAAGCTCCCAGAAGGAATGGTGAGTGCTGTGAAGTGTGTAAACCTGGCGATTCACAGACCTGTACCCCTGGGGATAAAAAATATATTATATGTTTATTTAAAAAAAAAAAAAAAAACCTTCCAGAAGGAAAGCAGATGCTCACCATAAATCACATGGTTTAAAAAACAAAAAACAAAAAAAGTCTAGCTAGGCTGGCACGATGAAATTTAGTCCCCTTGGCACACCAAATGACCTTACTACTTGGCACAAGAGGAGACATTTCAAAGCAGAAGTTCCCAGAGTGCCAGCCAAGTGACAACCCTATAAGCAGACCCTTATTTTAAAGATAGCAAACCTAAACTTACCAAGCTTACTCTCTCCTGCACAAAGATGTCTAAGAAAAATCCTAGCATGAAATGTTCAGGTTCTATATGAATAAAATTTAAAAATTAACAGAGGAAAATCAAGCGTATTCAAGTACATAAAAGCTAACTGCTGAATATGAAGTTTGCATATTTTATTATAAATACACAGTCTCTCGGGTTAACTGATCATTTCCCCCAAACCAACACATGTTAACACAGCAACACACACACAGTTGTTTTTGTTCTTTTTTTTTTTTTTAAACTTGAGAAATCATTATAGGGGCGCCTGGGTGGCTCAGTTGGTTAAAGCCTCTGCCTTTAGCGCAAGTCATGATCTCGGGGTCCTGGGATCGAGTTCCACATCGGACTCTCTGCTCAGCAGGGAGCCTGCTTCTCCCCTCCCTCCCCCGCCCCCGCCTGCTGCTCTGCCTACTTGTGCTCTCTCTGTCAAATAAATAAATAAAATCTTAAGACAAAAAAAAGAGAAATCATTATAAAATTCAACTAGGGGAATAAATGAGTGAGGATAATTAGGAAAATGTGAAAACGTAGACAAATTATTATAGGGAGTATGTAGGAAGTCATCATAATCTAAGAGATACTACAATGTTTTTTAAAGGTACATTATTAAATCTGTATGGGACTGACAACGAGACAGACAGAAAGATCAATAATAGAGAAGATAAAGTCTTGCAGGGGACCAAACATGTGCACAGACGTGCTATGTGATTTTTGTGACAGTCTGTTCATTTACTTATCTGCTCAAAAAATGAAAAACTTGTTAAACACATAATATGTGCTAGGCAGTGGGATACAACGATGAGCAGAAACATAGTTTTTGTTGTTTGGTGCTGATGGGGAAAATAAATATCTAAGTAATTCCATAAACAACTATGAAATTACAGGTGTGTCAAAGACAGTGTTAGGAAAACTTACAACTTGGAAAGTGACCTTGTGAACAGATTATCAAAGAAGGCTTTCCTACAGAAACAATGCTTGCATTGAGATCTAAAGATAATCAGGAATTCAGCAGGTGAAAGGAAGAATGTTCTAGACAAAGAAAAAATAAAGTATAAATATGTTTCAGAAAATGCATTCCCAGGTTTTTGAAAAGGTTAAGGAAATTACATTACTATCACCTATTTTTATAAGGATATAAAGCTTAAAGATTGATATTATTTCTTTGACAAATATATATGACATACCTATGATGTGCCACAAACACAGCCAGCAATGAGGAATAAGATGGACAGAACTTCTGTCCTCATACACCTTATTTCTACATCTGAATATAAAATTTAGATAGAAACCTGAACACTTGAAGGAAATATTGATGGCTACATAATCTTTAAATGTAAAAAATAAAGTTGAATGGATTTATTTTTAAAAACCCCAAATTTTCCTTGAATTAGAAACTAAAAAAAACTCAAACAAACAAAAACCCCAGAAAGTAGGAAAATATCCATGATGTGTATGATAAAGGATTAATGTCCTTGCAATATATAAATGTTCTTGAAAAATCTGTAAGAAAAAAATGGAGACCCCAACTGAAAAATTAGCAAAGAAATCAACAGAGCGACTTACTAAGAAAGAAGAAATGAAACAGTCAATAAACACATAAAACACGATTAAGTTACTGGTAACAAAAAGCAATGCAAATTTAAATAAGAGATAAAACAAATAATACCTAGTGTGGATAAAGCTACAGAAATATCCGAAATTTAACCTGAAAGATTTACTAATCCTCTGACATAAAATTCTACTTATTAGAAATAATCACGAAGGGTTCATTACAACATTTTTAATAATTAAAAATTGGAATTGGTTTAATTAAAAGATAAGGAAACATATTATAGTACACCTATGCCATAGAATACAACACTCAGAAATGAAAAAGAACATATATATTAGCCATATAATATATTTGCAATATATTATAGAAGAATAAGTTGCTACCATACTATATCCATAACTGTGATTAACATAATATACATAACTACTTGCTTACATATATGAAAATGAGAACAATAGGTAAAGGCATTATGCAAGTTTTTTTTTCCATTTTAAAGTTATCTGTGTTTTCCAGTTTCTATAGCAAATGTGCATTATTCAATGTATTCCTTACATCTCCTCTTTTTCGAGATGAAAAGAACAACAGGGATAATCACAAGAATATGTACAAGCAACCTGACTAAAGTACACAGATAATATGTCACTGAACAGGATCTGAGGCAAAGATGTGTCTCAAAGCCTGTGCTCTTAATCACTGTGCTAAAAATATCACAAGGCAATTAAAAAGCAAAGACAAACAGAATTAAGTGTTTGCAACATATGCAAAAATATTCTTGGTATAAAAGAAGCTATTACTAGTCAGTGATAGTACAATGATAAACTTGACCCACAGAAAACTTGGCAAAGGATACAACCAAGAAATTGATCAAGAAAAACAACTGACTGAGAAGCCTGTAATAAACTATTCAGCCTCATCAGTAAATGTAGAGATAATGGATGTTCCAGAACATCAAGACTGCAGCAAACATGATGTTTGGAAATAGTCATTCCTGGACACTAATTGCTTTGTTCTTCCCTCCCTCGCTCTGCTTAGAGAGATGATCTTGGTGAGGGCTGCATTTAGTCGAAGGACCAAAAGACCTCATCATCTGTAAATATTTCCTTAAATGGAAGCACAAAGACTGTTAGTGTTTCAAAATGGTAGCCTAGCCCCAGGTACAAAAGCATAGAGCTATAGCAGGAATCGAAATTTCTGGAGTAGGCAAAATGCGGTCCCATGCTGACAGAGTGACCGGCAGGGGTAGACCCAAAGAAAGATAGCTCAGCTATACCTTGTTCCTGTTCCTCTTGCTATCAGTTAAGATCTTCTTTTCTTGACTAATTAAACAGGATTTTACCCAAACTTCTCGAGTGTGGGGGGTGGGTTGTACCTTTTTTCTTGCTAAAACATCACCTACTAGGAAATCTTGGCTTTCAAAAAAATGAAAATCAGAACATTTTGTTTATAATAGTTAATAACTGTAAATAAATTAAATGTCCAATGATAAGTACTGGGCAAATACACTGTGGTAATGGAAGAATAATCAGCCATTTGATCATACTGAAGAAGAGGTTTTACAAGAAAATGGAAGTATAAAATTTACTATGAAGAAATATGTACATATGTATATATGTGTGTATATCTCTGCTACTATAGTGGATATAACATATACAGGAAAGGAGAAATTAGAACCATTATAGGGTCTCATAGCATGTAATGTTCCCTCATTATACTTATAATAATACCCTCTTTTATATTTATTTCCATGAGTATTTTGTTAATGTTTCTTTTGCCCCAAAAAAACTATAAACTCCATAAGGTCAGGGTTGTGTCAGGTTGTTTTTTGTTTTGTTTTGTTTTTAAAGATTTTATTTATTTGACAGAGAGAGATCACAAGTAGAAGGAGAGGCAGGCAGAGAGAGAGGAGGAAGCAGGCTCCCCGCTGAGCAGAGAGCCCAATGCGGGTCTCGATCCCAGGACCGGAGCTGAAGTCAGAGGCTTAACCCACTGAGCCACCCAGGCACCTCGCTGTGTCAGATTGTTTTTATCTCTGTATCCCTCACATCATGCATGGTGCCTAGCATAAAAGGCATTCAACAAATGTGTTGAAATTTAACAGAATGTCAAAAGAAGATTAAAGATAAAGGAGTATAATGAAGTTAGTGTACAAAATGTATCCCAAATACAACTGGTTATTAAACATGGGTTACAAATTTAGTGCTAAATTTCCCAGAAACCAAAGCAAGAGGAAAACAGGTTAGCTTCTAAGATAATTGTACAAATTTTCCTGGGACTACAGTATAAGAAAAAATTGCACTAATAAGGTTTTCATGAAAGGGGCACAGTGTGTGATATGTAGCCAATGTCTTCAACAACATCCTCAAAACACAAATGTGCACCTTCCTCTTCCACCTCTTCCTGGTGTGAACCCAGGACATCATGTTAAAGTACTATTCAGCTAAAGCAATTCTACAGGGGGCCTTTCAGGACCTATTCCAACTACATATCGTCACTTAAAATGGCCTTCATGTCCCCTAAAGTCAGATACCAAGCTTTGGTTAGTCAAATATCTTTCAAGTTTAAAAATAATTCCAAATACATGAAAGTTATCTAGAGATAAGACAAGCATTTGTACCAAATCCTCAAGTACTAGATCTAGAGGTAACAGTCCTTATAATTTAGAAGAAATTTCCAAAACAAATAAAGGCAATTATTATCTCCATTGATATTAGCTTATATAACACCTTTCTCCATGAGGACTAAAGACAGATCAGAAAAATACACAAACCCTACAGACCTAAAGTTCAAAACCGACCTAAAGTTGTATGAAATAGAAACCCCATGCCTCACTCAGTCCGCAACATACAGGACCGATCACTGACCCAGCTGGAAAATGGGTCTAATTTAGTAAAGTATTTTGTATATGCTGAGTTTCACCAACTAAGTAAACATTCAAGAATATCAGAATAGCTATCCAGGTTGTTTTTGTAATGTCTCATGTGCTTCTGAATTCTCCAGTTCTACAAAAGCATACTTAAGCCAAGTAGTCTTAGCCAAAAATCAAAATAAGATCTATCATTTTATTCCCCCAATATAGGCTTTCCTGTAAGATACAGGAAACTTAAGAGTTAAGAGTTTCATTAAATGGTGGGTTTTTCCTTTCTTTTATTATCATGAACAATTTCAGACTCCTATATTATGAAATTAAATTCACCCAATAGCTAATAGGTATGTACAAAGATCCTGATTCACACAATCTTTCTGTAAACAATCCTAAATCCTTACTTGTTTTTTCATAATTTGCTCCCTCAACACCACAGCACACTAATTATGCTGCTGGCTACTGGAAAGGGTAATAAAATGAACAAAAAATAAGCCCTCCAAAAACCAAGTTAAAAAAAAAAACAGTTTAGAAAGGAGACCTTCACCTATTCCTAAGGATTCATAAAAGGAATGAAAACAGAAAATAGATTTATAAATCACATTCAAATCTTATTCTTTATATTCCAAATCACGTACCATCTTTTATCCAGGGAAATGAATAAATAGTTTCAAAATACCAATAAAAATAAGATAATGCTTGGCTCTGAACAGTATTTTCTTATCTATTATATATTGCACTTCTTTATTTCATTCAATGTTGACTCCATAGAATTTTTAAATATACATCCATCATTGAATTTCTGAGACAAGGAAATTATCGAATGAAATGTAGTCAGTGAAATCTATAATACATTGGAAGTGGGAAAAAAATGTCAGACTACAAGTAATTTGGATCTTTGTTACAAACTTGATGTGTGGCTTTTGGCATATAACCTATCCTTCCGCTTTTAGTCACCTTGCTAGCCAAAGAATTACACCTGTCACCCCCTGCTATGAGAAGGACATGGCTCAGGAGTGGGAGAAGGAAGGAGGATCACCATTTGTTGGTACCTGTTCTATCACCCAGATTGGTCCTGAAAATAAAATGGAAACATGTATATGGACATCTTGTTAAATTGTATTAAATGAAAAGCATTATACACATGCTGGATGGTACATCTAGTCTTATTATTATCATTGTAACTGACAATGTGTGGTGGGAACCTCAGAGGCCTCCTAAAGGTAGAACAAAACAATGACCCACCCAAAAACCATATCCTGAATCAAGGGGAGTCAATTTCATAAGGATATCAAAATTTATTCAGTTAGTCATACATTCAACAAATCAAGTGCCTATTATAGTCCAGTTGCTTTATAACACTGGAAATAGAACAGTGAATTTATCTACTCCAACAATCACAGATATCCAATGTATCTGGATTATCTTGTTTTCTTCAATTCTCCCATTAAAGAATATTGGTTACCCTCTTGATACTCAGAGAGTGAGAAAGGTAAAGAGAGAGAGCAGGCAGGCAGACTCTCAGTATTCAGGACTGAACAGAAATACATGTCCGTCTGTGTTAGCTATTCCACGTAAGGGACAGGTTCTAGAGAATTTGGATTTTCTCATTCTCTGGTCCAATAAATCTGTACCCTAAACTCAAACACTAAAGATGACAAGAAATAGGAATGCTGAGCTGGCATGGTGAATTTAAGATCTTGTAGCACATTTTAAATTGTGTCTGATAATATGAAGTTTGCTGCTGAATTAATGTGTTTTATAAGCACGTGGAGACGGAGAGGCTACTGCCACAAAGCAATATTGGGGAACAAACGAGGAACTCTGAACGATAATCTGACATGCCTCATAAGGATTTCCTCTTCAAACTCTAATGATTATATATGAAAAGAACATTTTTAAATCAACATCTTATCCTTTTCAAGTCTCTGTTTCATACTAGACTCCATGCAAAAGTATAAACTGAGCAGGATTTCAGGATACACTTCATACAAATTGAAGCTACTATCCTTTATCAAAACCAAAACCTACTCCCTCAAAAAGGCAAGTACTTTAAAACATTAAATATACTTGTTAAAGGCTCATTCATTATTAATATTATCATGACAAAATACACAACTAATAAAGGTTTTTAGTTTTTATTTTTTTTATTTATTTAAAAGATTTTATTTATTTATTTGACAGAGAGATCATAAGTAGGTAGACAGGCAGGCAGAAAGAAAGAGAGAGAGAGAGAGAGAGAAGAAGGGAAGCAGGCTTCCTGCTGAGCAGAGAGCCTGATGTGGGACTCGACCCCAAGACCCTGAGATCATGACCTAGGCTGAAGGCAGAGGCTTAACCCACTGAGCCACCCAGGCGCCCCTTAATAAAGGTTTTTAAAAGTGGTTTAGAATATTCTATGTCCTGTGAAACTTATGCATCACGAAGACTCCTGTCCACTACAAGCTTGCCATAAGGTGAAGAGGTTAAGACTCACACGTGGACAATTTGTGTAGGAGGGAAAAACTTGCACAGGGCTTGGAGAACCATATGAAAGCAGTCAAGAAGAGCTTTGGGAGCAAAACACGGAGACTGGAAATGAGAAGACAGGTGGCCACCAGAGTCTCCATTCCAGAGCAGATACAACAAAAACTTTCACTAAAGTAGAAGAAAAGCGATTAATGTTCAAAGGTATAAGCTGGGTAGAAGCAAGGATTTATTCAAGTGAAGAGCTTGAGAGTTGATGCCCTGAATTCTAGGGTGGACAAGAGAATCATGGATGGGTTCATGCTTAAAGACCAAATTTAGGATCAAGAATTGCATCAGGGCACACAAAAACATAAAGGTAACAAAAATGATCTGAATGGAGGTAGGGGAGTATACATTCAGACCAATAATTAAGATGATTGATCTCAAGATATGGGCTGTACTATCTATCCTAGTACTAAAGAACTTCCTGGAGCAGGTCAGGGGCTGCTAAGGCTGACTGATGAGAGACACGTGGCCAGCGACCCTTGCCAACGTCTAGGACCTCTGGGAAGCATTCAGCACTCAAGCTAGAAAGAATGAATAGCACTGAGAAGGCAAGGCACTCCAGTACGGAGAACTACTGTGGGCCTAGTGTAAGTCAGAAAAGGGCTGGATACGAAAGGAAAACAGAGGCTTCAACAGGCAGCAAATGCACCTGACCTTCAAGGAGAGAAAAGTCATGGAAGCTGAGCTTCCCTCTCCCCTTCCCCCGAAGGCAGAGGCAGAAAAACAAACACAGATGCCATCTCTCTTTCCACCAAGGAAAACACAACACTGCCCCTAATGGTATCAAGGCTACCTTAGGGGGAGGAAAAAACTCATCCTTCGTGGGTCTATCCCTGAGCCTGAAGAAAATCTGATGTTGCCTCAACGTAAGACAACACAAAATAAGCAGGAAACCCAGGTAAACATTCAGCTTACCACAGAATGGAGGCCCTTCCCTGCTACTTTATGTCTCCAAGTGTTTGGGTGATAGTGTTTCTCAAATATTTCTGAAGAAAATGAATCCAAACCTGCCATTACTGTCTGGGTGTCCAAACAAACAGACAGCAAAAGGGAGTCAGCCCTGTCCTCCGTGGAGTCAGTGGTGCCTCCGAGTTTCCATTATGCAGAATACCTCAGCCTCATCCTCCACTGTATTACATTGATCCTCTATCCCTGCCTTTCTGCTGAATGTTGGGTTTTTTTCCCCTTCAAAACTAATTACATTAGAGAAACTCAGAGTAAAATATTCTGCAAAGCATACTTTTCTCACTATCCTTGTCAATGAACTTCAAATTGTCCTGTGATTTGGGATTCTCTGTCCTACAGTCTCTATCCATTCTGAAATAATTTAAACTCCCAAATGAGGCCAAAAGCATACAGAACAGTGAAACTCAAGTAGCTGCTCCTAAAACAAAAATCGGCACAGTCTCACGGGCTTGAAATAGACACATATGCCAGTCTACCTCGAAAAAAGAAAAACACAAGCACCCTCAAATAATATCAAAACACTCTAGCAAACAGAGGCATGTCAAAAAACATCTGGATGCCCTCAATGCCCTAAACAATGTCATAAAAATACAGTTAAATCCTGACCTTGCTTGAGTCTACAGAGCCTTCCATGGCCCAACACTAGGTGAGGTCAGATATGAAGAGCAGCAAGGGCAAAGTATGTTCCTTCCCAAGTTCCTCTGGTGGGCCTTGCCTCTCCTCCAGCCACAAGCATCACGTGCCTAAGTTATTGCCACAGCCAGTGGGCTCAGCCCCAGACTTATGCCTGTGCCTGCAGGGTCCTCCCTCCATGCAGCCTGGCAGAGGTAACCCATGCCCTGGTAATGCTGCACTCACAGCTGAACTCCCAGTGTTAGTTCCTCACCATCTGCAACCATCCTCCAAAGGCCACCGGCCCTTCTGTCCCCCCCCCCCCACCGCACCCCCTAGGGGCTTCTGTCGGCTTACACCTGGATTCTCCTTCAGGGCCTGACCCCTTCAGATTGCCAGATCAGTTAAGACGGTGAGCTTGGTGTGATTTCCTTTTACGCCCAAAGACTGGCTATTGGCCTCCTCCATGAACGCTGTGGATGGCTCCCAGCCACGGTACCTTAGCTCTGGCCAGATCCCTGGGCCTGCATTCACTTGGGAGGAGAAACTAAAACTGTCAGCACCAGCAATTTCTAAGTGCTTAGGATCTCCGGAGCATCATTGTGACACCTGCCTTACTTGTAGTTTCTCCTTTGACGTCACAACAATTGCAGACAATGAAGTGGAGGCTCAGAGAGCTTAAGAAATATGTTGAGGGTCACCCAACTCGAAAATCTAAGATTCACGTGTTGTCTACTGATTTCTAAAATTAATGCTTCTAACCTTTATCATCTGTCACCCCGAGTTTAACAAAAAAGAGAAAAATCTGTAGGGGTCTTGGTTTCTGGGAATTCTCATCTGGCCCATGTCTGGGAGGATGATCAGAAGAGCCGCCCCAGCCTGTGAGAATGCTCCACAGCAGGCCGTGGCCCTCAGCTTAGGCTTGTGGCCACACCAACCCACTGAGCTCAGAGCTCCAACTGTGGGATGTCCTCAATCTTACCATCCCTTTCCCCATCCCATGCCGATTCCCAGGAAAAGGCATTCAGTATCACAAGGGGTCTCAGGGTAATGTTCAGCTTTGGAGCTAAAGATACATGAGACCACAGGGCGCACAGCAGCTTTACGGACAAGCAGATAACTTAGTCTTTCTTGACCCCAACAGTGTACCTACACAATTAAACACTGCTGTCAGCCACGCTCTACAGAGTGGCCTGTTCCTTGCTCCTTCCCAACCCCCCAAACAATTCGTGATCCTATCTTCCATCTTTCCACATTTGTTTGTGGTATCACCACATTTTCAAAGTTGTAAAGAACAAAAACAATGATCAATGTGGGGCTGATGTAAACGCTTAATAGTTATTATGCACAAAGAGCCCTGCACTGTGCCTGACACAAGGAAATATGGAATGATAAACTGTATTATTTTACTTAAATATTATAACATTAAATACTGTAGGGTAGATATTATATCTCCACTTTGGGATTTCCTACTAGAAGCTTAGCAAAGAAAGTTGAGCAATTTGCCCCAGCTCTTGAGCTATTAATGGGCTGAGCTCTGATCTGACTCTGAACAACCCAATACTAAAGAGTTTGAAAAATCGTATGTGAGTCATGAAGAGAATGGAAACATTTTCAATGGGAAAACTGTATCTTCAACTATAGCATCCTGTCATCAGCTCAAAAGAGATCCATTTATTCAATATATTTTTAAATGTTCGTTTCAGTTTCAGCTTCAAACCACTTTTCCTTATCATGATTATTCTTCCCTTTTCCCACCAAATCCTATCCATCCCTTAGCTTAGGCTCCATGTTTTAAGACCTTCCCAGATCACTGTAGCCCACAGAATCTGTCTTCTTTCTAAAATTATGTGGCACTTGCTCTTAAACTATTATTCAATTGCTCTAGTCATTCTTTTATTTAGAAAGTATTTATTGGGGTGCCTGGGTGGCTCAGTGGGTTAAAGCCTCTGCCTTCAGCTCAGGTCATGATCCCAGGGGCCTAGGATTGAGCCCAGCATTGGGCTCTCTGCTCAGCAGTGAGCCTGCTTCCTTCTTTCTCTCTGCCTGCCTCTCTGCCTACTTGTGATCTCTGCCTGTCAAATAAATAAAATCTTTAAAAAAATAAATAAATAAAAAGTATTTGTTAAATGCCAAACATAGCGAAGTACAGGAATAAGGTGGGAGGGGGGGAAGCATGCTCCCCACCCTCCGTAAGCTCCTTTTAATCTGGACAAAGATGAAGATATGCACAGAAGTAAATCTAATGAAGCGTTACCCAAAGATACAAGGTATGGTGGAGAATAAAGAAGAGGTTGGTCAACTCTTTAGAATAGGTTAAAGGTGAGGCAGGAAGAGGAGGGAGTAAAAAGAGAGCAACTATCTTTGATCTGAGTCCTAAAAGATGAAAAGTCATTCCCTTGTGGGCCTCAGGAGAGGACAGGTCCCAGGTGAGTAAGGGACACGGTGGTCAATGGTGCAGGGGAAAAGGAGTGCGGCATGCACTTGTAGCTTCCAGGAGCTCAATCTTTAACACTGGTCATGCTGGGCAAATTTCAGTAGCTAATCCGAGCCTGTTTCTTGGGTTTCCTGGACAACTATGTGGCTATCACACAGGAATAATTTTTATTGACATACTATTCCTTTCCCTTATAGCAGCACAGCAGCCATATTGTCCTGGGTTAAGTATATATTTTGAAATAGCAATTCTGATTAGATGAAGGCAAATACAAAGCTCCTCTGAATTTAGGTTATTGCTGGACCAAAAAAAAAAAAAAAAAATCTCTAATGAAAGATTTTAATATATGCTATCAATATCCCTATCTCGGAAATAAATGATGATGTGTGACAGCCTACCTTCAGGGCTGTTGAAAAAAAATCAATGATCTTTTTAAAATTTGAGCTCTGATATTTGCAAAGTGCTTTTCGTTCAGACAGGGAAAAGCACTAGAGGAGTACACAAACAGATAAATAAATCAATCTATTAAAAAAAAAAAG
Organism: Mustela nigripes; assembly: GCF_022355385.1. Classification (NCBI taxonomy): domain Eukaryota; kingdom Metazoa; phylum Chordata; class Mammalia; order Carnivora; family Mustelidae; genus Mustela; species Mustela nigripes. The sequence goes on from NC_081570.1 coordinate 91,949,577, forward strand.
AAATTGCTCACAGAAGATAAACAAATCACTCCAAAGCAGAATTTTATTAAACTCTACTTAGGTCTGATCTTCACACGGGCTACAATTCTCCCAGTGAGTCTCTCTGTCCTCTGGCTGCAAGCACCCCGTGGACACTTCTTGTGGAGCAGTGCTGACCACTAACGGCCAGCTGGCTCATTTCAGTTTTCCTGGTCATGTCTCAGAACGGTCTCTGAAGAAGTCATTGATTAAAGCGATCAATCAATTCTCTGCACAATAATGCTCTGGCTTCTTCTGCTTTTAATATCAAAAAGCCCTCCTCACTGAAAACTAGTAGTAATCAAGTTTCCTGGATCATACACTATCTGCGCTTTTTGATCAAAGGTTCACAGATAATTTCTTTGGCTTTGCAAAATGATGTGTTCTACTGAATCAGCTCAGACTATCCATCTTATTTCTTTATTAATTTTGAATGGAAGGAATGCTTTCATTTGTAATTAAACTAAATTAATTTTGAGTATTACTTTATCACCATTATATTTCCACAGAAGGAATATGTCCTACTTATTGAATTTTCCTGATGGTTTACAGACTAGGTATGCAGAATTTAAAGCATATCATCACCTTTAGGGCATGAAACAATCATCTTCCCAAAGGGATCACACTATCATCATCCAGTATGTACATCCACACACATTCTTGTAAACATACACACACGCAGAGTAATAACTATTGAACGTATTTTTGTGAACCAAAAGAGAAAAAGCACAAGAAAAAAAATGTCATAACTGTTGGGTAGAAATAAAAGATGATGAGATTACAGTATTAATTCTGTATCACAGTTAGCTTCCACACCTCCCCCATGTTCTTTTTCCATTCAACAAGGCTTCAACATATTCAAGAAAAGGCTGCAGAGTCAAATTTAATAGCAAAATTCCTAGTGCTGCAGGAAAAGAACAGATCACAAGTATTTTTTAAAGCCCCTCTTTAAGATGAATGAAGTCCCAGAGAAAGAAAGAGGACCCTTGCCTTGCCTCGGTCCCCCGACCATGTCAATGGAGGAAGGGAACTGCTGGGGCAGGTGGGGGGTGGCTGGGTCTTTCCTTAGCTCTTTTTCTCCTTGTTCAGCACTCGGTGAACACCACTAAGTAGTTTTTTCCATTTGTTCTCCTATTCTGTTTTTAGGATGCTGAGTAAGATCTCCACTATTAAATCTCAGAATCTTTAAACCTTCATTATAATTCACCATTAACATTATCCTCAGCTGCCTTACCTTTCCTCCAAATTATTAAAAATATTACTAAAGCATAAATTAATCATTAGGCATTTAACCTCTAAACACCTCTATGATACCAGGTTTGTTGGCAGTTTTACATAAATGTGAATTCTTACTTTCCAAATAAATTTAAAAACCAATTGCAAACAGTCTACTAATAAACATTAAAAATTAATATTTGACTATTTCCCCAACCAGTCAGATATTCAGATTATCAGCCTATCTAGTATATTCAAAATGGCCAGCTAGCCATATTTTAAATTAAACATAAGCCCATGGGATTTAGCTTTTGTGGGCTTTGCAAATTTAGACTTGTGTCAATATCAAGAGTCAATACAAACCTAATACTAAAACACTCAATCTCTGATGTTGAAATTTTATAAAACCAAGGATTCTCTTAAAGCATCAATGCCTTTTAGAGTCATTTTTAAACCCCAAAATAAACTCGGTCTAAGGGGGGTTTCATTATAATTGAATATGGAATTGCAAGTTAGACTGGGCAACACATTAAACAATTAAACAAGCAAGAAGTTTAATTAAATTTCAAATTCACGTTGGGTTTCACTCTATCCTACAATTATAAGGTTTCAAGCCAGTATCAAGTATTCAAGAGTGTCCTGCTGAAAACATATCTGCAATGTCAACAGCGAACAATATATTCATGTCAAATAGATGCTGGACAATGGCTCCTATTGCTAAGGAGGCTGGTTGACTTCTTCCCCCTACCCCAAGTCCACCGTTCCCTGGACACGGAAATGGCAGCTTTTCATGACAGAGATAATAGGAAAAGATATAGACTGCCTCATTTCATGCAAGAGGAACCTGATAAAAGCTTGCTCTTGGAAGAAGAGGAATCACCAGAAATTAAAAGGACCTGGGGTCTAGTTTCAATTCTGCTACTTGCTGCTCCTGTGGCTATGGGCAAGTTCCTCTGTAGGAAAAGTTACCCTAGGTCCAACTGGATACAAAATCTGAGATCATCCAGTACATAGGCATTTAAGGAAAACCAATCTGGTTTTCTGGTAATTGATCTATCTGTAAAATGGCTGAGGTAAGAGAGGGGACCTTTGTGGTTCCAAAGTTAAGGTTCTTTATTACACTCTCCTAAAGTAAAACTTTCATGGGGAGAGCCTTGTGCATATGGATAAGTATTGTACATAAATATGTATGTGTATAACACAAATGTCCCAATAAGCTGTACTGAGGGAAAGGCTTAGTACAGACTACTTATCAACTTGCACAAGTTTAATGCCACAAGGAAAAAGAATGCTCAGCTATATAATTAGATAAAAGTGTTTGCGAGACAAGAGACAATAATGCAAGCCTAGAGCTCAACATACAGAGTCATCATTGTCACAAAGCATCATTCCAATCTTGAGACTTCCTATCTTGAAGAATGCAGAAAAGTTCCTAATTCATTATTCCAAGTCTGTATTGTATGTAGACAATCCATTAGATTATTTTATGGTATACCTTCTAGTAGATCAAAGCCCAAACAGTTCTGTTTTCGTTTTTTTTTTTTCCCCACCCTCAATCTGAAAGATGTTTAGGTCACAGTAATTGGAAAATACAATTCAAACCCTGACCACAATTAAATAGGCCAGGAATAGTTTTAACTTAGTAAACTACCTATGACCTCAGGTCTATTTCGTAATGTATGAAGCACGATTTCCAAGCTATCTAGTTTTTAAAATGCACCGGCAGCAACAGCTTTAATTTAAAATGCCAGTGTTCGATATGTCAAAGCTCAAATATTCTCTGAGAGGGAGCTTTAATGCATATATATTATTAATGCACTATCAGAGAACAGATCCCTGAGTTGATTCTGACCAATGAGTCATTAGTCAGAGACCACATAAAGCAAATGTGGTGTATGAGAATAGATGAGAGAATTTTGTTTCTGGTTGCTCTTGCTCTCCGGGGGGAAAGAAACAAAAGCACAGGAAGTCTGCAATCTCAGTTTAGGAGATAGGAAAATGGAGTTTAATAAAACATCCTTTTTATGCCTTACTCGCCATTTGGGCAAGAAACTTTTTGGAGAAAAGAACAGGAAAAGCCTGGTCTTGCACCATCGTGGAGCTTCCATGCCATCATGAGCTATGTGGCCCAATCTCTGGTCCTTAGTTAATTTATTAAAAAAGGAAAAGAAAAAACAAAACAGAGATCACTGCCCTGTCATAAATTCCATAAAGAGTTAATGAGACAAATATCAAAAGCATAGCACTGTACTTGGAAGACAATGTTAACGTCATTGAATATTAATTCTCTCATAGGATTGATGTCAGGAAAGACTGAAAGAAAAATAAATTCAAACAGGTTTTTGTTGTTTTACTATAGCAAACTATAAAATAAGACTAATACTTTTATGCATTTTCAAATTTATAAAGCCCATTAATTTAGGTCATTTGTGACTTTCTGATTTTTTTTTAGCTTTTTCCCTTTCCTCAAAGGGCTGGCTGCTTTGTGCAAAGTATGATGCTGCAAATAAAAAGATGTGGATAGGCTGACACCACCAGCCACTGGGATATTCTAATAATTTTTGAGGCAGATAATCTGAGCTCCTAGTCCCAGTGTTTTCTTAGACAAAGGTGTTTAGAAGAAAGTCTGCTATTCTAATAAGCAAAAGACAGGTCAAACACATGCTTCTGATAACTGCTTCAAATTGGGCTCTCTCCAGGAAAAAGAAGCTATTCAGTGTTAGTCCGAAGTTCATCCTGAAGGAGAAAAATGAGTGTTACGCACCATGTTCCTATCTCCAGTGACTACTGTAACATACATTCAGTGTTACCTCAGTATAAAAATATATATTTACAACTCATCTTAATCCACCCGATAATCAGACAGGACTTAGTCTCAGACATTAAGGCTTTTCCTCCCCATTGTCCTTACCTCTAAAAAGATAATTTAAAGTCTGATACTGAAATCACATTACCTAGACAACTGGGAAAAGGAAACACCATCAAATCAAATCAAAACTTTGTCTAGATTGTATTAAGCACAATTCTACAAGGTGACCAAAACTCTTTCTATATATTAACTTACAAATCAAGACTTGACTTACTTTACTTTAAGGAAATTCTTTAAAGCCCAAATCATCCTTACAAATTGTTAATAAGGCATGATGTTATTTTTTGATTTTGTAAAAATAACCAATTCTTACCCAACGGCATCAGCACAAAATAAGTGGGAAATATTTAGAATCTAAATCATATTTTTCATTCAGTGTGTGAATGTACTACACAAAAATACCTCTTGCTTATAAAACAAACTTTCATCTTTGGAGAATAACAGTAGGTATTCTTGCTATAAATGAGACAGCGTGGGGCCAGGGGGAAAAGCTCTGGATTGAGATTCAAGATCAGTCTCTGCCACTTTTTAACTAAAAAAGCACACACAAAACACTTAATCTCTCCTCTATCTTTTTTTTTTTTTTTTTAAGACAATATCTCCGGGCTACCTCACAGTATTCCTTAATAATCAATGAAGTATTATCCAAAAATGCTTTGGAGACTATAAAGCACTATGTAAGAGGAAGGAATTACCCCTGTGTGCTACCAGACTCTAAATATTCTAACATGAAGGAATTAAAATCTGAAATCTTCCTTATAATACTCAGAAGCAGGAAAAATGCTATGCATAATTTGAGCAGAAGATCTTAAATTGATTTCTAAATGCCTTGAAGATTAAAACTCTCTCCTTTACTTTTTTTGTGGGGATGATAGCAGCTAGCATCACACCTTGCCCCTAATACTGGACTGAAATTAAACATTCAATCTACCTATACCTTTATCTAATCCAGGTTAGCATTCAACTAAACTAGTTAATGAAAACATCTTTCAAAATTGTCTTCTTATTTAGGAGAAAAAATGTTTAAAACACAAAGTTGGAGGAATAGACACCTTCAAACATCTGAAGGGCTACAAATCGAGGAAAGAGATAAATTTCTATTTGGGCCCAAGAAATTACATTAGGAAATTATATTTGAACAGACAGATTTCAACTTATTGTAAGAAAGTTTTCTACAGTCAAAGCTAAGCAAAGAGCAAATGATTTCAGATGTAGTGAGTTCCTCCTCACACGAAACATTCAAGCACAGACTACATGTGGAAAGAAGTTGTAGGAAAGGTTTGAGCATTGAATGGCTGGAATGAAGGAACTTCAAACTCCTCTTCAAAGTGTCCATGAGTTTACAAAAGAGTATGGCTTCTGAACATCTTGATAATTATAAGCTGGTATTCAGAGTATATGGGAGAAAAACTCGCCTATAACAAATTAATTTTTCTAAATTACATATCAGTGGTAGAGGGCATTTTTCCTGATTATTTAAAGCCAAACAATATATACTTAACCTATAATGATTTTCTTTGTCTAAATGAAGGGCAAAACCTTCCATTTTTTGCTCATGCCTTTCTTAGACCCCCAGAATGTCACTAATTTTCAAAATTTGCCTGATAGTACGACATGCACTGGAGTTTTCTACGTTGAAATTTCTAATTCTATTTTCCTCACATCAAATAATGTGTGATGTAAGCTTTCGTTTACCTTGCAATTTACCACTGCTTTGCATTGACATTATAATGCTGACTTGAAAATATGCCTTGTTAGAATGTAAACTCCATAAGGGAAGAGAACTGGCCTTATTCATCATTATATCTATCCTGCCTTAGACTAGCTCCTGGGAAGGTATGAGATGCTCAAAAAATACATGAATAAACAAACACAGATAAACAATATTTAGTTTCATTCGATAACTGTTTCAAGCATGACTTTCTAATCTTTCCAACTAGACTGCTATTGCTCACTCTTACGAAGAGGAAAAACAAAGTGTCTTCTATTGTTTCCATCAAAAGAACTGCCAATCTTCAAACACAGCTTATTTTGTATTGTACAGCCCAAAGTAATAATTCCTATGATCTAATAATTTCTCATCAAAGATATCCTAAAAGTAGTACATATGACCTTAACTATTAGGTTTAGACTTATAAATTAAAGCTTGCTCATTATTATAGAATTCACCGATCAAATCACTTTCTTGACTTGATCGGAGTCAATATATATATATATGGTTTCCTCCATATATATATATATATATATATATATATATATATATATATATATTTGACTCAATACACTGAACAGTTTTGAAACTTACTCTTTGTGTTATTTACATTACCCAGACAAGTTGGGAGTCAGTACAGTGACCACCATTGTCAGGTTAAACATCCCCGGTTCCAATTGCACTATTATTCATATAAGAAGAAGGAAAAAAAGAAAAGCACGACAAAGGGTCTGTTACAAAAGCCTGAGGAAACCAACACTAATTCACCCTAACAATGTTACTTGCATTTAGTTTTTAATAGAATAATGCTCTTGGATGATGGGACTTTTGATAGCTATCCATTCTTCTTCCTGCCTAGGACTTCTTTATAAGCATGCTCAGAAATGACAGAAAAATGTCAAACAAGTATTAAATATAACCAGAGAAAAAGGAGAGAGGTTGATCCCCACTAGGCAATAACAGAGCAAGAATACTATTTAATATTTACCAATGCTTTGTCATGCATGAAATGCTTTTACATGGTTCTGGATCAAACAGGTTACTGAAAGACTCCATTTAATGACAGCTGTGGTTTTTCTGAGCACTGTCCCGTGTCCTACTTCCTTTTATTGCTGCCAAGAAACTGCGGTTTAGTTCCCTACACTGACTTAACTGCCAATTTTGAAAGGTTATAGATAATGCATTAGATTCAGGGAGAGTTGAGCTGGCTTCAACTTGGGAGATTACTGTGAATAGGTCAGTACCATGCAACTCAGCACCACCCAGGGGCAAGGGACCAAGTGAGCAGGGATCTCATATTCATAAACAAATTCTGCATATTCAAAACTGGCAAGAAAAGCCTTTTAAGGAGAAAGAATAAAAGACAGTTTTTAAAGAAAATAATTTCTCCAAAAAACCAAAACAGCATGTGGGCAGACAGTCCAGAGACGCTCTGAGGACTGATACTTTGGTAGAACGCCCAAGAGGCTACCCGTTTCCAGCAGACACTGATACCAGCTTGGAACACCCAGAAAATGACAAACCAGGTGCCAGCAAAGTCAGAACATCACTCCCACATATGGCTCGTTCAGGAAGGCTCACCCTTGGGCCAACTCTTGATACCACTCTAGGCTTCCTTTGCCCCTTGTAGTTTTCCTTGGTGTGCTCTCCAGGAAGGAAATTTCAGAAAAATGACAGGCACAAATGGCATGACTGCTGGAAGGAAAATGCCCCAAGAGCACAAAGCCATCACCAACTACAGAAGTATCGTCGTTGATGTGGTTGAGTATTAAGAAAAGCTTACTGTGATGTTGCTATTGGCCTGGATTCTTTGGGCCTCACGGTCCTTTCTAATAAACCTTAGAATAAAACTTAATGAAACCAGATACCTGAATAGGTGCAGTTCGCTCTTTGGGCATATATTTTTGACATTTGTTTGGACAGTACAAAGTTATGTCAAATACAAATAATATACCCAGGTATCTTTTCTTTGGTTTTGGTGGAACAGAGAACATTCTGTAGCTAAATCATCAGGATGGCCTAAGCAGGGATCAGTGCTACTAAAACATTTTTTTAAAGGAATAAAAATAAAAAATCACACTAGTCCAAAAGGCCACAGGGCGGTTCCGTTAGAGCTGAGATCATTTAGCAGTAGCACATACTCACTACTTCCCTAGGCCTACATCATCTTCTCTGGGCTGTAACACAGGGGTTGCTAAACTGCGGCTCATGAGCCAAATATGGCCCACCACCTGTTTTATTGGAACACACCGCACTTGTTCATTTGTCTATTATCCATGGCTGTGTCATTACTGCAATGATAGAACTGAGTAATTATGACAGAGACCATATGGTCCACAAAGCCTAAAATATTTACTTTCTGGCCCCTTACAACAAAAGTACATTGGCCCCTGTTCCAGACAAAGAAATTTGGAGTCTCAAAAGCTACTTACATGTATGTATATTTGAGAAGATCCAAACAGACCTCCTAATGAAGAAAAGGAGCAAGAAGAGAGAAGAGAAAGAAGTAACAGTCGTAGTAGGAGTAGTAGTAGCAGGAGTTTGGACTTGCTATGGAATTCTCTGACTTCCATAGCTTCATGGAGATGGAGGAATCTCCATGCAGGCAAAAATATAAGCAAAATCAGTCTTTTCAATGTGTAGAAAGCAATGTCAAATCTGCAGCCAAAACTTTAATATTCTGTTAAAAACATGGATCCCTTACTGACCAATAGCAAAGAGCATCTCCTCTTAAGATACTCAGCAGATTTCTTAATCTTGAACTGACCTAACATAACAAGCTTTATTTCTCTAAATCCCAGGATGGCTAAGGTATATGCTATCTCTGGCTTGACGAGCCAGGCTCCAGAGGAAAAGCTGTGAGTCCAGGCATACTGGCCCACTGTGGGGAGCAGCGTAGAGTGAAGAGAGTCACATTGAGGATGTCAAGGAGACTGATGGAATGGCAGAGGGAACGGGTGCATGAAATGACCCCCTCTCTTGTGCCACCCATCACTATCACAAAATCTAGGCCATGACTGTATTTCTTCTGGGTCAGGAGTTGAGACAGAGAGAAATGTGAGGAAATAGGTGGGCTTTGAGCACCTCAGACTCTGGAACTAGAGTTTGGGCCGAGTTCTGCCCATAGCTCCCAGAAGCAAGGAAGTCCCGAGAGCATGTGAATTGCATGTTGTTCTGCAGGTTTCAGCAAAATTATAGATTCGGTCAGCATTATGTGAAAGAGTCTAGGTAATGAGGACCTTATCCATATCCTGGTTGGTTCTATAAGTTCCATCCAAGCATTAAGTCAGTCTGCCAATAAGAAACATATATGGAAAAAAAAAAAAGAAACAACCTGGAAACATCAAGTTGGGTGGCTACAAAAATGCGTTCAAAGAAATTGCAAACTTATTTTTTGAAGGCTAGTTTAAGGAAAACATAATTTTATGTAACATCAACTTCTAGAACTTCAAAAAATCTCATGCTGCTAGTGGAAAATGTGTTTTTCAGTGTCTCCTACCTAAGGATGCAAATTATAAAGCCTACTTATTATACTAGAAAAAGTTTCTTTCTCTCAAGGGCTGTTACATTTTGTCCAACCCTAGGAATCCTTAAGCCATCAGGTCTTTGTTGTTGTTGTTGATTTTATATTACCCTGTTATCAGAAAACTTGAGTAAAATTTCAGATTTACAATAAATATGGGATTTTCCACTGTGTGGAGTTGTTCCACAACACATGAGTTGTGGTCGGGACTCCTCATGCATGTGAACACCACTGACCAGATGCCGGCCGTCACGGTGTTCTTAGCTCAGGGGAGAAACAGCCATGAAATGGACAGGTAGAGCCAATGGCAACCCCATCAACCGAAAGGCCCAGGCAATTTGGCCTTGGACCCTTGAAAGTACACATAAAGAAGCCAAAATAACCAAAAAGCAATTGCATTCTCTATCTAACATTTCAAAGGACATAAGAGGGAATAGAATTCAGAATCCACAGATACGTATTTCAAAAGGTGCTTTTCCCCTTTCCAAATTCCTCAAACCCCACCGCTATTCCAGAGCCTCATTCACAACAAAACCCCAAATTTTCTTTCCATTTCCAGAACCATGAAGCTTTCTTTTTTCCTTTCTCCCAGCATGAGCCACAGAGTTCAATTCAGCTTCTCTCTCAGTAAGCAAGAAGGAATCTCTCTTCTTTAGGAGGAGAAAGGATAGGTGAAATTGGGCTGGCATGTAATAGATCTGCTTTAATAAGCAGGGGGCAGGCAGATGCAGGGAAGGCTATAAATACCACACTTGGGTAATTTTTGCCGGGTCATATAATTACAATTGTGAGAGAATACTGGGGGGTGGGGGTAGGGTTACTGATTTAGCATAATGGTCAAGAACTGTCTCTCTCAGAAAGCAACATTTTAAGCCAAGGTCTATAGGATAAAGAACAGAAGGAAAGACCATCCTGGTTAGGGAAGCCTCTAAGGTGGTTGTCTGAGGGCCTATGCATTCCCCAAGGTCAAACATTGTTCTGTTTGACCTCTGATTATTTAAATTTTTATTTTTAATTCTGTGGCATGTGTGCTTTTTATGGTGAGTGACCTCTTTATATGGTAATATAAAGAACTGAAATCCACTCAATCTAACCACACCAAAATGAGCCCAGGTAAAGCTACTATGAGATGTAGCTGGGAAGACGGGCAGATAAAATCAGGGAGGGCTTTTAGGTCCTGACAAGAATTTTGAGATTATACCAAGGGCAACAAATAGCCAACAAAGGGTTTTAAGAAGGGCGGGCCACAGGTGGATCACTGTGGATGCTTCCTGAAGTGTGTACCGGTAAGGAGTGGGGAAGAGGGACAGAAGCTAATGAGACATGTGAAAGGCTTAAACCAAGGAGGGGAACACGAAAATTCCAAGCAAGTGGTCCGTCTCTGCAGAGACTGGGGAGAAAATGTCCACAGGTAGAGGGAGAAAGGTACTTCTCGGGCTTCCTTCTATTTACACTTGAGCAAATGGGACTGGGAGGAAGATGTTATTTGGCTAGAAATATCCAAGAGTACAGTCTTTAAATTCAATCCAGTATATATTAGCTAAAAATTATATTTATAAATTACAGTATTAAATTCAATTGCAATAGCTCCCTCTTTGTTACATGCCCAGGGCGTCCAATAATATCTGGTAAGAAGGCAAGTGCTCAGTAAGTACTTGTAGAATGAATGTAATTTCCTCCGGTAATTATCTCTCTGGTAGTCAAAATATCTGAGCAATATCTTTAGATTAAAACAAATCTTGTGTTTTTTAAATTATGTTTGATAAAATATAATTTCATATTTAAAATGTGAACAACATACTCACTGCTTTTATAATATAAACTACAGAAGGTAGATTTCAGGAAACTATTCTTGTCTAGTAGATCCCAAGTGTGAGGAGAATACTTTGAAACATTGTTCTGTTTGACCTCTGATTATTTAAATTTTTATTTTTAATTCTGTGGCATGTGTGCTTTTTATGGTGAGTGACCTCAAATTCCTTCTGGAAGTAAGTGGGGAATAAATTAGAAACAGTGTGACTCTGGTCAAATGAGATTTGTGGAGTTTAATGGCTAGATTCCTGCCCCCCCTGCCCCACCCTATCTGGAGAGCCTTTTCAGGGGTTCACCGTGGGAGACAAAGCTCAGGGGCTGCCCTTCTAGATGTCCAACATGACAATGACATCTGGTCCTAGAGTCCCTTCTTGGCTCTGTAATTTCTATATACCCTTCTCTCCACAACCACAGACTTAGCATTTAACAATTAGCAACAAATTACTAATTTGGCAACCAGCCCTAAATATCCTGGGCTAATCTTTGAGCACACATTACTATTTCTACGTTCTTCCTCCTCTTAGGAAAACCACGTAGCACGGTGCATATGGTACACAGTGAAGGAATCTTAGATAGTGGGAATATGGCAATGCATCTTTCAAGGAACCTTCTTTATTCAAGGGATTAATATAAATTGTTAGAACTTAAAGAACTGGATCAAGTCGGTGGGCGCCTGGGTGGCTCAGTGGGTTAAAGCCTCTGCCTTCAGCTCAGGTCATGATCCCAGGGTCTTGGGATCGAGCCCCGCATCGGGCACTCTGCTCAGCAGGGAGCCTGCTTCCTCCTCTCTCTGACTGCCTCTCTGCCTACTTGTAATCTCTGTCTGTCAAATAAATAAATAAAATTAAAAAAAAAAAAAGAGAATTGGATCAAGTTGGTCAGAATAAATTCCAGGCAAAGGAACCTTTCAGTTTCCTTCAGTAAACACTATGGAGGCTGGTTCAGAATCTACCACTTTTTACCATTTGCAATACTCCCCTCCCCCATTTTACTTTTTCTTTCTCACTCTCCTTCTTTAAAAAGCCTTCCTTGTCTATTATTCAATTTATTTGTTTCATATTTTACCCAACGTTGACTTGTTTCTGGAACATTTAAAAAAACTGCCTGATCCTCTAGGTCCTAGTTATAGTGGTGGAGATGAGGAGAGCAGAAAAGGAAACCTGACTCAAGTTGTAGATAACAGGATTTCAGTCCAGTTGTTTATTTTAGCACCTTGGGGTAAAGAAATTGCTGTGACCTGAGATCCTGAACTCCACTGTAAATTATACAACACTGAAGTTGTACAAGTTTGCTGAAACACTGCTGTAATCATTAGTTTCCTGAGCTATAAAATGGGCATGACAATATTTATCAATTTAAATCTAAAAGGAGAATTCATAAAAACACACTGGATATAAGGGATTGGGGGAAAACATACCCAGAAGCTTCCTGACAAGATTTTGAACATTGCTATAGGCACTCACATCCATATTCTCCTATATCATTATGAAAACTAGCTTAAGCTATTAAAAATATTTGCCATCTTATTTCACAGAGAACTAAATGGAATTGGGAGAGACGGTGACAAAAGCCCTTTTGGAAATAAATAAGAATAAACAATGTATCTACATCAGTCTCTTAAAGGTTGAAATACATTCTTCAGAGTGGGGGTCCCCCAGAACTACGGCTCCCAAATTTCTTTGGTTCCATGACTGTTCCAACAACCTCAAGAGCAATCCGTCCTGCTACCCTTCTTCTCACAGGAGAAAAAGAAAAAAACATTTTTCTCCCTGCCCTATCCAAGTGGGTCACTGCTGCTTTTTCCTTTGTTCATCCTTTCTTATGGAGGTTTGCCAAGTACTGATGTGGTTCACTGAATATTCTAAATGCTGAAAGTGGTTACTGCCAAAGAAGGTCAGAGAACACGACTACTGAGCAGGGATGGGATATGTCTGAGAAAGACACAGGCTGAGATTTAGGTCACCTCTAGGGAGATGATATGCGTTTACTGGATACTTACTGTTTATTGGTATTCATGCTTTTCTATGGTCTTTTTTAACGTTCTAAATTAAAAGTGGTATTTTAAACATCTTAAAGGTGATATGCAACTTTTTTAAAAAATAAAAACGATCCAATCATCCTATAAACAGCGGAACAGCCATCTTCTGTAAATAGAACTGGCAAGCACTTCATCAGTCTTAAAATATCACCTCCCTTGATTCCCCACCACACTCCTCCTGATGCCTCCCTTTCCATCCTGAGTTCCTTAAAGCAACACTCCAGAATGCTCTAAGAGGACCTGGGTGTCCAATGTTAATGCTAAAGGGACTGGTAGCAGCCGGCTTGAGGAGGTATCCAAAGGTTTTCATGGGCTGACATGAATGCAGCCCATTTTCCTAGTTTTCTTTTATTCCCCATGGCTTAGAGAAGGACAGTACTCGAACTTTAATAGATAAAATGGCAAAATTTGGACCATAGGTAACGTCGTCCTAAGCTTCAGGACATAACCTAGGCTATTTTATTCTCCTGAGCACAAGACAAGCAAGAGCTGCTTATAGAGCAGGAAGCAGGGCTTTCCTGCATAATGAGCTTCAAAAAAGAGGGGACAAAATAAAATAATGGCATATTCTGATGCCTGAGTAAAATCCTGACTAATTTTACTTTGCCATAATTGGCATCATCCCTGCTTATAGAAGCCCTCCACTTCGACTCTGGCAATTCTCAAAAAAGGTACTTCCACCCTCTCACCATCTGCATGGGCAGTCAATGGAATTCTGAAATACAAACAGCCACTTGGAGGTTTAATTATATTGGTGAGGTGCCTGGAAATTGCTCAAAATTAAGAATCCCAGTTTCCCTGGGCATGGTACAGCCGTCTTTCTTATGGTGGGACAATTTCTATCTATCCAGCCTCCCATAGGTATATAACTATAAAGCAGTGACAGGTAGTTGTCTACAAGTCTCTCCTTTTTTTCCATAAGAGAACCTTGATTCCCAGCTAGGCGCAATCCTGCCTGAAATAAAGATGATAAAGGTTTCCTAGGCTCCCTTGACAGATGTGGCCATACGGCTAAATTCTAGTCAGTATTAGTAACATAAGTTTGTGGCATATTTACAAGGGATCCTTAAACCAAAGGAGTCCCCTTCAGCTGCCTAGAATGAAGATTTTATAACTGGAGCTCCCGCAGCTATCTTGGACAACAAAGTGACCAACCCTGAGCACAGAAGCCAAATGCTTATCGTGAAGAGCAGAAGCCCTGAGTCTGGATCCCTGAGGATACTTCAGTGAGCCACCAAACCACCCTTCATCTACCTACCCCAGATCCTTTTTCACAAAAGAGATAAAAGCATCCATACTGTAAAATCTCTTGTATCCAGTTAAGTTCCTTGATTTATGGCAACTGAACAAAATGTTAACTGGTCTGCCTATCGTACAGTCCAAGGAGAGCTGCCTGCTCCAGACAAGAAATTTACCTTCCCTCCTCTGCAGAAGCGTTTTCATTCATCCAAAGATTATATAGCAAAAAAGAACCCAGAAGTAAATACTAGCCCAGCATCATTCTCATAAGAGCAAAGGCTTGAGATCAGCTCTACCTGTGCCCATTGTCACCAACCCCAAGTAGACAAGTCACCACTTGAAAACCTCCTTAAAATAGCACCCTTGGTTTATGATGGAGCCCACAATCTGTGAGAGACTAGGCAGAGGCCACCAATTTCCTTATTCAGGCCCCAGCCAAGGGGACCTACAGCAGAGCCACAGCATCCATGCATACAACTACTAACCTCTTTGGCTTTACCCCTATAATCAAGAACAATACAGTATTAGCCCCACGATGTATACTGGGATGGTGCCTTCTGGTTTTACAAGTCCTCATGGGTATAGATTAAGATCCTAAATACAAAACAATATTAATAATAGTGATAACAATAGATATCATTATTGTTCTATACCATATGACTGCTGGTGTGCCACTCAGCCTGAAACATATCATTGAAATCCAAAACAGTATCATCCTTATTTTATAGAGGAGGAAACCAGGGCTCTGAGAGATAATGAACTTAGCTAAGACCATGCAGCCAACTCATGACCGTGGTTACTGACGAATCCAGAATTGTTCTATGAGCTTACAAACATCTTAGCAGCACCATCACTGCTCTCAAAATGTTAGATAAAATAATCTCAAGAAAATCTGTTTTTCTCAATTCGGAACTACAATAAAACATTCTAATCTTATCCCCATATTAACATGAGCATTTCTCAAAGCAAAAGAAGGAACAAGAGCCCGATAGAATTTGTCCACAAATGGTAAACAGTGCTAGAATACAAATGAGGCAAATCCAAAGTGCTTTTCTCCCCACCCACCCCCCACCCGCTCCCTACCCCGAATTTCACTTTTTGCTAACAGTTTCAATTTCAGGGTCACCTTAATGTTTTTGTAACAAGGTCACTATGCACCTTTTAATCCAAAACATCAAAACCAAAAAGAAACCCCTATAATAACGTGTTTTTGTGTAATTACATCTCTTTATGCCATTCCTTTTGAAACAGGTCTAACTTATTTCCCACCTCTTCCTTGAGCTTCCACTTTCATAAAAGGAAAGAACACGGAAAGAACTCAAGACCTTAAAACATTCATTGAAAACACCAGGTAATTTATCTAGGACTCAAACAACAAATGAGTCCAAAAAAAAATCAAATGAGGGGAAGAAATGAATTTTTCTATTAAAAATAAAATATGTGCAAATATGAATGTGTGTGTTTGCAACCACTTCTGCTTTAAAGATCTATATAAAATACGGTCAGTATATCAAAAGTTTATCATCAGAATTGTTAATATTTTCACAGGCTGCAGAAAGCTTAAGAATTAAAATATGCCCAAGAGAAGAAAGTCAAACAGAATGTTAGAGTGCCCTCTTTCTTTTTCTTGAAGAAATTCGCCAAAGCCTCTCTCGTAGGAGACCAAAGTTATCAAGCTGACCAGCCAAGTAGCAATCATGCTCAAAGTGTTTCCACAGTCTCTATATACACGCTACAAGGGCTGGAGTACATTTATTGACAATTCATTACTTGTAAGAGATTTTTAAGTAGTAGAAAAAACACTTTTAAAGGTAGAAATACTCACAAAGCCATTTCAAACTGTTCCAGCCATTTTTTCTTTAAATCTTTTGTTTTGCAATAAAATTCTAATCCATTTTGTCCCTGGGTATGGATGAGGTAGAAGCCATAAGACCACTGTTGAAAGTAATATTCCTCAGGTTAATATGTATACTTCAGCGATAACATCATGCTTCCAAATTCACTAAAACACCACCACAGTCACCCACAAACCGCTCATAACATTATCAGCATATGAACTGTGAACAATCAGACTTTTATAGTCAGCTTTATCTCTGTAACAGTTCTTATGCCAAATGCATTTTACTTGACCATTAAGGCTTTAGAGATGATCACTGTCAGTTGTGACACTGTCCAATTATGTCTCACAGAGGCCTGCTCCTCATCAATCTCGAGAAAGAAAAATCACCTGCACTGATAAGCCCTCTCATATTAATGCATTAGTATCCTCTCCTTGAATGGTCAAAGTCATGAGTAAATTATGGTAATTAATTTTCAAAGATTCACCTTTTTATTTTCTTTATCAGTTGTAGGATTGTTGGCTATTTTGTACTGCTGAAGATCTATTATTTCCTTCATTTCATAGTTATCGCCTTTCCTTTTACATACAATCACTGCCAAATCAAATAAGAAGATATGCCTGAGAGAATGAGAGACAGAAGAATGTACGTTAACTTTTCCTTGGTAAAATTTAATTAAACCAACCAAACATTGTTTCTTTATGTTAAAGACCAAGGCAGTGTTGCCTATGGAAAAGAATGAACTGTGCATACCCTGGCACTACACTTGACGGGATGAATGGCCTTACTTTACCTTAGTTTCATTTTAAAAATACACAAAATTATAGTATGAATATATACATTCAGAGTTGCTCAGGAACAACTGAGAAAGCCACAACGTGTCCAGGAGCAATTTTTTCCCCCCGTTTAAAAACTAGCCATTTACAGAATACTAATGATAAGAGTAGTGAACTTCTGATATTTTGAGGAGTGGACCAGAATGTGTAGGGAGGTGTCTGTCCCTTTCACAAAGATGACTCACTTAATTTAAATCCTCAGGACCACATGCTGAGATATCATTTTTCATCTTCATTTTACTGGGGAGGAAACAGGATTAGAGAAGTTAAATAATTTGCTCAAGGTCGCACAGCTAGTGAAGGGCAGAGCAAGGTTCACACCAGATCTGACTGTGGAACCCACACTTTCACCCTCTATGTTGCTCCTCATGATTTCATGGACCACCGGAAACACAAACCAAGCAGTATATGAGCAAAATGCAAACTAGAAAAATTATGGTTATATTTTTGTATTGATGCTTCTCTTAATTTTTAATGACAATGTAATTGGGGGAGAAAAAACAAACTTGTAATCCTATCACCCCATATCAATATTTTCATCTTTTAGAAAATTCTCAGGAATTAACATGTATACATTTTAAAATAATGATAATGAAAACGATACATTTACATAGCTCTAATACTTGCATCACTTTCAAAGACTATTTTCCTGGAGAGGCTGAAAAAGGATAGGTCTCCTAGGAGCTACCTGTAGCACCTGGGTATCAAGTTGGAAGCAAGAGCTGACATTGCCCCCTGCTGGCTGACTTTCTCTTTCCAAAAGTTCCAGAAATGGCCATTTTAACCAACCAAACAAGTTTAGCAACCCTATGTCTATAATTTGGGATACCAGGCCAAGCTCACTAACCTGAACTTCCCTCAAGAAAATATCATGAAATGGTCCCCACTTAGACCAATTTCTTAGAGCACTTCATATTTTTAGTTGTTTTCAAACGTATACCAAAAAAAGAAATCAAACAATTCTGTTGTCTATTACTGTAGCTCTATTCTCATTTCAGTGTGTCCCTTTGAACCTCAGCTAAAGCGATATTTGTCATATCCCTCTTAAGAACTTAGACAAATCAACAGATACCAAAACACAGGTATTTTTCTCTAACATATTTATGAGAAAATTGTAGAAAAACCATAGGTTGGTCTGTCCCCTTGTTTTTCTTCCTCTGCTTCCCTTTGTCCTAGAATTGTTTTCTCAATCTTCTGATACTAACCACTTATTCTGAAAATAAGTATTGCTCCTCTTTTCTCACCTTTCTTGTTTCGTGTGCTTGTCTAGAGTAGTTATTCGAATTTCACCATCTCCCTGAGGTCGTCCAAAAAGCAAAACCGGTTGGTTCTGAAATATAAAATTCACATGTCTCAACTTTTTGTAATCATGTAAAAACAGAAATAAATATTAGCGAGGATATTTGCTAGGAACAGCTACCTTATCACACTACAAGTTTTATCATTTTACATTTTTAGCACACTTAGTCTAAAACGCTCAGGTCTATATGGTTCACTTTCAAAACCAGTCTGTCCTTGGGCCTTGGAGGTATACTGAGGACATTAATTAATTTTACTCATAACTTAATAGGGAAGTTAGCTACCAAAAGCAAGAATTAACTGGAAGAATTTAAATCACAACAAAGTTACAGCAACTAATACTTAGGGAGCACCCATTTTGTACCAGACACGGTAGTAGATACAGGGCAAAGTTTTCCCCTGCCCAGTGGGGGGAAAATATTCACAGAAGTATATAATTAGAAAAAAGAGTATCCCCCCCACAATGGGGGGAAAATATTCACAGAAGTATGTAATTAGAAGAAAGAGTACAGGAAACATGCATTGCCAGGGGCTTCATTTGTTCTAGAAAGCCAAGGATAGCTTCCTTGAGCTAAGATCTCAAGAACAAAAAGTATGACTTAATAATTAAACATAATGAACCAATTCCCCAGAGGCAGACAATAAAAAAAGTAAGTATTTATGAAAACCTACTGTAAAAGGTGCTAAGGAGACAAAAAAAACTGACTGAAAATTATCACTAACATCTGGGAGATTATATTCTAATAGAGAAAGCAGATATGTAATTAATTGTGCTGCAAGAAAATATAAAAATAGATATTCCCTAACAAAGTCCCCATTATGTATTCTGCAGAAAATAGAAAACTCCATCATAAAATTCATGTGGAATCTAAAGGGACTCTTAATAGTCAAAACAATATTGAAAAAGAACAAAGTTGCGGTGTTAGTCTTCCTGATTTCAAACCTTATTACAAAACTATGGTAATCAAAACAGGGTGGCACTTGCATAAAGATAAACTTCTAGGGGCACCTGGGTGGCTCAGTTGGTTAAGCAACCGCCTTTGGCTCAGGTCATGGTCCCGGAGTCCCGGGATCGAGTCCCACATCGGGCTCCCAGCTCCATGGGGAGTCTGCTTCTCCCTCTGACCTTCTCTCCTTTCATGCTCTCTCTCACTGTCTCTCAAATAAATAAATAAAAATATTTAAAAAAAAAAAAAGATAATCTTTTAGGCCAATGAAACAGAATACCTGGAAATATGCCGTCATATATATCTGGTCAAAGGATTTTTGAAAACAGTACCAAGATCATTCAATGAGGATAGAACAGCTTTTACAACAAAAGATTCTGGTGACACTGGATATGCACAGGCAGAAGAATGAAATTGGACACTTACCTTAAACAGTATAACACACTGATCAAAAAACCAAATATATAAAACTCTTAGATGAAAACTCAGGGGGAAAGTTTTATGACATTGGATTTTGCAATGATTTCTTAGATATGCCACTATACTATACCACTAGTGGAAAGCACTATCCACAAAAGACCAGTAAGTTGAAATTCATCAAAAGTGAATGTTTTGTGCAAAGGAAAATATCAACAGAGTGAAAAGAATGGCAGACAATACTTGCCAACAAAATGTGGGACAAAAATGGATATCCAGAATATATAAAGAATTCTTATAACTCAACAAAAACAAAAAATAAGCAAACATGACTCAAAAATAGGCAAAGGACTTGAAGAGACATTTCTCTAGAAAGATATATAAATGGCCAAAAAGCATATGAAAAGATACTCAGTATCTCTAATCATTAGGGAAATACAAAGCCAAAACCATAATAAGATGCTACTTTGTACCCATTTGGATGGATATTATTTTTTTAAAAAAGAAAAAAGAAGAAAAGGAAAGAACAAGTGTTGGCAAGGACGTGGAGATACTGGAATTCCTGTGCATTGCTGGCGGGAACATAAAATGGGGCAGTCACTGTAGAAAACAGTATGGCTAGCCCTCAAAAAATTAAACCTAGAATTACCATATAATCCAGCAATTCTACTTCTGGGTATATATCCAAAAGAAGTGAAAGCAGGGACTTGAGCATATATGTGCACACCAGTGTTCACAGCAGCATCATTCACAACAGCCAAAGAGGGAGGAAATCCAAGTGTCCATAGACAGCTGAATGGATAATCAAAATGTGGAGTATAAGCAATGCTATATTTTAAAGCCTCAAAAAAAAAAAATTCTTTAAAAAACAAAATGAAATTCGGATACATGCTACAACAAGGGTGAATACTGAAGACATTATGCTAAATAAAGTATGCCAGTTACAGAAGGACAAATAATACATGATTCCACCTGCATGAGGGACCTAGAGTAGTCAAATTCACAAAGACAGAAAGTCTGGTGAATTTCCAACCACCAACCCTGGTGGTTGCCAGGGGGCTGGGAGGAGGGGAGAACAGAGTTCGTATTTAATGGGTACAGGGCTTCAGTTTCACAAGATGAAGAGAGTTCTGGAGATGGACAGTGGTGATGGCTGCCCAACAACATGAATGTATTTAACATCACAAAACTGTACATTCAAAAATGGTAAATGTCATATATATTATACACACACACACACACACACTGCTAAACAACTATCCAGGCAATATGCTATGTATTTACAAAGAGAAAGTAACAATGGGAGATAAGGGAAAGAATTATTTTAGTTGGATCTTGAAGGAATCTGATAGGAAATAATGGGAAGACATCCTAGGGTTTGACTCCATTATCATCAAAGGCGGAATGATAAAAATGTACGGCCAATTAGAGACCTTACAACACAGCAGGAGAGCTGCAAAGCAAAGTATGTGGGCAGGTACTGGCTGGATGAGTTCAGGAAAGTAGTTGAAGCCCAGATCACTGAGGGCTTTAAATACCATGCTAAGGAATGTTGCCTGAATCCTGAAGGCAACGGCAATACTGACACGGTTGGGAAAGAGACAGAATCGAGAAGTCCACCATCTGGGAGTGCAACGATGTGAAGGAAAGGCTGGAGGCTCCTGTGACGGGAAAGGTGGCAGATGAGGTCCTGAAAGGGGGGCGTGACCATACACGTGAAAAGATGTTTCCGAGAAAGCAGCAATAAAATTGCTCCACCCACCAAGAGAAGAGTCTTTCCTTCATAGCTGTATCTCTATTTTCACTGCCCATAGCTCCATCCGGGCCTCCACCAGCTCTTTTTTGAAACTAGTCCTCCCACTCACCACTCTCCCAACTTAGAGCCCCTCACTCACCCAAACACTCTTGCCTTTCAACCTCTAAAACACTCCAGGTTCCAGCCCATCTTCGGGCATTTCATTTGCTATGGCTTCTGTCTGGATTCCTCTCCCCCAGATCTCTGCACCACTGGTTTCTTCTTATGCCTCAGGTTCAAGAGGCAAATGACTCAGAAGGACTTTTTCTCACCATCTCATCTAAATGAAGCCTCTCCTTAGTATACTCTGTTCCCTCGCCCTGTTCACAGCATGGATCCCAGTAGAGCATTTTTAAACGTCTTTTTCTGCCTCCTCAGCCATGAGACCCTGCTGTTCACAGTTATAACCCCGGTCCCAAAGAAAATGTCTGGCACACAGGAGTCACCCAGTAAATATATAAAATGAATAGATTAACAGGAATCAGCCATGAGTATGTGTGGGGGTAAACAAAAGAAAAGAAAAAGGAAAAAAAAACACAAAATTCCAATGTTTGAACTTGTACAGCCAAGGGAAGAAGCAGAGTGTGATTAAAGAGGGAGGGACAAGCAAAGGCAGAAAGTCCTTAGACAATGACACACATTTCACCGGTGCCATGAGAGAGCTATGTGGGTGCTGCCAAACAAAAACCAGGAAAAAACCTACAACAGCAGAAACTTCAAGGTAAACTATCTTTTCTTCAAAAACAACTTGTAGAATGTCCTCTGATTTATGAGTTAGGGAAGCTGGATAGCAGGATAATTACATACCAGATTTTCTATAGAAAGCTGAAACTGTTTAATTTCACGAAGGGTCTCATTATCTCTTTTCACTTCATTCACATATTGTGCCAAGTCCTAAAGAATAAAGAGAAGGGTATAAAAGGAAGTCAGGATAAGGCTGGAGAAAAGACGAAAACTGTTTGAAAGAAAACGCACCATTAATTTCATTAGCGGTAAAAGTAATCACCATAACTTTTCAAAGACAATAAAACGAACATCCAATCAATCAAAGCTGCAACTGAAAAGCAGGTTTTGAAGTGTCTGCCGTACAGCTGGGCAGACGAAGGCGTTGTCATTCACCTCACCTCTGAGAAGAACAGGGATATAAAACAAAAGCAAACAAAATCTGCCACCATGCAGAACAACAAAAGGAAACTAGGTCAGGAGAATGCAAATTCCAGACATGTTAATAACTGACCTTGAGAGAATCACATTCTTACACGGGTTAGAATAAGGTCAATAGTGCAATGAAGGATTAGCAGGAGAAAAAAGTAACTATAAGTAAGACAGTGAGTCCAGTGCAGCAGGACTGTTTCCTGCAACCAGGTGGTGTCTTAGTTCCTGGAGAGCTTTCGGTCTGGCCGCCAGTTCAATTTTAAAGAGTTCATGAAGGAGAAGCAGAGAGGATGAGAAAAACCTCAGAGCACTGAAATGAATTAAAAGTGAACAAACAATGCGGGACACATTTCTCCACGTGCCTTCTTCACCTACTTTAAAATGTCTTTTTCTCATATTTGAGGAAACATTAGCTAATCTTTCCATACTGTAAGTAGCTATTTTTATTATATGTGCTCTAGATTTTCCTGTTTTCTGGGTGTTCTTTTTTCTCTACCCTCTTAAATTCATCTGCAACAGTAGGAACAGACCTCAGACAAAAAAGCAGTTCCTTACTTTGTTCTAAATGAAAGTCTGACTTTTCATAGGATGTATCTATAAAGGATTTCTTTAAAAATTGGAAACTTGGTATGACTTTGGAAAAGAATAACAAATAATTGTGTGATGGTTCCTGACAGGCTCCTGAAATCAGCCAAAGAGCAGAGCCCTCACGGACCCTGGCAGAGGGACGCAGAGAAGCCATTAGCATTGTTCTGATAGAGTCACATCACCATTTTGTCTTGAAAACAAATATTGGCTTATGTTTTAAGTTAGGAGTAAATATTTCTTTCAAAGTCAACGTGCCGCACAATGTAGAAATTGGAGCGTTACAGATTACCCAGTATGTTTAAAAGTCTGCCTTTATCTACTTACAGCTCTTGATTTTCAGATTTCTCTAGAAATAGAGACCCCAACTGAAATCCACCTGTGCTGATGTACAACATCCATGAAGGTCAACCTGGCAGAGAGCCTCACTTGAGGAAAGTAAGTCACGCCAGTGTTCTGAAGTCACCAGCTGACCTGCTGCTTGCACAAGCCAACAGGATTTTATTAGTAACCACAAAAAGAATGTGAAATAAAACCATTATATTAAATCATTCCTGGTGGTTATAAAAGTTGTCATACTTTCATAAAAAACAAGTTATTTTAATATACCTCTTGGTTTTATGTATCTTTGTCTAACAATTAAATCCACGCAAGGCTATCTATTCCAGTTAAAAATATCCAGTTCTCAGGGCACCTGGGTGGCTCAGTGGGTTAAGCCTCTGCCTTTGGTTCAGGTCATGATATCAGGGTTCTGGAATCAAGCCCTGAGTAGGGCTCTCTGCTCAGCAGGAAGCCTGCTTTTCCCTCTCCTTCTGTTGCTTCCCCTGCTTGTGGTCTCTCTTCTCTCTCTTCAGATAAATAAAATTAAAAAAATATATATATATATCCAGTTTTCTGGGGTGCCTGGATGACTCAGTCAGTTAAGTGTCCAACTCTTAATTTTGGTTCCAGTCATGATCTCAGGTGAGATCGAGCCCCTCATTAGGCTGCATCAGGCTCCGTGCTCAGCTCAGGACTCTGCTTGAAGATTCTCTACCTCTGCCCCTCCCTCAACTCATGTACACTCTCTCCCTTTAAAATTAATTAATTAACTAATTAATTAATCTTTAATAAGTACCTATCTCTCCCCACCAAATACAAAACTATACAAATATTTATATATTAAAATATATCAGCATATAATGCATATGTATTAGCAGTTTGTATTCTATTGTTTTTAAGCAGGAATAAAAAATATAAAGAAGTTAAGGATACATTTGCCTTACCTTCATTGCATCAAGAGCCAATTTCAGATTTGCCTTCTCAGTAGGATCGGTGGTATGCTTGACCAATTCCTATTTGGAAGATACAATTCAGTATTACTTTCATCAATTAAAACCAAAATATAAGAAAGAAAAAATTTTAAGAAATAAGCCATTTTTATCACTATTTGCACCATAATATAATAAATGGGATGCAATTTAACTAGGTTCTATTTCCATAAAAAATCTCAAACTTTAAGAACACTAGCTAGACACCAAAAGGATATAAGACAATGGTTATAAACACTTTCCATTCAAAGATGAACCTGAATTCTATCCCCCGTCATTACAATGACATCCTTCCCAAATGTCATGAAAGATCTCCTCATTGTCAACTGATTCTGATGACTACTCCTCTCTCCTAGCTTCAGGAACATTAGGATCTTTTGTTTGTTGCTATTATTGGTGGTGGTGGTTAGTCCATCCTAAATTTCTGCCGATTCACCCATCTCTCATACTTTCTTCTTTATCTGTACCTTTGAAATTTGCCATTCCCTAGATTTTCACCTTGGGCTTCTGTTATTCTTACCATACATACTCTACAAATTCTATCATAATCATCTCTATAACGTCAATGTTCACCTAATAAGACAATCCCTCTCAAAGAAATGTGCTCAAACCCAGAACGCACGCCCGAGTCCCAGAAATCTTCTGTCCAACTAAACAGTTCTACCTGGGTATCTCACGAGCCCACCCAACCCAACAATTCCAAACTTAAGGCACTTTCACCCACAACCCTGCTCTGGTTCCTGTTTATGTTTTATTGAATGAGGACACCCCCACCAATGGAATCACCTAAGCCAAAACCTAAGAAGTGTCCCAGGTGCTCCTCTCCCATACTATCTTCTAGCAATACTGACTTTGATCTTACCCCTGGAAACCATCCCCACTGCCACTACATTGGTTCAAGTCCATACTCTTTTTCACCTGGGTTATTCTAAATTTGCTTCTGACTTGTAGCCTCTCTGGACTACAATCTGTTCATTCTATTGACATCAGAGCTAGGTTTCTAATGTACAAACTGGATCCTGTCCCTATCCTATTTAGACATCTGTGATGCCCACAAAAGCTTCAGGTCATCAACCATACCTCTTAGACCCTTCATGGTCTGAATTCTGCAAACCTCTTTCAATTTCTTTCCATTCCATCCAAACAACCTATATTCTAGCCACATTAAATTAACTGCATTTCTCAAAATATGTTCTCATGTCTGATCCCATTAGGCATGCTGTTTGCTCTCCTTAGAAAGCCCTTCCTCTCTGATGCCTCTATTGAACTCCTACTGTTCCCTTCACAACCAATTTAAGAATCACTTCTCAGTGAAGCTTTCTATGACAGAGGCCCCCAGAAATCCCCAGCCTCCCCAGGCACAATTAACTAGGCCTTTATTTGTACTCCCTCTGTGCTTTTTGTATACCTATCACATTGTATGGCACCCGGAAGCTTACATTTCATTTTCCCTATCTAAACAGTGAGCTTTATCAGTCTGGGAAGGCAAGAGCTGTTTTATATCATGAATGCCTAACAGTATGTGTTGAACAGGGAAGACACTCAAAACTTTTTTGCTGAATTTAGTATCAGTAGTGTTTCTAGTTATAAAGAGGATTTATAGCCATCAGATTTGTTAAGTATAAAAACTTGTCCACATAATATTCTCTTACTTCTATTTTCAATTTTATTCTCAAAGTTTCAAATACTCTACTCTCAAATACTCTAATTTTATAAATCTGTGATTTCAAACCATAAAGTATTTCAAAAATTATTTCCCCACTAAAGTACAGCAGTAAGTAGGAAATGTTCAAATTCATACCTCATTAATGTAACGAATGTCTAAACATTAGACAAATTCCACTCCACACTATCAAGATAGAAAAACATTTCTAGGATTTTTAATCTATATGTTACCCCAAATAAAAATTTCCCTATTTTAAAAAATCATAAAACTAAATATTTTATTACTACTTTTTATTATGTTATGTTAGTCACCATACAGTGCATCATGAGTTTTTGATACAGTGTTTCAAGACTCCTTATTTACATATAACACCAGTGCTCCATGCAATTATGTGCCCTCCTTAATACCCACCCCTGGGCCAACCCATCCCCCCACCTCCCCTCCCCTCTAAAACCCTCAGGTTGTTTCTTGGAGTTCACAGTTTTTCATGGTTTGTCTCCCCTTCTAATTTCCACCCCATTCATTTTTCCCTTCCTTCTCCTAATGTCCTCCATGCTATTCCTTATGTTCCACAAGTATGTGAAACTATATGATAATTGACTTTCTCTGTTTGACTTATTTTACTCAGCATGATCTCCTCCAGTCCCATCAAGGTTGATGCAAAAGTTGGGCATTCATCCTTTCTGATGGCTGAGTTATATTCCGTTGTATATATGGACCACATCTTTATCCATCGTCCACTGAAGGGCATCTCAGCTCTTTCCAGTTTGGCTATTGTGTACAATGCTAATACCTCTATTTTTAACTTTTTGAGGAACCTCCACACTATTTTCCAAAGTGGCTGCACCAACTTGCATTCTCACCAACAGTGTAAAAGGGCTCCCCTTTCTCCACAACCTCTCCAACATTTGTTGTTTCTTGCCTTGTTAATTTTGGCCATTCTAACTGTGTAAGGTGAAATCTCAGTGTGGTTTTGATAGGAATATCCCTGATGGCTAATGATGATAAACATTTTTTCAGGTGTCTGTTAGCCATCTTTGGTGAAGTGTCTGTTCTTGTCTTCCACCCACTTTTTGACTTGATTATTTGTCTTTTGTGTGTTGAATTTTAGGAGTTCTTTATAGATGTTGGATATCAGCCCTTTGTCTGTAGTGTCATTTGCAAATATCTTCTCCCAATCCGTGGGTTGCCTCTTCATTTTGTTGACTATTTCCTTTGCTGTGCAGAAGCTTTTTATCTTGATGAAGTCCTAAAAGTTCATTTTTGCTTGTGTTTCCTTTGCCTTTGGAGATGTGTCTTGAAAGAAGCTGCCAGGTCAAAGAGGTTACTGCCTATGTTCCCTTCTAGGATTTTGATGGATTCCAGTCTCACATTGAGGTCTTTCATCCATTTTGAGTTCAACTTTGTGTATTTTTCAAAGTGCTGGAAGAAATGGTCCTAAAATTTGTATGGAACTGGAAAAGACCCAAAAAGCCGAGGAAATGTTGAAAAAGAAAAACAAAGCCGGGGGGCATCACGTTGCCTGATTTCAAAGTCTATTACAAAGCTGTGATCACTAAGACAGCATGGTACTGGCACAAAAACAGACACATAGAGCAATGGAACAGAATAGAGAGCCAAGATATGGACCCTTGACTCTGTGGTCAAATAATCTACAAAGCAGGAAAAAATATCCAATGGGAAAAAGACAGTCTCTTCAATAAATGGTGCTGGGAAAATTGGACAGATATATACAGAAGAATGAAACTCGACCATTCTTTTACACCATACACAAAACTAAACATTCTTTTGAAATTTAAAATATAAAACAATCCAAGAGGGATTAAGGAAAAAAGCCTGCTAATTGCAAAAAAGTAGAGTCATATTTTAAACTTATAAAAGTCTCTCTAGAACTTTATAAATGACCAAAACATATGTTTCTTGAAAACTGCACCTTTTAAAATCTTCAATTGATATTTGACTATTCCAAAGTTACAAAATAAATTACTATTTTATTTTGGACATGTTTTTAGTTTCATGATGTCTCAGAGACTGATTGCTTAAGTCCTCATTATTTTTTCATAAAATCCAATTTGATTAAGTTGCTTTGAGTTTAGGTCTCATAAATGTTTTAATGCATTTTTAAGAAATAATCAGGGTTTGAATTTTTCTGATTTCTCAGTAGAACAAAAATAGAGATGACTAATAATTTCGCAACTATAGTTCAAGGAATTTAATATACGAGATGTATAAAGCGCAGCAGACTCAAAATTATATTTCACATACAGGTAGTAGATCTTTTTAAAATGACATTTCACACGCATCAGCAGAGTTGACAGACTAATACTGTAAGACATTTCCTTGGAGCAGAACTAATGAGCCTCTTGGTACAGCTATCAAATTAAATTTATAAGACTCTCCACCCTCATTAGAGGACTAACTGTGAAAACCATAAGCTTTGTGGTTATAACAAGAATCACTTCAAAATAAATGTAGTCTTATTATAATTTATTATAGCAGAAAGCAACATGGAATGTGACAGAATTCTTTTTTAGTTTATGGTTATAAGGCAAAAAGTCCTAAACACTTAACCTGCCAAAAATCAGGGGTATTGCAGCACTGCGAGTCTAATAAATGATTCCTGCTAACCAAAGAAGACCTGGTTAAAGGGATCTTTTTGTTTTGCCTTGGTTTTTTTTTGTTGTTGTTGTTGTTCATTTGTTTTTTTTGGAGCCAGTTCTATTGGAAGGACACAAAAAGTTACTTTGTGGAAGATATAGAATCATCTTTGCTAAAAGAAAAATTTTCCAGCTGTTCTGTTATTTCCCACTAAGCTATACTAACCATTGAAAAATCGCAAGGGAATACATCCCAAACGTAGAGTATACGGAGCATAATTGATGCTTCATGAATACTCTGTTAAATGAATAAATGAACAAATAACTAAACTGACAGTTTTAAGTTACATACCTGGAGGAGAAGGTGATACTTTAAAACACGTTGCATAGGAACCACAAGCAAATCTCGAAGAGTGAATTTTCCATTATTTGCTCTTTTGGAACATTCCTAATGAAAAGTTTTTTTAAAACTTCTTTAAAGACTTTGTTATTTTTATCAAAGGAAGTAATAAAGCAAGCATTAAAAGACGCAGAGGCCATAAACAAAACTCTTATTATATAATAAATATCTTGTTATTTTCCTCCTCAATAATCCTTTCTGAAAAGTAGTAAGTATATAATTAAAATCCAAAAAGACAAATAAACCTTGTAGCATTTCAACTCTAAAATGATTCATCAAGCAGAATGATATTTTGCATGAAAATTATTTTCTCTAATGGCCCTCTGGGGTCTTCTTCTACTCACCCTTACAGCTCCACCTTCTACTAATTCCCCCTAGCCGGCCTGTGGGCCGGGCATCAGGAACAAGTCCCTACTCATCCAACTGGTCATGTGCCTTCTTCTGCATGCCCCTCCCTTTTGTTCATTCTGTTCTCCCCAACCACCATGTGTTTGGTCCAGTTTCCAACAAAATTTCTTCATCCTCTTCAAGAACTATACATCTAGGCCTTTTGTGATAATCCCGATCAAAATTGTGTTCTCCCTGTGTGCCTTGTGAGCATTTTAACTGTTGCTGTACACAGTGTCTTCCCCAATGTATCTTTTACAGCTTTAAGAATCTAGTTGTTGCTTAATGAAATCTGTGAAACTGAATGAAATGGAAAGACTGACTCTAAATATTTGCTAAAGTATAAAACTTAATGGGATTCAAAGTTTCAAAAGCCTAATTTTTTAAAAAATCTCCTTTCTTAAAAGTTTATATAAAAATAGTGTTGTCTTGTGTCCATTCTTTTGCCATTAACTACGAATTTGAGGAAAGTACTCTGAAATATCAAAGCATGAATTCAGATCACAAGGTTTGGCTATGTAACCTTGAACAACTCGCTTTTCTGATTTTACTGTTTCTCACATATTTGTGATGTAATTTTTTTTAAAGAGACAGATCACAAGTAGGCAGAGAGGCAGGCAGAGAGAGGGGAGGAAGCAGGCTCCCTGCCGAGCAGAGAGCCCGATGCAGGGCTCGATCCCAGGACCCTGAGATCATGACCTGAGCCAAAGGCAGAGGCTTTAACCCACTGAGCCACTCAGGTGCCCTTGTGATGTAATTTTTACTTTATTTTAAATATTTTTTAATTTATTTGACAGAGACACAGCGAGAAAGTGATCATAGGCACAGGGAATGGAAGAGGTAGGAAATGGGCTCCCTGTTGAGCAGGGAGCACTACGTGATGTGGGGCTCAAACCCCAGGACCCTGGGATCCTGACCTGAGTTGAAGGCAGACACTTAATGACTCAGCCACCCAGGTGCCCCTGTGACCTAGTTTTTAAAAAACAACAAATTTCCATAAAATTATTATTATTAGAGAGAAACTAAGTCCAAAATCCTCAGACAACTGCACATCCCAGACCAAGGAATTTTCTAGTTCATAGAAAGAATTGCATTCAAGAAAATGCTGCTTTATTCATGAGTTTGCTTCTACTTTGTCCACATTTAGCTTTTCTGGCACATGGAAGGATATATTGTCAGGAGCTATAAAGTAAACATCATTAGCTCTAATGACCATAGTAACTTAATTAGTATTTGACTATAGGTCTTAACCAAGAACTGGGGACACATCTGGACATGTTAGCTTATGTCTTGTCAATTGCTGCAGTTCACTGAGAAGAATACCTAAGTCCACTGATTTCTTGCTTTTACAGATTGTGGAGAGTTCTGGATCATGGGTCTCAAATAGGAGGTTAAACTGTTAAGATTATTATAATGAATGAGTCTCATCTCCCTAGTTGTATTTTAAGTTCCTTGGAATTGAGGTTGTATCTTAATATATACGTGTGTGTGTGTGTGTGTTCTTAACATAGTGTTAGGGAAAGAAATGTTGTACTTAAAAATTCACTTTGTTATTTTATAGAAGTCAATTTAAAACTGTTGCAGAAAGAATTAGTTCCTTGAAGTTCTACGTCACAGGCTCAGGAAGTAAAAAACAACAACAAACACTGCTGGCATTTCCTACAACTGGGGTCTGAGTCTGAGGAGTGAAATGTTTATTAGTACTGAAAGTATATAAACGGTAGAAGTCACATGCTTATTAGCTGAACTTCAATTCCAACTGAGAAGACAATAAAGGAATAGAGATGCGCTAGCTTATAGGACAAGACAAAGAGACTCTGTTACCCTTCGCCGTAGGTTATCTTGGTTCCAAAGTAGAAAAGAAGACAAAAATCACCAAGAGCAAAAAACCCCACAAAACTGAAGACCTGGGTTGCCTGGGTGGCTCAGTCCATTAAGTGCCCAACTCTTGATTTCAGCTCAGGTCATGATCTCAGGGTTCTTGAGCCCACTTAAGATTCTCTCATTCCCATTCCCTCCACCTCTTCCCCCACTCATCCACACACTTGCTCAAAAAACCACAAAAAATACTGAAGACATGCAGGAGGCAGAGACACATGGAGAATAGGGTAGCTTTCCCTTTGTCATGTCAGGACAGTCCCAGCAAAGAGTATCTACTGAGGTGTCACAGGGAGTGTCTGATAAATACTTGCAAATCACGACCCTGGTCAGAAGTCTTGACTTTTCAGGCAAAAGAGGAGACCTAGCAGCCCCTTACCCTAAACCTTCCAATCTCAGCTGGAGATTCTCTCTTTCCCTCAGACAGAGAGTGACCTATATCGTACAAACTATGTTGCCAGAGCAGGTCATAGGCAGGGCTTTGACAGTGACTCTGAAGGAAGGGAGAGGAACATCCAAACAATGCTGAGTATAATGGAGGTTTGAATGACAACTTGTAGACTCCCATCCTGAGCCAGAGTTTTATACCTTTGTTTAAAACAAAAGCAAAACAAAACAAAACTGTTCTATGGGGCACCTGGATGGCTCAGTCTGTTAATCATCTGCCTTCGGCTCAGGTCATGGTCCCAGGGTCCTGGGATGGAGCCCCACATCATCAGGCTCCTTGCTCACCTGGGAGCCTGTTTCTCCCTCCCCTCCCTGCTTTGCTCAATTTCTCTCTCAAATTTAAAAAAAAAAATTAATTAAAAAATTAAAAATAAAAAAAACTGCTCAACTAGTTAAGAACTAGTTGTGTAAGTTGTGAAGTTTTATCTTAGCATCATATTTTAATTTGAGTCAAGTTGGCTTATAGCTCTATGCTTCTGAGGCTCTGTTCTCCCAAGAGCAGAGGGAAACCTTTACACTAAGAGGGTGTCGGGTTATTATTCAGCAGTGATTCAAATCACCAGCACACATCTGCATCATCAAAGGATTATAAGAAGTCAGGGGAAAAGATCCTTGATAGAGAGTTAGTATGGTTACTCGAGAGCCTGTTGACTTGTAAACTTTCTAAACAAGTTCCCCATTGTGGGAGTTATGAAACCATACCAAATATGCTAAAACAATCAAAGTTCTATTTTGAAAATCATGTGCCTCTTTTTTCCCTTTCATCACCTGACCTCATTGCTAAATAGAACAAGACAGCAAAGGGGACACTAGAGAGTCAACTAAGCCAAACACAGCCATTTAAGAGTTGATGATGTATCTCTACCCAACATTTAAGAAAATCCAAACAGGGGTGCCTGGGTGGCTCACTGGGTTAAGCCTCTGCCTTTAGCTCAGGTCATGATCCTGGGATTGAGCCCCACATCAGGTTCTCTGCTCAGCAGGGAGCCTGCTTTCCCCCCTATCTCTCTGCCTGCCTCTCTGCCTACTTGTGATCCCTCTCTCTCTCTGTCAAATAAATAAATAAAATAAAATAAAATAAAAAAGAAAATCCAAACATATGGAAAATGTAATTGGGATGACAATTCATATAACATATAAATAATCTTTTGCAAAAGTTCTTTGAAAGTACAAACTCTTCCTGTGGGGAAAAAAAAATGATATACAAGAAAAACACAAAAACTTAACACAATCTCCAGATTTCTTTTCTATTGCTACCATGTGCTCTGTTTATTCTGACCTACTCTCCATTTCTCAAAATTTCCCAACCCATCTGGTCAGAATGCTCTCCTTAGAACCTCACCTGTCAAGACTCACCCCATTCTTTAGTGACCTAACTCCAATAACCTCTCCAGAGAAATTTCCCACATTCTACCCATACTGAAGTGATCAGTCTTACTCATGGAGCTCAATTACTTGTTGTCACACAACAACTTAATCTTACTTATGTCTGTCTCATTTTCTCTCTTATAGGCAATATGCATGCCCTTTTTAACACACCTGATCCTAAATGTCTTATATTTCTAATAACCATTTTTAATCTACATGTACATTATCTCTCATATATCTTACTTTTCTTGTATCTCCTACCTAGGTGACCATAGGCAAATGACTCATAATCTCTCTGAACTTCAGCATTCTCATCCATAAGGGAAGAAAATTAATTGCACGTATCTCACAGAGTCATAAGGATCTAACGAGATAATGTATGTAAAACAGAGCCGTAAGTTGTAGATTTTACTACTGTTCTATTATTACTATCACATTATTTTATAGAGCTAGCTATGAAAATATTTTATAAACTTGTGATGAAATTATATTTAGAATACATGGGGAGATTTATTATTGCACAGATCTCAAAAGGAATACATCTGTTTTTGTTCTTTTTCTTTTTCGGGGTATGGTTGACAATGTTTCCTTCATTTCAGGTGTACAACTTGGTGATTTGACAAGTTTCTACACAATGCTGTGTTCACTACAAGCACAGCTGCCAT
The DNA here is from genome assembly GCF_022355385.1 of Mustela nigripes. Classification (NCBI taxonomy): domain Eukaryota; kingdom Metazoa; phylum Chordata; class Mammalia; order Carnivora; family Mustelidae; genus Mustela; species Mustela nigripes. The sequence continues at coordinate 91,983,592 of NC_081570.1, forward strand.
CTCTCTCCTTACATCACTGTTACAGTATCACTGACTGCATTCCTTACGCTGTGCCTTGTATTTCCGGGACTTATTTATTCCATAACTAGAGGGCTGTACCTCCCTTTCCCCTTCACCCATTGTGCCCATCTGCCATCTCCCTCCCCTTGCTTTGAGGTTTCTCTTGCTTTATTTCATCAACAAAAAATAAACAGGTACCTCTAATTTCAGTTTTACATCTTCTTTTGTCTTAGAAATATTGTCTAAACTCGAGATGGCCAACTCCACTCCACTGCAGTACTGCCCATAGATAACCAACCTGAAAGGGAAAAAGAAGAGAGATTTTGCAGGAGAAAAAAAGCCAGAATAAAGCAGAAGGGGAAGAGACAAAATTCTCACGTATTTACAGCCACAGCTGGAGAAAAACAGAGCAAATCTCGCCTGTCCTGTGTTTCTAACTACCTATGTGATCCAGGGCAAACTACCTGTCATCTCTCCAAACCTCGGCTTTCTCATTTCTCTTAAATACATACCACACGTACAGTCACACAATAAGGGTCACTCATATTTTACTATTAAAAGGGTATTATTTATTTCTAAATTTGAATATGATTAATTCCACATACATATTTTATTAGGTAGATTTTTACACACTGGTTTAATGACTCTGAACTTGGGAGTACACATGAATGTTACAAGAACAAAATTAAAAATTTTGGTTTATGTTCCCATTAAAGATCAACTTTTTACTGTTTATGCACACTCAGAAATAGTTTTACTTTATACTCCAATTTTATTTAATCACTACTCATGTCTCCCCTCATTAATAAACCTCCTGCTCTTTCCTGCTTTTTAATTAAGGAAAACACACCATCTGAAAATTGGGAACGAACGAGAGGCCTAAATGGTGAGGGATGGAAGAGAATTTGTACCGCATGGAGTGTGAGGCCTCGTGAGGATGGGGAACTGTGGAGTAATATAGATATTTTACAAAAAGCTTGGGTAATTTATTGTTTCTTTTAATTCTCCATTGGGGACAAAAAAAACCACTAATGAGCTCATGTTTATCCAACTGTTGTTGATGCAAAGCAATTCATTAGCCACTTCTTAGCACTAGGAACTACAAGTGCTTGATTTAAAAAGAGAGAATGACATTTTAAGTGAAATTTCTTGGTACTTCAACTCACATGAGTTGTTCAGAAGACTTTTTTTTTTCCCCAAACTTAGAAAGGGTAAGTGCCTTAAAGAGAGAATTATAAAATATCAGAGTGGGAACAATCACAGGCACCAGCTAATCTACCCCTAAACATTTACAGATGGAAAAAAGGAGGCTCAGAGAATTAAAGTGACTTCCTGAAAACTACAGAACTCAGGGGTAAAGGGTCTGATAAAGAACCTGAACCTTCTGACTTAGAGTACAAACCTATGGATCCTTGTTTTTGTTTTTTTCCTTTTTCTTGATACATATATAGAACTCAAAGTACTTCGCTGAGATTAACTGTCCCATGTTCTAATTATTACCCAGGCATTATCTTTTTTTAAAATTATTTTTTATTTTTTTTATAAACATATAATGTATTTTTACCCCCAGGGGTACAGGTCTGTGAATCACCAGGTTTACACACTTCACAGCACTCACCATAGCACATACTCCCCAATGTCCATAACCCCATACCCAAGCATTATCTGAATGGACAGTGGTAATAGGTATTTATGAGCAATTTTAATACTAACCCCCACTATAATCACAAACTGATAGCCACAACATTTAAAAGTTAAAAGTTACCTTTCCTTGTAGTTAATAAAAACTTGATACAAGTTCTGGTCATTTTTATTTACAATGGAATCATGAATCTCTTGCATTAGGTTCCGATGAACTTTCACAAGTTCCTTAGGAAAGGAAAAAAACCAAAAAGCACGTCAAAGGAAATTATAAATCAGGACCATAAATAAATAAATAAATAAATAAATACATCGCCCAAACTGAAAATCCGCATCGATGCTAGCCTTGTTATTCAAGGATCTGCCGAATGCCCTCAGTAGAGAAACATGCCACCAGATAAAGAGAGGAGGAAGTGAAAGAGGGAAAGGGAGGAGAGAAAGGGGAGAAGGGGGAGAGGAGAGAGGAGAGGGGAGAAGGGGAGGGAAGACGAGGAAGACAAGGCCGAGACACGGGCCAAGTACAGAGAAAACAGTAGCTTCAGATCAGACTTGAATCGTCCGTGTCCTGTGGGGGAAAAAATTATCTCACGACTTATTGAAGGATAATGTATTCCTTGTATAAAAATATGTACACTCATTTTCATTATAATCACTTTAATTTTTTAAATAAAACTATCCAAGTGCTTAATGTTTTATCGACGGAATAAAGTAATGATTCACATCCTTAGGACATAAAAATGTAGATCTGTACTTTGGTCAATTAGTGGTGTCCCGGTGCTAAGCTAACAATAATCACACTAAATTACTTGAAACCAGACAACTAATGGCATAAATAAAGAGCAGATGAATTGTACGAGGCAGTTTGCTAGAGCAACTCAGAAGTCAGGATTTCATTTTTTTCTTGATAAGCAAGTAATTTTCAGTCAGGCAGGAAATACACATCACAGCCAGGGAATGAAGTTCTAATCAAGGTGCCATTTCTCCCATTATCCCTCCCCTGTAGCTTGGGGCATACACTGACTTCACCACAAGCTTTTTCCTTAGCAGGGTGGGAAGGAAACAGGAATATGTTGGCCCCGTCCATTTGCTGGAGAGCAGGCTGAAGCCATAAGATTAAGGACTGTAAATGTGCCCTGTGTTCCAGTGACAGTGGTAAGGTGGTTCAAGATCCTCATCTTCCTAGAATGTGTGGTTTGCTTTATGCTAAATATTCACCTGTGGTCGTGACATCTTTCTTCCTGCTATGCTATGAATCAAAGAGAGTTTCTTCATCTGGCCAAAATCAGGGACAAGGACAATAGTTGCTAACTGACAGATGCACATCAACACTGAGCGTAACAGAACCAAAAGAGGAGGGAACTTTTAGGTACAACAAGCAAGCTTGTGCACAAAAGCTTATATAGTACATCCACGAGCTATCTCTTACAACCCAAGCCAGTCTGAGACATTTAAGAACTTGAATCTTGTCTAGTATGCCCTTGCTTGGCACAGCATTTGGTTTGTTTCTATGCTTCTAGGTAACTATCCTTTAAGATTATAAGATAATTCTAAGGGGGTCTGAAATTGGAAATGCTTACATAAATGTGGAAAAAAGCTCCTCACCTCAAACCACTAAAATGGATTCTTACATCATAAGGATGTGTATTTCAGAGACAGGAGTTAAGGTTAGCACAGCTAGAAGTGGAAGAAGAAAGCACCACAGAGCAGAGTGATGCCCTCAGGGCAGTATCTATAGGATAGGCTTGAAGGGCTGGAGTAGCAAGAGAGCAAGGAGTGAGGCATAAGGAGGATCCCACAGGACAGACAGAAGGTGACACCAGGGATTCCTTGAATCAGACCACCTCTTCCTGACAAGCAGTTAAGGATAATACATGAATCTTATCCATGTGTGTTCGGCTTGCATCTCAACTGACTTTGGTTGATGATATGACATATCCTTTATTTCTGGAAAATAAGGATATAAGAACTCAGGAAGCAAAAAATAGAGTTAAAATTCCTAAAGTACACAGGAAAATATTAAAATAGGAATCTGGAACCCAACAAGAGACAGGGATTTCATAGAATTTATAACACAATTATAAGTTATAAGTTATATAATTTATACATATTATACATATTATAATGTATATGTAATTTATATACATTATTATATATAATTTATATATTATATACTATATAGATGTGTATATATGATTCATATGTTGTAATGTATATATAATATATATAATTCATATATTATAATATATAATTTATATATATTATAATGCATATTTATGTATTATATATAATTTATATATTGTGTATAATTTATAATACAACTTTAGCTAGCATCTTTGTACTTACAGGAATGTTGATGAATACTGAATCAAATTCTGCTGCTGTCAGAAATCTTTTTAGTGGTGCCATGAAATACTACAAAGATAGAACAGAGAAGTAATAATTAAGCACAACTTATCCTAAGAGTTTTTCATCAACAAATAATATTTATTCAAAGTCAATTGTTTATCCAAATAATGAATACCAAGAAAAAAGCAGAAACTCTTAAAGATTTTATTCTTGAATAGAGATATAAAGACATAATACAGTTAACACATTTAAAGTATAGACTAAAAGGCTTCAGCAATAAATACTTCTAAAAGTAAGAAAAAAGAACACTATTGGTTGAATTGGCAAAAAAAAAAAAAGGCAAAATTTTAGAAATACAGGGGTGATACAAAATATCCTTCAAATGCCTTGTAAAGATTCTAGATCACTGGGGTGCCTGGGTGGCTCAGTGGGTTAAAGCCTCTGCCTTCGGCTCAGGTCATGATCCCAGGGTCCTGGGATTGTGCCCCACATCGGGCTCTCTGCTCAGCGGGGAGCCTGCTTCCCTCCCCACTACCCTCCGCCTGCCTTTCTGCCTACTTGTGATCTATCAAATAAATAAATAAAATCTTAAAAAAAAAAGATTCTAGATCACTGAGATTATGTACTTGTGCAATTTATGGCTCATCCTCTTCATTCTTTGAGAATTTTAGTTCTTGGCCTGTCGTATTGCTTTCCATTACCACAGATTGATGGTCTAATTTTCAAATTTTATTTGACATAAAATAAAATCAGCCCACCCCCATTACTCTCTGTCCTCTCTTCCTGACTGATTTTTTCTTCAGAGAATTTATCACCACTAATTTTCAACTGAGCCTGTGGTACTGCATAACCCTACTACATTTCCCTGGTCAATTGCCTCCAACACCCCTCCCAAACAACTCTTCCACACCTTCAGTGCTTTTCCTAAATGTCCAAAACTTTCTCCTCGTTCTCATTTTCCTGACCTCTAAATGTGGATGTTGCCAGGGGTGGCCTCAAACCTCTCCTCTATCAACATTCATGAAGTCAATCAACACCATGACTTTATAGATTCCATTGCATCCTGGTAATGGTCTAATGTATTTGTCAGTTCAACTTTTCCCTTTAATACCAGCCTCATATATCTAACTCCCTCAGCACAGCCCTTTGGAGGCTGGGAGGTATTACAAGTTTAGTATGTCCCAACAGACTCTTGATTCCCAAACCTGTCCTCCCCATATCAGTGACAGTCTTTACCACTCCGGCAGTTATTCATGCTATAAATCTCACATTCCTGATTTCTCTCTTTTTCTGACATCCTTCACCTAATTCATCATCAAATCCAGTTGGCTCTACTTGCAAAATTTATTCAAAATCTGACCATTCCTCAGCAGCTCTATAAATACTATCATGTTCTGTCAATAGCCTTCTAACTTTTCTCCCAAAATGTCAGCATGAGCTGTGGAAAAACTTCCATTAGATCATGCCCCTTGTTCTTCTCACGTGCTCCAGCTTCGAGCTGGTATTCTCTATGTCCCCTACAGGGTGCCACGGCTCACCAGCTCTCCACATTCACTGCTTCTATTCCCTCCTGCTGCGTCAGCCACATGGGCTACTGCTCTTCTTGAAACATGTGGAACACAGTCTCCACTGAGGGCCTTTCTTCCAGGAACTGTCCTCTCTGGGATGTTGGCACAGCTTGCTCCCTTAACTCCCTCAGTTATCTGCTTCAATGTGATCCTACCACAGACCTTCCATTATCGCTTGACATAAAATAAAATCAGCCCACCCCCATTACTCTCTGTCCTCTCTTCCTGACTGATTTTTTCTTCAGAGAATTTATCACCACCTGACACACTTATTTGCTTAAAGGATAAACCTTCCCATGGGAGAGAGAGGATCACGAGAACCAGAGTTTTGTTGTGTTTCCTGCTATATCCTTGGCCTCTAACACCGTGCCATTGCAATACTAAAAAATCACTAGCTAGTTGTGGAATGAATAAATCTGCTTTGAGATCTTTAAATCCAAAGTTCTACTGAAACGTAGAAAACACACACACAGTAGAAACAGTGAGTCTTCTATATTAACTCTAAAGTGTAGTACTTGGGCATCAAAAATAACACCTGATAACTTACTTTTTCTATTGACTCCAATGTTTCTGTGTATTTTTCTTCTGTCTGCTTAATTTCTGCTAGGCAGCAACTTCGTACATCATTTTCTGGACATTTCTGCAATTAGAATTACCAAAAATTATTTAATCAAACATATGTCTTAATCCTTCTGGCAGTCTATAGAAAGTGCTCAAAATCATTGACTTTCTTAGGCTTTCCATTCTAATAAAAGACATAACTGAAAGATACATTTATTGCATTTATGAAGTATCTGTTCTTAAAAATTTGAACAATGTAAATGAAAGTTTTAAATGATTAAAAAAAAACTTCTGAGCATGGACACTCTTTATATTGAAAACACCTCTTTCGTTATTTTATCTGTTTCATTACTGAACCTGGAAATAATCACACATGGTGTGATACAGTTTTCTTTTTTTTCTTTCTTTCTTTTTTTTTTTTATTCCTTAAGATTCTATTCATTTATTTGACAGAAATCACAAGCAGGCAGAGAGGCAGGCAGAGAGAGGGAGGAAACAGGCTCCCCGCCAAACAGAGAGCCCGACACGGGGCTCAACCCCTGGACCCCGGGACCACGACCCAAGCTGAAGGCAGAGGCCCCAACACACTAAGTAAGCCACCCAGGTGCCCCGTGATACAGTTTTCTTAATGTACAGCATACTTCACAAGTGCTGTAGAAATACTTGCAAAATAACAAAAGGATATTTAATAAATAAAAGCCTTAAAATAATTTTTTAAGAGTTAACATCTTGGTGTTTGGCTCACTTACTAGTGTTAAGACTGGAGGTATTAGCGCATAACATGAAGATCAAAGGTATGGGACTTGGACAGAATTGGGTTCAAATACCAGTTTTTCTATTATTAGCTTGTTTTATGAACAGGTTACCTATTGTCTCTGTGTCTCAGTTATCTCATCTACAACACTGAGAGAATTCTAGTTCTAACCCCAAGGAAGTGTCAATGAGATAACCTGGTAAGGCACATAGCACCTCAAGGAGTATACAAGAAGGACCCTACCCATTTAAATGATCATTGCTGTTAAGCCTGTCCCCAGTAGGGGCACCTGGGTGGCTCAGGGGGTTAACCATCTGCCTTCAGCTCGGGCTGTGATCTCAGGGTCCTGGAATTGAGCCCCGCATCAGACTCTCTGCACAGCGGGGAGCCTGCTTCCTCCTCTCTCTCTGCCTGCCTCTCTATCAACTTGTGATCTCTCTGTGTTGAATGAATAAATAAAATCTTTAAAAAAAAAAATAGAGCCTGTCCCCAATAAATGACCCAGCTCTGCCTGCTGAATGAAGAACTGCCCTTGGGAGACACTGAAGAATCTGCTGGTCCCCAAAGCAGATGATAATTCTAGGCAGTACAGATAATACTCTGTCACCTAGAAATACTCAATGTCCTGCCGCCGGCAGTCTGTCAACTCACACAGTGGGTTAAGTACATTCATTACATTTATTAAACACAGACCAGGTATCCGGTTTCCATCCCATGGAAGCCACTGTTCCCTATGTGGGGCACTGGACAAGCCTCCAGCCTTTTATTAAAGGCAAGATTATAAAGAGAGAGAGCTGAGGAAATTCATCAAAGCACTAGAAAAAACTAAACTACCATCCAGCTGATGAAGATAAGGCTTTTGTATTAAAAAAAAAAAAAAGACTACATTCATAAAACCCTAAGCAGCTGACCATTTTTTTCAAATTATGAAAATATTTTGGAAATATAGGAGTGATACAAAATATCCTTCAAATGCCTTGTAAAGATTCTAGATCACTGAGATTATGTACTTGTGCAATTTATGGCTCATACTCTTCATTCTTTGAGAATTTTAGTTCTTGGCCTGCTATTATTGTTTTCCATTATCACTCTAATGTCCATTTCTGGCAATCTTGGCATATGTGCACGTGATCCTTCAATAGCCTGGCTTTTCAGTTCCTTGGCTCCCAGTAATCTTGTGTTTACACAATCTTGTGTTTGAAAAAATTTGAAGTAATTCTTTCTGAATGTTTTAGATATTTTAATGGCAGATAAACCTTTGGGGACACTCGCTGACTATGATGACATTTGAAACTAAGTTTATAAAACACTAAAAATTCTAGGAACCCTTTAGTGAAACAAAAGAAAAAAAAAAGATTTCTTAACACCCCTAACAAATATGAAGAACTATTCTTTAACATTTAATATTTAATGCTACACCAAATTTAAAGAAGAGTGAATTGTTTTGCAAGAGATTTCCTTTCATGGTAACATAATTTTGTGATTCCCTGGAATTATGTTCTATTGCCACTCAACCACTATTTAGGTGCACAGCATACCATCTCTCTTTCAAACTTGCTTTTTTCACAAGGAAAATCGAAAGACGAGACCGGGGATTCCCTATGGTTGTTCTGAACTGCAAAATGTCATGCCCATGTGTTTCCGAATGCAGTAAGTCATGATTATATAGTTAAAAGCTAACAAAGGTAAAAAGAAAACCAAAAAACTATTCCAGCAGAAGTTACATAAATAATTATAGGAATCAGTCTTGCAAGGAATCACTGTCCTAATAAAACACTTGAAGTAACTCGAAACATAAGGCAAGTGGGAGCATACAGGTTGATGTGCTTCCTCTGCTTTCATTAAGTCCTCGTAGACTTCTCCACCTTCATCTTCCCCATAAACACAGTCGTAGAGACCTTCTTCATCTTCCACATGCGTTTCACTGAAACAAAGGTATGATACACAGGTCACTTTCTATCATGCAGTAAATGCAATACCTACATACAGCCTAGTAGAAAATCCAGAGAGGAAATAGAACGGGATTCATGAGAAGAATCAAAAGGCTTTACATTACAGCCTTCTCCTTCCTAATGAGAACAATGCCCAACAACAGAACCCACCATGGATGGCAGCGACAGTTAACATTCACTGGTATTTGCTATGTGCACGCACAGAAATGATCACTCTGTATAGACCATCTCAGGTAGTTGGCCCAGGCCCAGTATTCACTGTGTTTTCAGGTAAGCATTATTATTTAATCCATTACAGAGATAAGGAAGTCGAGAGAACTAAATGGTATTTATTTGACTTGCCCATGAAAACACAGCTAGTCCCTGCCAGATCCAGATTTAAAACGGAGTCCGTCTTACATTCTATGTGTTTCAGTCACTCTATCCTACTGCCCCCATTTATCCTATTTTGAGGCCTCAGGTTAATCATCTGTATTAAGGGGTCTAATATGGCAAAGGCAGAGGAGTTGGAAAGGATCTCATAGTTTAAAAGGTGTCTTTTAAAAGCAACAGTTTCTGCAGGGTTATTACTGCCGATGCCTGACACCATGGTTTTTCCAACCCTGCTCCTTCCCTCCCACTCAGAGGGTCTCCACAGGTCCCCTCTTCAGCCAGATTCTGCTATGATCTGTTTTGATTGTATTCTGTTTAAAGAAATGTCAGCATTTTTAAACACCATTTGAAATCTGCTGGGCTCCTGGTAGTTAAAAACCATCCCTATTTTTTAAAATTCCCAGGAGAACATACACAGTGATGGACCAATGTACTTTTCCTAAACCCTTCATATAATATCATAAACCCATTCAATCCAAGTAGAAAGAGCTGGTTCCACCTATCACATGTTCTGTTCCTATTCCTCAAGTCTCCCCTTTCAGTTCAAGACTTCTATAGACTCTATTACTAATAATCCCAAAGAACTGAGATTAATACATTGAGATATGTTAGAAAGAAGCACTAATATTTCTCAGAAAAAGAAATTCAACTCCTTCAATCCTGCCAGCCCTTATCATGTTTCTTGGGCCTGTGCAGATAGAATATGATAAATTGATATGCACAAAAATAAGTAACTGTAAATGTCACTCTATAGCTTGGATCATTTTTCAAAGTAGGTTCAATCACCGGGTTGTCTATGTTTGTCATGAAGGATTATTTGGGCCTTTGACAGGAATAAACTGTTTCAAACACCCAGAAGAAAGAAAGGTGCCTTGTGGGAGAGCGATCTGGTGGTAACAAACGTTTCAGAGAACTCTGCTCTGAGAAAAATTTGTCTTAGGGTTAGTTGTCCAACCATCCACTCACCCAGCAGACGTTTACTAAGGACCTACAGAGGCCCAGACATTTCAGTGCTAAGAATGCATAGACTAGAGAAGACCCGAGGGCTCTCCCATAGTCAAGTGTAGAGCACAGGATGCCCACATGTAATTCTAGAAGTGCAACAGAGCAGATGAATGCAGATGTGGGAGCGAGGGGAAGAGTAACTCTGACTAAAGAAGTCAGGGAAGGGTTCACAACAGATACTACATGTGAACTGGGTCTCGAATATATTTATCAATTTATTCAATAGGTATTTGCTAACTGAATACTATTATGTTCCAAGAGATATGGTTGCAGATGAGGCACCTCTGCTGTCAGAGGTGACACATACTCAGTGAATAAAGGGGGAAGAACATTCCAGACAAAGGATACCAAAACACGTGCAAAAGCAGAAGGTCTGAAGAGCCCAGCAACACCAAGAGTGGTGCCCCATTCAGGTAAATGAATGTGAGCCTCAGAGGGAAGAGCTAAAACCAACCTGTGAAACCAAGTCAGAATTAGGGAGAGGGAAGAAGGAGTGAGGAATGCCACTCGGCTTCCTACCCCGTAAAATTGGGTAGATGGCATGTCCTCAGCTAATTCCAGAATTTCCAAACTGAGGGGTTTAGGCAGGCAATCCAACCAGAGAACAGGGTTGGGGTGGGGGGAGTTGAACCAGTCTGAACACTTTCTATGACACATCAAAGGAAAGCAAGGTTTGATGAGTCCATGAGGGAGCAGAGATAAGAAATGATGACGGAACAGGCTCTGCATCAGAAGGGATCCGATTCAACAAGAAGTGAGGCTGTGAAATCCACTTCCCTGCTACTCCTAATCCCAGCTCCACAGTCTTTGACCACTACCCCCATTCCCGGAAAAAGCACCTCATCTTGCTTAAGTGTTGTTTTTGACTCTTTCCCATGAAGGTAGAGGCACGTGTGATATGAATACATACAGATTTTTCTTTTACCCTTGTAGAAGGTGTGACACCTAAAGCAAAGGCAACAAGATAAAATATAAACAAGTGGGGCTGCATCGACAGCAAAAGAAACCAGCAACAAACTGAAAAGACAACCTATAGAATGGGAAAAGATATTTACAAATCAGCTATCTGAAGAGGGGCTAGTATCCAAAACATATAAGAACTAGTACAATTAGTCTATATAAAGAACTACTACAACTCATATAACCACCACAAAACAACCCCCATTTAAAAATGGGCAAGGGATCAGAGAAGATATATGAAGGGCCAACATGTACATGAAAAAATGTTCAGCCTCACCAGACATTAAGAAAATGCAACTTGAAACCACATGAGGTATTACCCTATGCCGGTTATAATGGCCATCATCAAAAGATTAAGAGATAAATCCTAGAGAGGATGTGGAGAAAAGGGACCCTTCACACACTGTTGGTGGGACTATATATGAGTACAGTCACTGTAGAAAATAGTGGGGAGCCTCCTCAAAAAATTAAAAAGAGAGGGACGCCTGGGTGGCTCAGTTGGTTAAGCAGCTGCCTTCAGCTCGGGTCATAATTCCAGCGTCCTGGGATCGAGTCCCACATCGGGCTCCTTGCTCGGCAGGGAAAGGAGCCCGCTTCTCCCTCTGCCTCTGCCTGCCATTCTGTCTGCCTGTGCTCACACTCTGTCCTTCTCTCTCTGACAAATAAATAAATAAAATCTTTAAAAACAAATTAAGAAGTCCATAGTCTCTCATGATTCACCTCCCCTTCCAATTTACCCCAACCCCCTTCTCTCTAACTCCCCATGTCCTCCATGCTTTTTGCTATGCTCCACAAATAAGTGAAACCACAAATAAGTGAAAGGTGACACATACTCAGTGACTCAGTGACTCTCTCTGCTTGACTTATTTCACTCAGCATAATCTCTTCCAGTCCCTTCCATGTTGCTACAAAAGTTGGGTATTTGTCCTCTCTGATGGAAGCATAATACTCCATAGTGTATATGGACCACACCTTCCTTATCCATTCATCCGTTGAAGGGCATCTTGGTTCTTTCCACAGTTTGGCGACCGTGGCCATTGCTGCTATAAACATTCGGGTACAGATGGCCCTTCTTTTCACTACATCTGTATCTTTGGGGTAAATACCCAGGAGTGCAATGGCAGGGTCATAGGGAAGTTCTATTTTTAATTTCTTGAGGAATCCCCACACTGTTCTCCAAAGAGGCTGCACCAACTTGCATTCCCACCAACAGTGGAAGAGGGTTCCCCTTTCTCCACATCCCCTCCAACACATGTTGTTTCCTGTCTTGTTAATTTTGTCCATTCTAACTGGTGTAAGGTGACATCTCAATGTGGTTTTAATTTGAATCTCCCTGATGACTAGTGATGATGAACATTTTTTCATGTGTCTGACAGCCATTTGTAAGTCTTCATTGGAGAAGTGTCTGTTCATATCTTCTGCCCATTTTTTTATATGATTGTCTGTTTTGTGTGTGTTGAGTTTGAGGTGTTCTTATAGATCCTGGATATCAACCTTTTGTCTGTACTGTCATTTGCAAATATCTTCTCCCATTTGGTGGGTTGCCTCTTTGTTTTCTTGACTGTTTCCTTTGTTGTGCAGAAGCTTTTGATTTTGATGAAGTCCCAAAAGTTTATCTTCGCCTTTGTTTCCTTTGCCTTTGGAGACATATCTTGAAAGAAGTTGCTGTGGCTGATATCGAAGAGATTACTGCCTATGTTCTCTAGGATTCTGATGGATTCCTGTCTCACGTTGAGGTATTTTATCCATTTCGAGTTTATCTTTGCGTACGGTATAAGAGAATGGCCGAGTTTCATTCTTCTACATATAGCTGCCCAGTTTTCCCAGCACCATTTATTGAAGAGACTGTCTTTTTTCCACTGTATATTTTTTCCTGTTTTGTCGAAGATTATTTGCCCATAGAGTTGAGGGTCCATATCTGGGCTCTCTACTCTGTTCCACTGGTCTATGTGTCTGTTTTTATGCCAGTACCATGCTTTCTTGGTGATCACAGCTTTGTAGTAAAGCTTGAAATCAGGTAACATGATGACCCCGGTTTTATTATTGGAAGGGAGGTGAATCATGAGAGACTATGGACTCTGAAAAACAATCTGAGGGGTTTGAAGTGGCAGGGGCGGGTGGGAGGTCAGGGTACCAGGTGGTGGGTATTATAGAGGGCACAGATTGCATGGAGCACTGGGTGTGGTAAAAAAATAATGATACTGTTATGCTGAAAATAAATAAATTTAAAAATTTTGTATTAAAAAAAATTAAAAAGAGAAATATCATATGATCCAGGAATTCCACTTCTCGGAATATATCCAAAAGAAACAAAAACACTAACTCAAAATGAAGTCTGCACCCTCATGTTCACAGCAGCATTATTTTTACAATAACCAAGACATGGACAAAACCTCAATGTCCACCAATGGATGAATGCATGAAGAAGTTGCAGTGTGTGATACACACACACACACACGCACACACAATGGGATATGATTCAGTATAAAAAAATGAGGAGATTGCACCAATTGCAATAACATGGATGGACCTTGAGGGCGTTATGCTGAGTGAAATAAGACCAAGAAACACAAACACTGTGTGATCTGACTTATATGTGGAATCTAAAAAAATACAAAACAAAAACAAAGCTCCAAAGAACAGAACAACAGCAACAAAAAAAACCTTACTGCAAAAGAGATCAGACTGGAGGAGATCAGAGATGGAGGAGACGGGTAGGGATAACTGGAGAAAGGTAGTTAAAAGGTACAAACTTCTATCAATCCAGTAAATAAGGACTAGGGATGGAATGTATGACATTCTGACCACAGCCAACACTGCTGCATGGTACACAGGAACGTTGTTAAAACAGTAAATCTTAAGCGTTCTCACCATATGGAGAATTTCTTTTTACCCTTTTCTTCTTTCTTTTCTTTTAATTGTATCTATACCAGATGGACAGATGTTGGCTGACCCTATATGGTAATTATATCACAATATATGTAAATAAAACTATCATGTTGTACTCCTTAAACTTACACAAGGATATAGATTATTTCTCAATACAACTGGAAAAAAGTTTTGTTTGTTTGTTTGTTTAGATTTCACTTATTTATTTGACAGAGAGAGAGAGAGATCACAAGTAGACAGAATAGGCAGAGAGAGAGAGGAGGGAGCAGGCTCCCCATTGAACAGAGAGCCCAATGCGGGACTCAATCCCAGGACCCTGAGATCATGACCTGAGCTGAAGGCAGAGGTTTAACCCACTGAGCCACCCAGGTGCCCCTGGAAAAAAAGCTTTTAAAGAAGAACTGTATGAGTGACACACATGCATGTGTGTATGTGTACACACACACACACACACACACACACACCCAAGATTGGGCTAAAATTCTTTGAGTTTTGTTATTCAATCCCATACTAAGGCAACTTTTATTACTAACAGTTTGGTCAAGAATTCCTGACCTGCATAAAATGAGCTGGGGCGGTTGTGGGGAAGCAGGGGGATGCCAGGGGAAGGATGACTGTGATTCTTCAAATGGTCAACAAATCAACAATAATCTTTATTAATTTTTATTATATTAATTAATTATATTAAGTGATTATTATATTAATTAAGCGATTGATTATATTAATTAATATAATATATAATCTTTATTAATATTTATTAATCTTTATTACTTTTCCTGTGTCCAGGTCATCTATATGTCCAGGCCGTGAATAACACCCCGATAAAGGTAGAAAAAGCAGACACTGTGCAGCCTAGCCATCTCACAACCTCTCTGCTGCATTCTCTGTTTCTCTCCACACGAGAACAGAATGATTCCCTCTGCAGTAGGGAGGGAAATATTGTCTCTAAGGGCTTTCCTTGGGGTGATTTCAATCCCAAAAGTCAGACTTAAAGATATGAGCCCACAGAGATCATACCAAAGCTAAGACTGAAAACCAAAGGCGAGCACTTGTAGGAATAACACCACATTTGGACTTTCCACCACTAGGTGGAGAGTTGAAGCAGACTGCATTTCCCAGACCCGGAGCTGGTGTCTCAGAGCAGCTGGCTCAGGAGCCCAGATTTTTCCAAACTTGGCTTGGGGTGCACGTCCTCACAGGATTTATCCTGACATCAACACAACAAGAGGAGGGGAGGCTATGAAAGTTAGTAGATGTAAGTGACAATTGGTGGGGCTTAAAAAAAGAACATTATAATAGCTCTAGAAATAACATATTCCTTTTTAAAGATTTTATTTTATTTGAGAGACAAAGAGGGAGAGAGGGATTGCAAGTAGGGGGAGGGGGAGAGAGAATCTCAAGCAGACTCTGCACTGAGCATGGAGTCCAACATGGGGCTCGATCTCACGACCCTGAGGATCATGACCTGAACAGAAATCAAGAGTCAGATACTTAACCAGCTGAGTCACCCAGGTGCCCCAAGAAATAATATGTTCTTCCTAATACTTCAGAGGAGTTGGTTATATTACCAGAAAATTATAGTCACTTTATGAAGACTACAGCCAATTCAGTGAGACAATCAGCAATAATCTTGCTCACAATCAGTGAGCTCTTGGAAGTTTTAAGAGGAGCTAAAAATCGATCCTTCATCCTCAGTTAAAACATCAAACTTCAAGGCCCATTCAAGTGCCACCCGTTCTGGGACAAGCTGCTGGCCATCCTGTCAGCATTCTCCTCTGCTCTCCTCTTGGAGGTTCTCATGGAGGGGGCAACTCAGGGAGTTTCATGCAGTAAGGAAAGTCCTCAGCTCTGGAGTAAGAACTGTCAGGGTTCCAATCCGAAGACTAAAACTGGCTAGCTGTATGACTTCCAGTAAGTTTCTTAGCTTTCCATGATTCAGTTTTCTCCTTCATAAGTTGGGATCACAGGATCGACCTCATCATGTTGAAGTTAGGACATGAGATAATGCATGTAACATGGTTAGCACAGAAACAGGCACTCGACAAGTCCGTGTGAACTGAAAAGACAGCTCAGGCCTGAAGCAGAATGCCGGCAAACAGGAGAAGAGATGCTTGAATGCAACTCCGCTTAATCATTCAGAAAACAAATGGTTACTAAGGACCTACTGCACACCAGATGCTGGGTAAAGTTCTGGGAGCACAGCCAAGAACAAGGTAAAGTCCCTGGCCTCACAAAGTTGACCTTCTAATGAGCAGATGGAGAATAAATGAAGCCGACAAAGATGGTCTCAGGCAGAAAGGAGTGCTGTAAAGCTAGAGAGCAAGGTGAGGGGCTGGCAGCAATTTAGGGAGGGTAGTCAGGAAGGCCTCTCCACGGAGGGACATCTGAGCAAAGGCTGGAATGGTGAGGGGTCAGCCATAAAGGCAGAATGAGCAAAGGTCCTACAGCAAAGCCTGGAGTGCTGGTGCACTGGGATGGATGAATAGAAGAATTTCCACAGAACCTGCATCCCTTTTGGAGCACAATCTATTTCTTACTATAATTCTTTGCAAACACGCCTGATCTTTGTCATCAGTTCCTTGAGGGGTGGGGATCATTTTTCATATTTATTTGTAATCTGCACAAGTCAGTCAATCAGCAGAAGATAATCAGGTGCAAGGGTCTTTTGCCTCTCCTGACTACTAAATAATAAAGCCCAGAAGGAGTCTGTGCAGAACAAACACCATCTAATGAAACTCCCTGAAGAACTCCAGCCCACACTCATCTCGCCTTTCCTTGAACTTAGAAAGTACGCACTATCTGCCCTACAACTCCAGAAGCAGATCTTGTTTCTTCATCACTGTTCCCTTCACTGTCTAATTCCAGTTTCACCCACCATCTCGAATATGCCTTTGAGAAACTTCCAAATTTTACTTCATTGCAATCTGTTCCTTGTCTTGTCAAAGGGACTGGCACGGCATGGGGCACACAACAGGAACTAAAAGCCCAACGAGGCCCATTTTCTTGTGAAGCTTTCCATCACTAGCTTGAGGTTAATTCTTATGTGTCTTAATCATTAAATCTTTTTACCGCTTCGGAAAGCTATCTTAACAACCCTGGTTAAAACCCACAAAGGATGCAAACATGGGTGGTGGTTTAACTTAGCTGAAGATACCCAACATACTCTATCAAATCAGGAAGGCCTTTGTAGATGTCTTCATCACTAATGCTCTCTTCAGTTGGGAAGGGCCTGGAAGAGAGGGAGAAAAAAAAAAAAAAACACACACACACACAAGAAAGATGAGTAAGCAGCCAGGAGGCTGGGCATTGAGCTCTCACTGAATGCAGAGCCCAGCTGGCTGCCACAGTGGTCAGATCAGTCATCGCATTTAACAAACAGCCTGGGCTTCTCCCAAAGTGCCCATCCTGTGGTGGTGCATGGGGTCCCCTGGGGACATTGTGGCACCTGCTACTCCAAATGAGCTGCAGCAATTACCAGTGGTCGCCACTGTCACCTGAGCAGCTGTGGACAGGCCACACGTGCCGCTTTCTGCAGGCTCTGCAGCTCCCCAGCTCAGAAAGCCGGCAGCCGCCCCAGCGCCTCTGCCTTCAGCACTGTCTCTCTCCACTTAGGGAATCTGATCTGACCGACAAATGGTTTGGTACCAATCATCCCTGCATGACTCAGCCCACTAACAGAGATAAAAATTATTAGAAGATCAAAATATCCGCACCCTTCACCTATGATTATTGATTCTGGCAGACTATTCTACTTGGACTTCAAGTTATTTAAGTCATATTTTTATTTTCACTTATTGGACAAATGAGTAAACCCTAGGCCTTAGGGAGAGTAGGAAGTTTTCTTTATTCCCTATTAAAAGAAAAGCAGTTTAGTGTATCCCCGATTTCTAGCCATTGAATTTTTTGCCTAATGTACTATGCACTATTTTCATAACCCCAGCATAACGCCCTAAATGCATATCTTACACAACCATAATTATACTATTATGCCAGAAGTTTTACTTTCTTTATATGCAGGCAGGATGTCATGTTTCATAAAAATAAAAATAAGAGGGTCAAAATAATAAGTGAGAGCTAGTAATTGCTAAAAAATTATATTTGATACACTGAAAAATGTGTTTTCATATTAATTTATGGATTAATTGAGTACTTAAGACATTTAAGGAACTTACGTTTTTCAAATAAATTAAAATGTGTGAGAAATGCCAGAGTTTCAAAATCTTTTTTTTTTTTTCCTTAAATAAATTCAGGCACATTTGATTATGCTTTTTATGCTTTTATGCCAATGTAAGTCCATTATATAAATATTTGGAAATATAGATAAGAATAATTTAAAAAGGAAAAGAAAACCTTCTAATGTATATCCTTTCAGAACCAAAAATACATAAATACATAAAAATAGAATCAGGCGATTTCAAAATCTGCTGTTTATATATAACTATATATATATGTGTGTGTATGTATACACACACATATATATTAATATGGAAATACCATATATTCCATATATTAATATGGAAAGATGAATCGCATAGAGCAAATTCTAAGGTGCTGAACACGTATCCAGCCTAGAGATGACTTCTGTAGAAAGATGCCAAATTCATAGCCCATTTCCAAGAACCGGTCTGCAGAGTATCCTTCCTGGAGTCGCTGTGTTTTGTATCCAGGGAATGGGCTGCCTGGTCACTGCCAATCAGTCTTCTTAAGAAGTGCTTATATCCTCTCCCTGAAAATCTGAATGTGAGCTGGACACAGAAAGGAACAACAGAGGGAGAGACATAACACCACAGAACCCCATAATGGCTGGAGACTAAAGTGTGGAGCTCTGAGGAAACAAGATAAAAAATGATATCCATTCAATTTCCAAGCAGCCTTGATGATTGGCTATTGAAACTGTTTCTCTGTATTTCAATAATACAAACTTCTGATTGATCCAACTTGAGTATGTAGTATTTTAAACAAGGAAAGCCCAACATGACAATCCTGTCTGCATTTATTTCCATGCTTACTGACTGCATAATACTCCATGGCATGGAGAGGTCATAATTCATTTAGCCAATATACTTTCAAGTTTTTCATTTAGTACCAATCCTTCAACTCACATCCTTGTACACATACCATTTTATACTTGTCTGATTACTTTTTAAACTCCTAGCTAAAGTTGTGAGTTATTTTTATGGACTATAGGAAGTAAATGTACTACAATAACTTGTCAGGTATTTATTTACTTAAGCATTTGTGAGCTTTTTTGATGAATCATATGTAATGAAATGTTGAAGGAAGTTAAGAAAACAAACTGTTTTACCAGTTTTAACAAACTGTTAAACAAACAAACTGTTACCTTATTGGTAACAGTCAGCCATGAGTTGAGAATGTTTAACCAATGGGTACTATTCAACTTTACAACTAAGTTCTTAGTTGCTCAATTACTTTCAAATGTATATTAGGCATTTACACATCAGGCACTGTACATGTGTGAATGAGGCATGGTTTCTGCATGCAAAGTGCTTTACAAACAGTAACCATTCCATTAATAGCTATTACAATGAAGGAATAGAACACATGAATCACAGAGAAACAAACTTACCTGATTCCTGTGGCCAGTGCTATAGGTGTGCGAGAAAGTCGTGATAGTGTTTCTATAACCTGAGAAAAAAGGAAAAGTGTTAACTGGACATGTATTTCAGAAAAGACAAGAATTTTTTTAATAGTCTTACAATCTAGTATTAACAATGGCAGGAGAAACCTAAATTTGCAGACACCAACTAAGTACAGAAGGGGAAGGACTATTTCTGAAAATTTTAAACATCTGGATTATAATTGTATCCTTTAACTTTGAAACCCTAAGCAGATTACTAAGCATCTAGTTTGCCATTTCTTTATCATTAAAGCAAGAGGTTAGACAGGGTAATAGTAAAGGTCTTGTACCTCCACTTCTACAGAATCGGAAAGGTGTTGTAAAGCTGCACTGTCCAAAACGGTAACCACTGGCCAAACAAGGCTATTTAAAATTTACAGAACAAAAAATTAAGTTTCTTAGTTGTACTGGCAACATTTCAACTGCTCAGTAACCATCCGTGGATGCTGTATTGCGCTACCCAGACCTCAAACATCTTCATCATCACAGAGAGTCCTACTGGGCAGCACTGCTAAATAGCTAAATGGTTTAGAATGTGGACTCTCGAGAGCTAGACCACAGTTCAAATCCTAGCTTTGCCTGTCTTCAGCTATCCAACCTCAAGCAAACTATTTTAGTTCCCTGGGCTTCGGTTTTCTCATCTGGATACGGCCTATCATCATAGTGAGCTTCTTTGTAATCATTAATTATAGGAATTAAAAAGCTAATACGTGAAAAGTATTTAAATGATAGCTATCCTTTATAATTGCCATCTTTAAGAAAACTACCTTATTGTCATTCTGAGTATTTGCGAAAAAAGTTTCCTAAACCCTTGATAATTTGTATGTATTTTAAAGAATCCTTATGAAGACTTCCCTACCTGTGTCCTGCTATAGTTTTCACTTTAGAATCTAAAGATTTTACCCTTCCTTACCACTTTTACAACTAAGATCATCTCTCTCAAAGACTTAGCAAGGAACCCAAAGAGCTAAAATGCACTTTTCCCATGAAGCCTGTTTCTACGGTAACAGGTATGATTTGCCCTAACTCCCAAAACTAAGCAAAACTTAAAAAGGTTCTTCTATAAGGACTATTCGAAATGAGGGGAAAAAGATAAAAGGCAAAAATCTCAGAGCTTAGGTAATCTAATTTCTCAGTTCAAATGTGGAAACCTAATAGCAAGGTCTCCAGCACTCCACAGAAGTCGCATACGAGCATTAGCCACACACATACCTATCTCTTGCCCACTTCAGGAGGTAGTACATTGCTGTAGTTATAAACATACAACTTTAGAAAAAGAATGTCTGGTTGAGTCTTGGCTCTTTAACTCACCTTTACTAGCCTCTATAAAATGTCAATACCAGAAACTAACTATCAGCCTCATAGAGTTTACTGAAAAAATTAAATGAGATAATACCCATCAAATGCTTAGCACAATAAATGTAAACTTTTATTATATAAAATTATCATTATACAAAGCAAATAAAATAAAATTTAATTGAAAGACTATGCAGTTTCTTCCTGGTTTCACTTTGTTGAACATTTGATATGAAAGCAAAACACAACCACCTAGATAAAACTGGGTATCAATTAATTTCCCATAATAAAGATAAAAGTATCTTCAGTCTAATTAATCACGAATGAATAAATAATAAGTTTATCAAAATAAACTGATTCAAAATAAAAATA
The DNA here is from genome assembly GCF_022355385.1 of Mustela nigripes. Classification (NCBI taxonomy): domain Eukaryota; kingdom Metazoa; phylum Chordata; class Mammalia; order Carnivora; family Mustelidae; genus Mustela; species Mustela nigripes. Next base: position 92,004,946 of record NC_081570.1, read on the forward strand.
ACCATATGCTAAAAATTCTAAAATTATGCGTTACTGAAACATTTAGCTTTCGGAAGATTCTGGAATAATCTGCAGAGTAGTATTTAGACTCATGAATTAATGGCACTGTTAAATTTCAGCATCAGCCTTATCCTAATGTGCCCTGTTTTCAAGCTGTGAGGTGAAATCTGTTTCTGATTTTATTTTATACAATCTAGCATTGCCATTACTAAGAAGAAAAATAACAATAACATTAGTATCATATATGTTGCTACTATGATGTACTTTACTACAGCTATTTTATACCCTAATAGAAATGCATTTTATTCCTGGGGATACTGTCTATAATAACTATGATGTATCTAAAAATAAGAATGTATCTTATGTTCCTTTTCCCACCAACAATCAGAATTATTCACACAACCCATTTCCACACTAAGACTGCAGTTTGCATTTTTGCACAATTGTCCACCAGAGGGAGCCAGAAGATAGTATATCACTTTAGTCCTACATTAAATGTGTCTATAAAGTACAAACATTTCTAAAAAATCAACAAGATGAAACCAACTCCTCTTATCTATTTAAAACTATTACTTATCACCATTCAGTAATAGAAAAATAATGAAGGTGAGAAGGAAGGAAGAATAACACACAGCATGTCTTAAAGTGACTCTTAGGACCATCTCTTAGTTTTGCGTCTATCTGTACATCAAGTCCATTCATTAACTCCAAGTTTAGCCAAAGCAAATAAGACTGTTTGGTCAATGTAGTGTTTTTAGAACAGTGTGTATTCCATAAAGGTGGAGCATATCCGGATTTGGAATAGACAAGTACACAAATTAATGCCAGATTCTCCAGACATGAGAAACATGTATTCAAAAGTATTCACAAAAGAAAATATCCCCAAGGACATTAAAAAGACTCTTTTCCCTGAAATGTATTAATTTATAAATTGTTACCTCAACAAAATATGAAATTAGAGACATGAACTCTCATAAAGGGGTAACTAGTCAGAACATTTGCAAGTTAATAGGCTAACAACCAACTACTAAATCCACATCATGGATATTTTTCTTGACCTACATCTACCACCTTGCTTAATAAGCAGCAACATTTGTAAAGAAATGAAAATATTTCCAGATAACCTAAATAACAGTTACCATGGGAAGAAGGTGGAAGAGATAAGTAGGGCTCTTGTAGGCTTACTTTTTAGAAGAGGGGGATTAGATCCCAGAATCTATGAAGGACCATTGACGAAGTTTAAAAAGGAAGATAACCAGGTCAAACTCTATTTTTAGATCACTCAGCCCAGTGAAGGACAGGCAGGCTTAGGAAACACGGGGTATAGACAAGGGGCCAGGAGACCTATGGGGGTGTTTTCTTAATCATCCAGATGAGAATAGAAGTCTAAGCCAGCAGCAGTAGAGACAGAGGAGAAGTGGAAATGTGAGAAGTATTCAGGCATAGTGGCTGATGCACTGTGATGGCAAGTGAAGAACAACCCAGGACAATCTGGGCAAACTTTTAAATAAAGCACGGAGAGGGCCAGCTCCAGAGCTGCCTACTGGGATACTCCTGAGCAAGACGCTCTCAATCTCTCTGTGTCCCTCTCTATGGATGACCACATACATCCTGAATTGGAACAGGCCATTTCTTCCACCAGTCTTGGACATCTCCCAATCTAGTCTGGTTCCTTTGTGTTCCTGTAGGACTTAACTCTGCCCTAGTAACATCACCTTATTTAAAAATTGATTTGCTATTTAAAATACCTGAAAAGGACTCATATTTATTTTGTCAAATTGAAACAACATGGTAATACACAGACGTTGTTCCCTCCATACACACACCTTCTGCCTAAAGGAGAACAGAGCTAAAAATCTGGTGTGGCTCTTGCATAAATGTGTTACTTTTTCTTCATGATTGTTATTTTAGGTGCTATGTTCCTATGATCCAGATTTTTCCAAAACAAGAGTTTGTCACCTAACAATATACCCCAGACAGCTGTCAACACATTCAGATTTGCCTCATTCACCTTATTGCTGTGCAACATTCCAGTGTGTATAAACAACATTATGATTTAACCATTCTCCTGCCAATGAGCTTTTTCAACATTTTGCTACTAGAGCACTCCTGAAATTATAATCCTTGCCAGTTATCTTTTCAATTGTGTCTATGTATTTTTGTAGGAAAGATTCTCAGATGGGATGGAGAAGTCAAAAGTATGACCACTGCTCTTTGAAAACTTTTTACAAATCTATACTCCCCTGAAGAGTGTCTTAAGAACATAACAAGACATTCCAATGACTGGTTTACTGTCTGTCTTTCTCATCCAACAATGAAAAACACCTTAAGGGCACAGAACTCCAAGGGCTTCTTCACTGTTCTTTCTTACCACCTAGTTCACAGCCAGAGTCATAACAACCACTTAACATAAAAATACTGGTTGCTCAAACCAATGAATGACTAATACTTAATTTGCAAATTTGTTGTGAGGACTGAGGACCGTATGTGTAAAGATATGTAAAGAGCTTAGCCTGGCACAAGCAGAGAATAAATGAGTAATTAAAGAAGGTGTCCATTATGAAAATTAAATATTAGATAGGACAAAGAATTACCTATCTCCTCAAATCTAAAAGCAGTATACATAGTGATAACCCCCCTCCATCAAATTTTTCTCTCTAATGGTGATTATTATTTAGCTTGAGCTCTTCATTTTATTTTTACCACCCCCATTAGTTGAAGAGCCATAAAATAAAAGTTTCCAAAAAGAGAACTGTACACTAATAAAGCCACCCATTTTAACCACTCTCTTCATGAGGCCTTCTAGAAATTCTTACTTTCTACTTATCCAGCCCATTCATACTGTTGATAATGTAATCTGTAATTAAAACAAGTCATCCATGCAGAAGCAGTATGTTACAACTACTTCTACATTCCTGAGGTAAGGAAGCTATGGCCATAGACAATAACAGCAGAGAACCATAGGGATCAGCAACACAGGTCTGCCAGAAAGTGTTAATTAATTGTGGATTTATCTCCTTGAGTTCTCTATCCTGCAGTTTTACCTCTTATTCCTCTCCTTGACCCAATGGAAAGGCTATTAATAAGATTCATGAATTCAGGGCGCCTGGTTGGCTCAGTGGGTTAAGCCGCTGCCTTCAGCTCAGGTCATGATCTCAGGGTCCTGGGATCGAGTCCCGCATCGGGCTCTCTGCTCAGCAGGAGCCTGCTTCCTCCTCTCTCTCTCTCTCTACTCATGATCTCTCTCTGTCAAATAAATGAATAAAATCTTTAAAAATAAAGTATCCTCTAAAAAAAAAAAAAGATTCATGAATTCAATTGGAGTTCCTTGGGATGGAACCTTACAGGAAGGTGGGCTCTGCAAGGCAATCCAGGGCTATAGGCTGAACCCCAAGTACAAGTCAAGCTTAGTAGTTCAGGAAAACATTGCAGCACTACAGCATGACGCTACCATCCAGCAGCTGAAGCTAGAGACAGGGATGCCCCACAATGGTTCTCACAGGCTCAGAACAAGTACCCCATGTGGTCATGGAGGAAAAATCCAAGCCCTCAAGGATGTAACTCAGATGTGTCTGGGAGTGATGTACTGAGTAATTCAGACAGAAGCACAGGCTTCTAGACTCTATCAGGTGCAACCCAGAGGCAGCCCAGAGACCTGGTATTACCCAGGCACCCGATAAGCAGTCTAATTCTAAACTCAACCAGATGGTGACTATCAGACTAACAATATATTTTACCTGAAGTCTCCTAGGAAATCAACAGAATTCATTATCTTAATTTTCTTTGCAATTCTAATTTCACACAGTAAATTACCCCATTAAGATACACCACAGCTTAGTGTCATTTCTAGCAGCACATTTGAGATCCTTCCTAAAACACCTGGTTGTTGCTTTGAACACTATAGAATATTGCTGGAAAATGTCCCCAGCACTTCCCCTATGGACAAAGCAAAGGATTATAGCCAGATAAGATGTACAAAACAATATTTCTGTATCAAGAAAATTATGAATCAGAAAAAATGAACTTGCACTGTTCAAGAGAGTATAGTATCTATACAGATTAAATGGCTCTAAATTATATGTAATTCGTATGGGCCTTAATGATGATCATAAAAGAATTATTCTATATTTATTGTTTCAAAATTTCAAAAGTAAAGCCCTACGGGGGGGGGGGGGAAGAACCTCCCTTTACGAAAATTGTATACTGGACGGATTAGGAGCATAAGCTTAAGACTCCAATTTTCTGGGTTCAAATCTCAGCTCCTCCTCTCACGAGTTAGGTAAGCATGGGTGTTAAATAGATGCTCTTTGCAAGAGGTCCTTTACCCCTGTATCTTTATCTATAAAATGCATATAAAAGAATGTCCCATACTTCTGCTCTTTCCTAATGCCATTGTGGTCACCATCTTCATTGATAAAATAAGATTTGGTCTTTGCAAATCACTTCAGAAAGTAAAATGTGAGATGTCTACTTCAAGTTAGCACCAGAAAGAAAACAAAGCTTTCTAATGACTGTGCATACATCTAATAAGTTAGGTTGTATCTCTATTCAAGCACATGATGGCCAGTGTTTGCTAATACTGGTCAAGAGTCACTAAGCTTATCCATTTATAACATTATGTTTAAAAAAATGAGAATTGTGGATGGTAAACATTTGCCTTCATTCATTTTCTGTTCTGTTATTTTCCATGTAAATATTCAGAAAATAAAACTCCTGTCATACAAATGTATTTCTAAGAGCCCCAAAACAATCACACTTGAACTTTCTAAAGCAAATGTTAAAAAAAAAAAAAAGAAAGAAAGAAAGAAAGCCCCATGCTGAGTCAACTTATGGAGATAACACATAATAACCATAATCCATACAGTTCACATAGAATTTTAAAAGCTCTAAGAAGTGACAGTGCAAAAGAATGGGCTCAAAGAAGCTTTAGCATACATCTCCCCACAAACTTCATCACCTCCACACCCTCACTGCTTTGAATAAATACAAAAATCCATGTAAGTGGACTGTCATTTAAAAGCAATCTCAAAAGAAGTCCTTTAGCTAAACCTCACACCCAGTGATAGGGTACTTCTCCCAATTCCATATACAGAAATCTTAAAGCCACTACATTTTATTCAGTCATTCTTATTTTAAGCCATAGTCCTTTTGAAAGCCTCAAGGAGGGGAAGTTATATATATATATGTTCATGTATATGTGTATGTATATACACAATATACATAATTCTGCATTTCATCTCGAGAAATCCGGAGAACTCTTGAAGACCATATATGGATTTCCTAGATTCCTATTCAATCTCATTTTGCCTACAAGGAAGCCAAGGTCCAGCAAAAGTAACTAGCTTGCTCAGGTCAAAGAACCAATAGCAGAATTAGTGTCATAACCTAGGTCCCCTCTCTTCTGTCCAGACTGCTACTCTTCCTACTTCACCACCCCGTGTCTAAATCTCCTACATTTACTTGGTGAACATCTACTGAACACTCACTATGGGCTAGATATTCTGGATACACTGCACATGTCAAAGATAACAAAAATGGAGATGATGCACTTCCTCCTCTCAAAAAGCCCACTACCACACAGGTAGTAAGCAAAAACACAGACCTGGTATTACAAAGAACAGCCGCAGCCCAGAAAAGAGTCAGACCAGCTGTGCCCCTCAACCTGAGGGACAGGCATGGAAGGCTCAAAGGCTTTTTAGAAAAGATGACCCCGGAATACGTCTTGAGAGGCAATCAGGAGTCTCCCTGACTCTTCATCCACAGGTTAATAGAGGTCTGATGGATGAGAATTACCACCCTCTAAGCCACCCATCTCTGTCCTCGCCTGCTCCACTGAGAACACTTCCCTGTTCTGAGCAGATTCATTTGCACGTTACTGTCTGAGCAGCTTTTTATAGTTGCCATTTCCTGATTAATACTTTTCTTACAACGGGTATTTTGCAGGTTCCAGGAGATGATGTCATTAAGCAAATTTTTTCTAGACCAAACGGACCTACACCTACACCGTTTCCTGATCCATCTCCACCCTGATCTTGTCTCTGCGCTCTGTGCCTCTCAGACCTCACACAGAGCACTTTTCCTTCAAACCTGCTTCTCCTCTTTTTGCCCAGTGAGCCCACAGTCTCACTCCTCTCCCTTATCTGGCCAGACACAAGGAACACTTTCCAGATTTGGACTTCTCGGTCACACCACAGATCTAAGTCCCGTCACCTCCTCCTGTTACATCTCTCTGGGATCAAACTCCTCCTTTCTTCCCTGTCTCTGGCTTAGCACAAGCTTTATCTATTTCTTACCTCAATTACTAGATCAGCCTTCCAATCTGTCTCCATGTTGCCAGGTCCACACCCCTGAAACCCATGTTCTACTTGGCTATCATAGAGGCTGTGTGACAATTCACAACTGTCAAGTCCCTCACACAGCCACCACCTCTATGTCCACCTTAAAATTCTTAACTATTACCCCCATGAAGAGACTGAAGTTACCACCACACTTGGGAGTCTTCAGTAGATCTGGCTCACTCCCTGTTCCCTTCCAGCCTCCTCCTCTGCTCCCCACACCTCCACGTCCAGCCCTGTCCAACCTCGTGGCCTGCTGTGCTCCAGAGGGATTCTGGAACCACTCACATAAACTCTACCAGAGCAGAAAATTCATATTACTACAATTTACAGATGGCGTCAAAATAAAAATATTTATACTAAAGAGCAGGCAGGAAAAAAAGGTGAACGGGAATCAGCATTGTTCATTTTCTCACACCAAGTAAAAGGGGTTGTAAGTAACTTTTCATAGACACTCTTTGAACCATCTCCTGAGTCCACGTACCAGAGATGAAACCTGGGGTTCATCAGTGCAGAGTTAGCTGTCCAGAGCACAGTATTTAGTTAGAACTCAGAATACATATAGATAGTCAAAGCTTCTCTGAAGTTTATACAGGTGTGTTAGGGTATGTTGAAGTTAATAGGCAATTATTAAAGAATTCAATTGTTTATACACAGCTTTCAAAGAAAGCCTTCAGTTTTGAAAATGTGACCATATTTGGAAATGATTCCCTATCTTTATGCAGAGCAGAAATGTAATCTACAAAGGCTATGGGGCCATTTTATTTTATTTTATTTTATTTTTTTAAGAATCTTATTTATTTGACAGAGAGAGATCACAAGTAGGCAGAGAGGCAGGCAGAGAGAGAGGAAGGGAAGCAGGCTCCCTGCTGAGCAGAGAGCCCGATGCGGGACTCGATCCCAGGACCCTGAGATCATGACCTGAGCCGAAGGCAGTGGCTTAACCCACTGAGCCACCCAGGCGCCCCCTATGGGGCCATTTTAATGTTCACTACCAAGCACAGGACTTGGACTGCAGGCCCTTAGGTATACATGCCTTACTCTCCAACCCATCTCAGTAAGGACTCTAGCAGAGCAGCTGTGTCTTGCCAGCTCCCTGGGAGACCTTGCTGCATTCACAGAATTCACTTTAAACAGACACATCCTACGTGTTAGCATCAGGACAGAGGAGAAGTTGTTGGCATGATCTGAAATACGCAGGGGAGTTCTATGTGACTTCAGGGACTTGGAAAATGGAATGAATTTTCAAAGCTGCCCACAAATCCTAGAGCTGGGTCAAAGTCAACACGTTTTCCACACCTCGTGCATGTACAAAGTCATGCAACTCTCCTGCAAATGTCTCCACTGCCCAAATGCTGCCCACAGGCTATTACCACTTGAGTCCAGGAACAGAAAGGCAATGCCAGAATGACAGGATCTCGCAGTGGAGAAGAACACATTCTTTGCCCCAACCTGGAAATGCCCTGTTTTCAGTCCCAGCCCAGAACTGCTCACAGACAATAATGATGTGTCTGCAAGTTATTCTCATATTTCAAATCACCAAAGAAAAAGTACACCTCTGCCTACGAGACTGGGAGAATGACATGACACTCCCCACACATCTCTTTGTTCTGGCTAGTCTGGTAACAATGGTCATTTCATACTTCTTGGAAGTTCACGTGCTTGAACAATTATAAAGCAGGTAAATTATTTCTTCATCATATAAGAAATCAAGTTTCTAGAACAAGCACTGACTAATAGAAACATGGGAACAACATACTCAACTCTAAAATTCTAAGAAGCCACATTAGAAAAAAAGAGGTGAAATTAATTTTGATCATATGTTTTATTTAGTTCATTATATCTGTGATTTATCATTTTACAATGTAATCAAAATAGAAATCAAAACATTTTATAATTTTTTTTAGGACTATATCTTTAAAATCTGGTGTGTGCTTTCCAAACATAGCTCACCTAGGCACATTTCACATACTCAATAGCCACAGGTAATTAAGGGCTACAAGAGGGGATGGCAGAAATCTGGACAGAGCACTTCGGCACTCGGTATGGCAGAAAACAGATCCATTGTGAAGGGAAGACTGCACCGAACCCCTCATTTTACAAATGGAGGTGGAATTTTAAGAGGGACATGGTACCGAAGGACCTCACAACTTCATGTGGCCAAAGAGCCAGTGCCTATACTTCTAGATGCTCACGGCCCTTTCTAGTGGAAGCAGAAGCTGGAGAGACCCCAAAATGGAGAAGTGAGCCCTTGTGGAGAGGAAGAAACCACCACACACACAGGCCTTTTCCACTTTACATACCCCCACTGTCTATACACATCAGTTAGGTGACTCTTCTCTCCATCTGATGGCCACCCATAAGGACATTCATCCTGTCACAGGCCCGGCTTGGCCCTGAGGACACTCACTGGATGAGTGTGAAATGGACTGCAGAGGCAGCTGGAGGCAGACAGCTTCGAGTGCCTGTCTAGGGAGTTTGCCTTTATTATTTGTATGGGGAGCCGGCAAAGATCTGCGAGCTGGAGGCTGAACTATCAAGAAACAGTGCATTAAGAATACTAACCTTGGCTGCATAAAATAGCTCGGAGGAAGGAGCCTAAACCTAGGAAGTCTTCTGAACAACAGCCTTGCCACGAATGGATTTCAGGGAGAGAAAAGGATATAACAAGCCTTATAAAGAAGAGGTCAACCCTCCTGAACATCACTGGAGACACCAAAGCCCAGAGGCACAGGTGTGGCTTGAGCAAATTTCGGGAAATCTGCTCTGACCCTAGTTCATTACAGTGTGGATGAAGCATTGGAGAAAACTTCAAATCCAAGGGCACCTGGGTGGCTCAGTGGGTTAAAGCCTTTGCCTTTGGCTCAGGTCATGATCTCAGGGTCCTGGAATCAAGCCCCGCATAGGGCTCTCTGCAGGAAGCCTGCTTCCTCCTCTCTCTCTGCCTGCCTCTCTGCCTACTTGTGATTTTTCTCTGTCAAATAAATAAATAAAATCTTAAAAAAAAAAAAAATTCAAATCCAGGCATTTTTAAAAATGTGATTCTGTCCCAGTGGGGACCAATGATCACGCTGTTTGACAAGGTCGAAACAGCTCACCCAGAAGGGTCAGGAACCTCGGGTCCCTGTGACTGGGACAGCTCACCTGCGGGCTGCAGATGGAACCAGTGTTAGGCAGGATCCACAAATCTGAAACTGGCCCACAAGTAGCCTGGTTTCCTACTGAGTGATGTGCAACTATTTGTGGTACATGTGTGTGCACATGTCGTGTGGCTCAGCACTACTAGGATAAGGTTTTTATGGGAATACATGGATCAGCACCACGAAGATAAGGTTTTTATGTTAATACATTTATTCAGTTTTTTTTCCTTTCATATTGCTTTTCAACTTTTCAGCCTTTGCTGAGAATCATGCATAACTGTGATACGTTAAGTTTTCCTTTTCGCCTAAATTATATTGCATTTAATCAGCTTTTTCAAATTCACTTGCATTATGATTTAAGACAAAAGTAAAGATGAACTTTTATTTTTATTATTTAATTTCACTTTCAGGTCACTTCCCTCTTTCATGCCACGTGCTTGCTGATCTTCTCTTCAGGAGTAACAACAGTTGAATTTCTTAGTTATTTTTGAAGCAGTGTAACTTGCTTTAGACCTCTGTAACCTGTGGCCGTTAAATCTTGAAAAGCATTTAACCTTAAGAGTCCAGGAAGAATTCTTTTTCCTTTGCAATAAGAAAGGAATACTTTTTGGTCATTAGCTCCTCCACCTGTTAATCTAAAATAATCTGAATTTCCCCTAAGGTCTAGTACTTATCAGAGAAAATAATCAAAGGCTATAGAAATGCAGATCAGCCCGAAGGGGCATGATGACTCCAGTGAGTCTGTGGGCCACACTCTGATGGTCCTGGTTCCAAGGGTTTTCTGGAATACACTTGATTGTTTCACATTTTGTCTCAGGTTAACCTCAGATGAAGTATTTCACCTGGAAGAATGAGTACAGTACAGTCTGTCCCTCCGCTGCTGGCCGGAAAGCGGGGACCTGGGCTCCGCAGCTGAAACCGGCCAGCTCCGCCGGCTTGTTCTCCCAGAGAAGCTCTAGAGTTCACTGGGGGAAAAATAAAGTCACCAAAGTTCAAAATTCTTCATCAGATTTATCTGGGGAGCCATCAGTCTCCCTCTTTAGAGGCTGCTTCTGATACTCTTTCCAACCAACCTTTGAAAACACACTTAGACATCGAAGGGACCAGACAACATTGCCTAACTGCCGGGGGATGCTTGGTTCCATCTGCAAAGCCAATTTGCCTCCTGGCAGTCTCTAGGAAAGGAGATCTCCTGAATGAGAAAATATTTGTGTACAGATGGAATGACCATGATAACTCATGTCTAAATAACTTAGAAAATTATGGCCTTTAAACCCTTACCACGATGGCACCCTTCATGACCCAGTATACCACTTCAAAATCCCTATGGCACATTAAGTAATAAAATTCCTTAGGGAGAATCAGGCCAGATCTACTTTAATATTGGTTTCTGCGCAATGGCAGATCTAATAATATTTCTGTTTTGATAGTTTTCTTGTTATCATCTTCCTTCCCAAACACCCCCCCAAATAAATACTCTGTCAAAATATAATATTTAAGAGGTTTTAAAATGTAGATGATCTTTTAAGTTTCTTTTCCCAGAGAATATGTGACAGCAACCTGAACTAAGAGAATAAAACCTTAGAGTGGCAGCCGAGATTCAAACATTTATATCCAGTTATTAAAATATGCCTACATGGGACGCCTGGGTGGCTCAGTCAGTTAGGGTCTGCCTTTAGTTCAGGTCATGATCCCAGAATCCTGGGATTGAGCCCAGCATCTTGCTGGGCTCACTTCTCTCTCTTCCTCTGCCTCTCCCTCTCCCCTTCCCAACCCCACCTATGTGCTCACTCACTATCTCAGTAAATAAAATCTTTTAAAGAAAAAAAAAAAAAAAGTGCCTAAGTCATGAGTCTTTAACTGCTGTATAGAGAGAGGGAACCTGGGCTGGCAGACAGCCCTGAAAACGGTCAAATATTCAGAACCTCAGGATTTGTCCAAAGGGCCATCTTGAACTGGAAGTTACAAAACAGTTACTCTGATAAGGCGGCGCGGGACAGCGATGCTTATTAAGAAGTAATGAACGAAACAACCCTCCTGACTGCTTCTTCACCTCATCCCTAACTCCTATGTCATCAGATCCCACCCTAAGGTGGGAGGTAAAAGTTCAAGAAATGGGATCATTGACTGTTTTAATTAAAAAAACAAAACAAAACAAAAAAGCCAAAACAACAGAAATGCTTAACATTATTTTTTTTCAGGCCGCCATCAGAAAAGTCCTTGGCATCAAATGGTATAAAGTGGTTCTTCCAAAACGGCCTCATGGCACTGTCTCAAAAAATCCTGTACCCAGCATGGGACTGCACAGAACTTGCATTTCTCATTCTGGCTGTGATGTGCAGTGAGACCCAGACAGAATGTGTTGTTTCTCTGGCCCCAGGCTCTCCGCTCCAAAATGGTGGGTGAGCTAGATCTTCAGCCTCCACTCTACTCAGCTAAGCTGCCACAGCCTCAACTCCTAACAGTGAGCCAAGAGTGGCACAACTTGCCTGCTATTTTTTTTAGGGACCAGATCTCTTAGAAACGAGATGTTACACCAGTATGCCGAACTGGCCGTGTGTAGTCTAGTAGTTGATGCAAATAATTCTGTGGAAAGTCTATTCTTTTTCTACTAAAATGTAAAAATTTGATTCTTTCAATATATGAAGGGTACAACTGTTTGATCCTTGACCCCTAAATGGAGAGGACATATAGCCATGTACTAAATAAGCAACAAAGACTTGCACATAATGGTTATAAGGTGTATGTAAAAAGAAATGCTTCCCAAATTCCTGGGAATCAAAGCAGAGTCAATAATTTTTGCAATAGTATGAGAAGTGCAACTCAAAAAATGAACTTGTTTGTAAAACAAGACAAATCAAAAGCCTAAGTATATTTATATAAATCTACCACAAGAGCCTTTTTCATATCAAAAGTGCACACTGATTAAAATTTTTTGCCACCACTATATGACTTTCTTTTACCTTCTCCTCCTCAAAATATTAAATAGTTTAATTCAATCAAGTCTATCTGCTTTTTGGTTCTAATGAGTAAAATAAATATTTTATTTTTAGATTTTACATATTTATTTGAGAGAGAGAACATGAAAGGGGAGGGGTCAGAGGGAGAAACAGACTCCCTGCTGAGCAGGGAGCCCAATGTGGGACTCCATTGCAGGATTCCAAGATCATGACCTGAGCTGAAGCCAGTTGCTTAACCAACTGAGCCACCCAGGTGCCCCTAAAATAAATTTAAAAGTAAAAAAATAGGTGCACCTGGCCGCACAGTCAATTACACATCTGACTCTTGATTTCAGCTCTGGTTATGATCTCAGGGTCGAGAGATTAAGCCCTGCATCAGGCTCCACGCTCAACGTGGAATCTGTTTGAGCCTACTTGAGATTCTCTCTCCTTCTGTCCCTCTCACTAGTGCTCTCTTTCTCTGTTTCTCCAAAATCATATGGTCTTATACACTGAAAGCCTGGGTGGCTCTGTCGATTAAGCAGCTGCCTTCGGCTCAGGTCATGATCCCACGATCCTGGGATTGAGCCCCACGTCCAGCTCCCTGCTCAGCGGAGAGCCTATTTCTCCCTCTCCCTGTGCCTGCTGCTCTCCCTACTTGTGCTCTCTCTGTCCAATAAATAAATTTTTAAAAAACAAAAATATAAAAATAAAATCAATCAATAAATATTTTTTAAAAAGGTAAGAATATAAAGTATGACTTCAAAGTGGGATAATAAAAGGCCTAAGGTCATGAAAATGTATAAAGTATGAATTTTAAAATTAGCAATCATTTTTCAGAGCTACCATGTGTCAGGAACTCTATAAGAACCTATGAGGTAGGAATTAGGCCACTTTTACAATGGAGGAAGCAGTGTTGGGAGGAAGTACATGAGCAGTCTGACAGCTGGCAGGGGGACTCACATTCACCCGCTTTAGCTTTCTTATAACACCAGTCTGCCTTTCAGTAATACTCAATCTTGGAAAGTTACTATTTTGTTAGTTTTCACATCATCCTTCACATAATAAATATTTACTGAGCATCTGCATGTGCCATAAATTCCCGTCGGTGGAAGGGAGAAAAGGAACCGTAAGATGCTCAAGGAGTTCCCAATATCATGGGAAAGAGAAAGACGTGTCAATAACCCACTGCAGTCAAATGTGAGGGGCTAAAAACAAGGTACTCCTAGGGCTCCCAAAAGCAAAAGGAGTCAAGACCAACTAGAACTCTGGCCCAGGAGAGGTTTTCCAATGAATAACACCAGAATAAAATTGGAAAGGATGATTAGAGACGTATTATGTGAACAACCATTGTGAATGACTTTCAAAATAGAAAAACACACAGAAACAAAGCACAGCACTGAAGATAAATGACATTACATCTCAATAACACCACTGCTTCTGACTTGGGGTTAAAAAGTTAGTGGAGAATGAGAAGGGAGAAATACAAAGTTTTAAAAAATTTTAAATCCTTGGTTTTTTTTTTAAGATTTTATTTATTTGATAGACAGAGTTCACAAGTAGATGGAGAGGCAGGCAGAGAGAGAAAGAGAGGGAAGCAGGCTCCCTGCTGAGCAGAGAGCCCAATGCGGGGCTCGATCCCAGGAACCAAGGATCATGACCTAAGCCGAAGGCAGAGGCTTTAACCCACTGAGCCACCAGGCGTCCCTAAATCCTTGCTTTTATATGGAGGAGCAGTCCTCACACTTTGTTCTGCATCAGTATCACCTGGATAGACTTGCTGTAACACAGATTGCTGGGCCTCCCCTCCAGGCTTTCCAATACAGTAGGCCTATGGTGGGACCTGAGGACTTGCCTCCCAAGTTCTCAGATGCCTCTGAAGCTATTGGTCTGGGGACCGCAGTCTGAGAACCCAGTGGTACAGAGAGGTAAGCCATGGACAGATTTAATCCAACAGCACAGTCTTAAAATGCATTACCTTTCAGCTATCCCCCAAATATTAATCTAGACAATTTCTTGATTTAAAAAATGGTAAGTAACTAAATGCAAGTCTATTTGATATAAGTAGTCTTGTAAAAGAAACACAAGTCAACAAAGGAAAATTCTAAGGAAGCTGAATGTACAATTCAGCTCATGCACTTTTGATTATTTACTCTAATTCCACCTTCTAAAAGGCTGTTTTAGAAGATCTCTTGTTGTCCCACTGCTCTGTACAGAGGAAGAGTCTTGGGTAGAAATAGAAAGGGGTGCTCTCAGATCTGGCTACTGAACCGATGCAGCCCCCTGCCCATGTGCCTTCCCTCCCAACCCCCAAGCCAATAGCTGCCTGTGCGATGATAAACAGGATACCCAAGGACGTACACTGAACTCAACAGCAAGTAGCTATTGAGGAAACGAAACCTCTATGGAATTTCACTTTTGTTTTTATTTATTTCTATATTGGTTGAAGTTTTCCTAATAAGTATACATAAACTTTTATTCAGAAAAGGAAGTTCTCAATGCAAAGAGGCTTTCAGAATTGTACAACAAACAGAAGTGGCTTTCAAACTTTTTCTTTATAAGCTCTGCAAAGCCGGCCCTTTGTTCAAAAAATATAATCAGAAGCCCAAAACTTGGGACGCCTGGGTGGCTCAGTTGGTTAAGCAGCTGCCTTCGGCTCAGGTCATGATCCCAGCGTCCTGGGATCGAGTCCCACATCGGGCTCCTTGCTCAGCGGGGAGCCTGCTTCTCCCTCTGCCTCTGCCTGCCATTCTGTCTGCCTGTGCTCGCTCTCTCCCCTTCTCTCTCTCTGATAAATAAATAAAATCTTAAAAAAAAAAAAAAAGCCCAAAACTTAAAATCGATGAAAGCAAAGCTAATCAGAAAAAAGTAATACTGTGGAAGTGAGAGACCCCAAAATTTGAGTAATAGCAACCTGTCTACGATAAGTACAGTACTTTTGAAAGAATATTTTTCATTTGGCCATGTAAGTTCTGGCTTTTACTTTATGTTAAATCATATCCTATTTGCACCAATATAATTTATGGGCATATGTTAAAAAAATCAATTGTGATTAATTTCCTGGTTCAAAATCAGTTTTCTTATTTCCCTTCTCTGTTTTTGGTGTTCACTCATCAAAAAAAGAAAGATATCAAGTCCTGTCAGATTGAAAAAAAAAATCTAGAATTGAAGCAACACAAATAAAACTTCCAGGATTATCCATTTCATTTTTTCATATACAAATTTGTTAAATAGCAAGTGAGCTAAATGTAAACCAAGTCACCCCACACACACACAAAAAATGGTGGGGGAAAGTTGCATAAACATAAAATAATATGTAAATTAATAACATAACTTACTTTCCACCAATAATGACTTCTTACTATTTTCAGCCTTTAAGGGTGGGCACATATTTTGGAATATTTGGCATAACTTTCCTTCTTGTGAAAATACTAGCTCTAATTTGAATCCTATATAAGAAAGCATGGCAAACAGTTGTAACCACCCATTATATTTTTTCCCCAAATGAGGTGTCACTCATTCTAATACCACACAGCAAACCTGACATAACCACAAACATAATAATATGCAGTGAATTTTATTTTCTGGTGCTCATGATCATCATCCAAAAAAGAACTACTTTAATGCCACTGAAATTCTTGGTTTCTCAGGTCAAAATGATCACATCAGATCAGAGAACTTTGGTCAGATTATTTCAGCCCCAATGCTGATGCTTTCTTCTTGCTCCTTTTGCAAACATTTCAATTCAAATACATATTGGAAAGGGGAAGAGTAGAAACTGCAGCTACTTTCTTTCCATTGCAGTAAGACTCTAAACTTAGAACTCGTCTGCTTATCTTTTTATATAGTAGACTTTATTAATCCCTATACTAAAAAAATCTGATTTATCTTCTGCTCTTATATACTGAAAGAAGGCTTTTAGAGAGACCTGCATGAGATCTGATTATGGAGCACCTGCTTGAGTCCATCTACTACCCCTGCTCCTGCTGCCCCAGAGACAAGAAGGGAGAACAGAGCAATGATATTCCAGTGCTACTGCATATGGTCTTATAGTAAAATCTTCGTAAAGAGCGCCCCCTAGCAGTCAGTGGTGCACAGCTGGTGGGACAGGCCACCCCACTATTCTTCATTCACACTCCTAAGACCTAAAACAGCCTAAACTCTGTGAAACCAAAAAGATACCAGCAATTCATGTAAATTCTCGGCCTTTTGACTTTGCCTTGAGAAAGCAGTAAATAAGACTTAACTTTAAAGAAAAGGGTTTTTAAAAGCAATGGAAAATGCTTGCTGGGTTTTCCTTTTCCTCTTTTGTAGTGATGTGGCAACATGTTTCCGTGTCCAGGATCAGGAGGAACAGAAACTGAGCAAATACGACTGTTCCCCTAAAGAAACTTGTACATGTACAAATAAGAAGCAAGTGTTGGGATTTAATAATTTACAGAAATACAGTGCTCAGGTGATCAGTCAAGATATAATTTTGGCTATTTTCACATACTTGAATGATGATTGATTTCAGAATCCAAATGCCTGTTCAGAAAAATGCTTTCAACATACATAATTAATTAGGTCTGAAAATAGAGATTTTACACAATGTCCTAGGAGGCTTAGCTGATACAGGATTTCTTCAAGTTTTAATGCTAACATGTCCATCTTTATAAAACTATGGAATACATATGGGCTAAGTAATGCTAATGCTTAGAAAATGCTCATGAACCAGGGCCATTGCTGAACACAAGAATGACAAATATGAAGGAAGAGAGCACTCATGTTGGCCTTAAGAAAAAAGAAAGTCCTTCTAATGAAAAGTGATTAGAAAAGACAAAAACAGGGGTGCCTGGGTGGCTCGGTGGATTAAAGCTTATGCCTTCTGCTCAGGTCATGATCTCAGGGTCCTGGGATCGAGCCCCTCGTTGGGCTCTCTGCTCAGCAGGAAGCCTACATCCTCTTCTCTCTCTCTCTCTGCCTACCTCTCCACCTACGTAAGATCTCTGTCAAATAAATAAATAAAATCTTTAAAAGAAAGAAAGAAAGAAAGAAAAGACAAAGGCAGTGAATGCACATAAAAAGCAAATTCCAAACAGCCACATCCTTTTGCAAATTGCTTTTAAAACTCTAAGCATTATTTTCTTACAATATAATATTTTTGCTAGCATATATTTGTATCATGACTACTGGAAAAAGGAAATTATACTAAATGTAAGCTAAGAAAAAGTCTGTCACTTCAATTAGTCTGAGATCACTTTTGGCCCCTACTCTCAAACCCCACCACAGTGAAGGCACTTCAAGATCCAAAGACCCATTAATGATCAGCTGCCCCTACAACTCGTCCTCAAGTCCCACACAGTATGCTATAGAGACTCTAGATCTGTTCCAATCCTACATGTTGCCTCCATGACCCAGGGCACATACTTTTTTTCATATACAATGACTTTTTAGGGCTACATGGTGTTCTATAGAGTTAAGATGTTATAATACATTTAATCAATAACCTATTGTTGGACATATGAGGTCTCCCTGCCAACTTACCACAATTATAAACAATGATGAGAATATTTTCCTATCTAAATATTTGTCCATGTATCTAATTATTTCCTGATAATAATTCCTAGGAGGGAAGTTTCTGGGCCAAAGGGTATGAACATTCTAAAAGTTCTTAATGTATTCTGCAAACCATGGAGAATTTATTTTTTTATAACTTCTCTACAAATAAGCTTTCCCAAACTTCTCACGAGGCTGAATGAAATGATCCCAAAGGGAAGAGGGCTATTGTATTATCAGATTGTGCCTTTGGTCCTTAAGAAATATTCTGAGGTGCTCTTGTAATGTGTTCCCCCCTAGTGTGATTCTTGTGTTATTCTTGGCAACTGAAAAATAAGCAAAACCATACAGTTCCTTTCTTAGAACTACTCCTTAAAGGTTTCCTTTGTCCACTGTCAATTCAGCAACATTGTGGGGGTGGAGTCGTGACTATAATTAGACACAACCTAAGAGTCTAGGAAATCAACATTGCCTGACTCCCCAGTGAAAAGAAGAACATGGGGTGAATAAAATATTTAACACACTGAACAAGAGAGATCACATTTCTAGAAAAGAGCACTGCTGTGTCAGCACTACATCTATAGTCCCTGGACAGTACACTTGACATGGCATAGACATCACCCAGATTCTTAGAGTCCTTAATCCATCTCTAATTTAGAATCAAGTCAAATCACAAATAGTTTATGAGCATTTACAGTGTGTAAGACACCATTCTAAATATTATGAAGACAACAGAAAAACCCCATAAACCATGGAGCTTAAGTTAGGAGAAGAGACCAAAAAAATACATTCAAAAGGCATTAAAAGAGAGTATATTTATTTTTTTTTTAAGAGAGGATATTTAAACAACTTCCAAAACAAGAACATAAAGGTCATTTGGCAATGGCCCTAATTCATGCAATAATGCAGATTACAACTGTTTTTACAGAAAAAACAGGGATTTTTTACAAAATCCCATTTTATCCTATAATTTAGGACTCCAAATTTGCACTCAACTTACCGTTCTTTCCCAAATAACTCAAACATTATGAAATCGAGAAAGCTAGAAAAAAACTTACAAAACCCCTTTTTATTTTTATGCATTAGAGCAAAGAAAATTATTTATGAAGTGTCCAATGATCTGAATTTCCTAGAGAAACATTGCTAGAAAGCTTCTAGAAATAGGCTATGGCACAATTTATTATTAATGGAAAATGACATGGAGTAAAAAACAAACAAACAAACAAACAAAACAAAACATATTGCCCATTATGAAATGTTTCTAAAAAGCTTGTTTATAAAAATCGTATTTTCTGGGGTGCCTGGGTGGCTCAGTGGGTTAAACCTCTGCCTTTGGTTCAGGTCATGATCTCAGGGTCCTGGGATCAAGCCACATGTCAGGCTTTCTGCTCAGCAGGGAGCCTGCTTCCTCCTCTCTCTCTACCTGCCTCTCTGCCTACTTGTGATCTCTGTCTGTCAAATAAATAAATAAAATCTTAAAAAAAAATAAAAAATAAAAATTGTATTTTCTGAAATAATTTTCCCTCTTAACAATCATGTTGCCACACAAGAAAAAGTTGATAAAATTCTGTGGATGAATTGCCACTAGTTGGGCAAAACCAAGATACTCTTGGATGCCAACCACAGCAGCCTGGACCAGGATGCTCAACCCTGAACCTAAGGTCCGGCTCTGGGGAGACTGGAAACAGTCATGAGAGAGGTGTGGATGGCAGTCAGGCCTTCCTGCTCTTCTGCAGGACTTCACGCCGCTCTATCTGTGTGTTTCTTAGACTTTCAGAGCCACAAAGACCGCCAGGTAAGAATAGAAGAGAAATACACAGGGTGGCAGGAGCTGCAGGTTTTCTTCTCAGAGTCAGAAGAGAATGAAGGTCTTGCCCAGGGAACAGAGCAAGTCAGACTTTCCAGCCACAATTTCAATGCCACATCCTCTATTTTCATCTATGACTAAAGAAATGATGATCACTTTTTAAAACTGGTATAAAGCAAGGAAATTTTCGTATTCCATGGAAAGTCTGTATTTTCACAAAATATAGTCTTATATGAAAGTTGTTTTAATCTTTATATATATGTGAAGACTAAAATATGTTTTCTTATGATTTGGGCTTTTTTTCAGTGAGAAAATTTATGGTATATTTTCCCCCTCAGTGCTTCAGCTGAACAATCTTATCTTTCTATCCACACATAATCACCAAATAGGTAATCATGTTACAGCGAGGCTTCCAAACACATTTTTTCCATTCATCCGGATGTCCTGAGATCATGCCATAATGAGCAGTAAGAAGACAGCAGGAAAATGAGTGAAAAACAGGAACACCAGGCAGGAGGACCGGACACCAGGAAGGGTAAATGGCCAGCAAGGGAAAGGAAGTGTGGAGAACCACCAAGACAAAGGAAAATTAAAACAAGAAGGAAAACATGGGAAAAGTAAAAAAAAATAACTCTTTAAAAACCAGGGGGGGAAGAAGAGATTCAAAAATAGTATTCTCAAATAAATAAATAAATAAATAAAGTCTTTTATATTTCAGGAACATGCATAGTTCCACTTTTAAAGGTCCTTTCCTCTCTCATGAATGTGTTCTGAATTAGCAGACCAGTCTTCTTCTAAGATAGATCTTGAAGGCTAGCCACACAAAGATGATGAAAGAAATAAAACTGGCAAGGTCTTTAGTTCTTTTCCTTTTTAAATCTCTTTCTACACTGAGGAAACAAGGTTTTAACATCCTAAAGTTGTTTAGAAAGTGAACAAATATTTGGAAGAGAGCACCCTATCAGGTGACGCCCCAAGACTCACTCTATGCCATAGACTCACAGAGGATGTGGACAAAGTAACAGTAAGCCAGACGACCAGGCCTGCACAGGATGTGATACTGAGTAGGGTTAGTGACCCGCACAAATGAAGAAGTAGGCTGAAATTTAATAATAGGATGACATTTTGGAAAAGCCTCATGTGGAAAAGCAAATTAGAAAAAAATCTGGCCAGACCTAAATATAAAATAAGAAAGAACTGGCTAAACACTATAGATGAGTGAAAAATTAAGGACTTCCTCACCCTACACCAAAAGAACTTCTAGGTTATTAAAAATTTTCAAGGACACTTCCATGCTCAGTCAGTTACATGTCCAACTCTTGATTTTGGCTCAGGTCACTATCTCAGGCTCGTGAGACTGAGCCCCACATGGAGTCCTGTGCTCAGTGGGGAGTCTGCTTGAGATTCTCTCTCCCTCTCCTCTGCCCCTCCCCCCAACCCCCACATGCACTTGCTTGCTCTCTCTTGAAAATAAATAAATCTTTAAAGTTTTTTCAAAATTATTTTATCTTTTTTTTTTTAAAGATTTTATTTATTTATTTGACAGAGAAAAATCACAAGTAGGCAGAGAGGCAGGCAAAGAGAGAGAGAGGAGGAAGCAGGCTCCCTGCAGAGCAGAAAGCCCGATGCGGAGCTTGATCCCCAAGCCGAAGGCAGCGGCTTAACCCACCGAGCCACCCAGGCACCCCTCTAAATTATTTTATCTTAAGATAAAAATAATGATTGGGAAAAATCATAATGGAACATTTTAAGACTGGAATCCATAAAAATGTAAAATGATTATCTACCAGAATAATTATAAACTCAAACATATTAAAGACAAAGTTAATGCTTTTAACATCCAAACAATTCTTACAAGTCAATAAGAACTATTAACAACCATAGCACAAATTCTAGGAAAAGAAATATGAATAGCTGTTAACATTCTACAAATCATGGCTCCTCTGAAAAACAAGTGCCTCTTAACTTCTAAAAGGGATTCCTATGTAACAAGAATAATACAGGCTGAAAATTTTAAGGTTGTTCAAGTTGCAACAGGAAGTCATAAGCTAACATCATTTTCTGTGAGTGGACAAAACAACCAACTGCACTTACAGTCAAAATGTTTGCCATCAAAAAAGTCATTACTGTCTCCTCCTATGGGAGCAAACGCAGAGTTAATAATGGCCAGCACAAAATTCTACAAATCACCTATTCTTAGAAACTTGACTTTAAATAGAAGTATTAAAACAAGATCATTAACAAAGGTTTAGAGGGAGGCACAGCTCTACAAGTTCTGGTTTGCAGTAAGTTACTTAGCACAAAGGGTGAATACATTAAATTATGTCAGAAGCTTCTGGCAAAGATAACATGCCTATGCACAGTAACAATCTTAACATGAAGATGCCTCAAAGAAATACATGAAATGGGAATTCCTATAATGGACATAAGGATAACTTATCAATTCCTCTGTGTATTAAATGTATGTCTCTGTTACCTAAATTACCCTGAAAACTGCTGTGCTTTCTCCTTATTATTTCTTACACTAATTTTCAAAAAGTAGGAATAATGAAAATTAATTGTATGAACCTGTTTAATACCAGATGTGAACAACTGTGGTTCAGGGCATGTATACAGGACTATTTTTAATGTACTTAGCATTAAATTCTTTATGGAGGATAATGTGTATAAAGCCCAGAAGCCCAAGTAGTAATTGATCCAAAATGGTTAGATTGGGTTCCTTTCTTCCAATGTCATTAAAACATTTAACACTAACTAGAAATCTACATCCCAGGTTATAAATTTCTCATTCGATTTATCATCAAAATCAAGAACCTCTTATGGGCTTAATACCAAGAATAAGATAAATATACATCATGGCTCTTTCCTTAGGGACTTGGGGGTGGAAAGTATATAATAATATCATAATTAAAACACTTGATGAAATTAGAAAATGCCACTAAATAATATACTATGAAGTGTAGATAATAAATATTTAAGTGTCAAAGAAAGATAATTCAGGAAGGAACTCAGAAATGCTGTAGGAACCTCATGGAAAAGAAATGGCTCAAGGTAGAATTTTGACATTTAAAAGAACAGGGATCACATTCTCAACAGAAGACAGCATAATCAAGCGTAAACTGCATCCTTGATACTGACATCAGCCATTAGAGAGCCAAATCATTACAGTCCAAATTGGCATAGCATTTAAAAAAGGGGACTGACTCCTGACTCAGCCAAAGATAATAATTAACCATAACAACTAACCATAATAATTTTAAGCAAAGAAGAGGCATGATGAAAATGACTCTTATGGAAGAGTATTCTGACAACGACTTTGAAGAATGGATCCAAAAGAAACTGGTGTTGGAGAGACCAGGAATAGAGGTGATTGAGACAATCCAACTTCAAGGCCTTGAAGACTCAGACTGGGGTTATGGCCCCAGAACAGAGAGGAAGTGGCAGATCTGACCCTGATTTATAAACATCAGTAGAATTTGGTGATAATTGATTCCAGATGATGAATGACAGAAAATGCCAAAGTTTCTACCCCAAGGGAATAGAAAATCTCATCTTAGTTTTCTTATTCTAAAAATGAGAAAACTCATCCTATAAAACAAAGTATAATCGGAACATGACTGGATGCTACAGTGTCTGTCATTCTCTTTGGCTACTGTATATTTGAATTATCTTCCTGTGTTTGGAGAAGGTCTATTTTAGGAGGAAGAACACCCCCCCACACACACACACACACTCTAAAAATAAAAATGTCCAATTCTCACATCTCAGCCTCCCCTGCAACTATGGCCTGAGCTCCTGACCTACTTTCTGCCAATCGGATAACCCCAGACTTTGACTTAGAAATTAGAAAAATGAAAAGACAAGGCATGTAGGCACACTATCATGGCAACTGGTGGCAGCATCTAAATCAGGGTTCCAGCAGCAGTGGCTGGAGTCCAGGACAACTGTCAAGTGGCAATAAAAGTGCCCCTGGCAGCTTTCATCACCTGACAAGTTCAATGGTGTGATCTTAGGCACTGATACTAGCTGCCTGGTTTCAAGGTCCTCCTAGAGATTCTGTGAGCCACTCCATGTGTTTTAAGTAACTTCCCTTTCTATTTAAATCAGAAACTGTTTCTGTGGCATACAATTGAGAATCCTGATTGACAAGAGATACTAACTGCAAACTGCTTGTGAGACAACAGGTTGGCACAGTTGGTTAAACATCTGGCTCAGGTCATGATCTTGGAGTCAAGAGATCAAGCTCCATGTTCAGCAGGGAATCTGTTCAAGACTCTTTCGCCCTGGGCCCCTCCCTCCTGTGCTTGCTCTTTCTCTCTCTCTCTCTCAAATAAGTAAATCTTTTTTAAAAGGAAATTAAAGAAAATAGTTTGTGAAACGGCAGTAGAGGGCTTTTTTTTTAAGAAAATGGGATATTTGTGGGGCATCTGGGTGGTTAAGTTGGTTAAGTGTCTGACTCTTGATTTCAGCTCAGGTCATGATCTCTGGGTCATGAGATTGAGCACCATGTCCAGCTCCATGCCCAGCTTGAGATTCACTCCCTCTGCCTCTCCCACCCTAAATCTTTCTCACCTGCTTTAAAAAAATGAGAGAAAGAGAGAGAGAGATGGGGTCTTTGGAATGAAATTCAAGTACTATCTGCCAATGATAGGGGCACTATTTGCGTAAGACCCAGATTGTCCAGGAGCAATAACTACAAACTCCTGCTCTCATCCACAGCTGAACATAGGCACTTATTTCATTGCCTTACAGACAGTGTGATCTATTAACAAAAAAGAACACAGGCTTTGGACTCTGATGAGCCTATGCTTGAATAATGACTTGGAAATTAGGTGCTTGAGTGACTTCGGGTAAGTAACTTTACTTCTCTGACCTCTTTTGTCATATATAAAGTTAAAATAACCATGTCAATACCTCCAAGTGGTTGTGGGGATTAAGTGAGAGAGCTGATCCCAATGCCCTCATCCAGTGCCAAGTACATACGTGTGCTCAATTAAAAACCTGCCAATTTCTGAACTGATTTATACCAGCCATGTGCAGTCTTTCACAACTTCACAAGCCTGTCCTGACTTGGCTAATGCAGTCCCATCTTTGCCCCCTAATTCTGCAAACCTCCTGGGATCATAAAGTCAGTCACTTAGACACTTCAGTGTCAAGCAGGCCTGCCTGTAGGAGCTCGTTGGTATTTAGGCTTAATGTTTTTTCCTTTGACTCATTTACTTTTGCCTGCTTTGAGTCATAAGAAGTTTGACTTGCCAGCTGAAGTTTTTAAAGTACTATATTCTCATCATAGAGAATTGGGAAAGTATAGAAAGTGTACCAAAGATGAAATATCATGAAATTCTCAGAGCTAGAAGAAATCTGAAAGACTGTCTATTCAAACTCTCTTATTTCCAAAATGAACAAGCCGAAGAACAGAGACATCTCAGGATGGTTCACAGCTCATTGTCAAATTCACACAGATCATCATTTCAGCTCTCGAGAGACTTGGAGTGGGCATCCGTAGGCAGCAGCACCACAGAACTGGGCTCTAGTGAGATACTGGACTGAGATACTGAGATACTGGCTTCCTGGACTCTAGTGCCACACACTCCACTACATGTTCAGAGGCTGAAGTGACCTACCTCCTACCAACCCCCACCCCCAGCAATAGCCATTCAACAGCAGCTGGTAAATCCTGAAGACCAAGTGGGATTTCCACAGGCAAAGAAGGGCATTTGGTGCAGGTGCAGCGGCACAACTAAAGGCATGAGGCGTGCCAATGCACAGCAGGTCTAGGGAATGATCACCCATCAGCCACAGTGAGGCTCACGTGGTAGAAAAGAGCAGACATGAAACGACCAAGCTGGTCATAGCCATCTGAGAAGACCCTTCAGGCTGTGCTGGGGAGATGGGCCTCTTCCTCAGCATTGGGAGGAGCCATCAAAAGCAGAGACGAGTCCAGAACAGAGCTGAGATTTATAATTACTCCTGATTAGAGGGGAGACAACGGGAACTAGAGAGGTCAGGTAAGTGACCACTGTAATGGTCCAGATCACAAGAGAGGCCACACTTCCATGGGCAAGGGGTGAGAAGACCAGAAGAAGAGCACTTCTCGAACAGCTGGCAGAACAGAAGAATGCAGTGATCATTGGACAGGAAAATCCCTCTTGGAGCTACAATAAATCTACAGCTGGGACAGGGCCAAACACTCAAGAAGGGAGAGGGAAATAAAAAAGAAATGAGAAGGTAAAACAACAACAACAAAACCAAAAAACAAAATAAAACAAACAAACAAAAAAACCACCTCACAGATTGGCAAATGGTCTTCAGAGGGAAAAAAAAAAATGCGCTTTACTGCTGCCCAAGTCCACTGTCTGAACTCAACTTCACATTTCCAACTGGCAACTAAAGATTCAGGAGACCAGATCCCAAGGGTCACCCCCATAAGCTCTAGACATCATTCCCACATAGGCAATTAATTGAGAAAAGATAGAAGGGGCCACACTTGTCATGAAATGGCATAGGGGGATTCCTGACCAGGCCAGCTGCTCTGATCAGGTTCCAACCTGGGCCAAGTTGTAGGGGTGAGGAAAGCAGGACAGGCTCATCTGGACCTTGTGGTAGAAGCAAGCCTCACCCAGAGCTGATGTGAATGCTGGCTGGTTTCACAGAGTACAGACACACCCGAAGGCAAGTCTCCCAGAAGAAACAACATCTATCTCCCTATTTAATCTCAGGGTCTTCACAGGCCCAACACCCATCAATCAGGATCCACGTGGAATGAGGCAGCATTCTCTCAGATGTTGTCTCCTCAATTAAATGCATCAAGAGCTTTTTTTTTTTTTTTAAACCATAAAATGCTGACCATGTGCTCAGTAATAACTACTCAGGAATCACAAAGACCCAAATTTATTTGCTTCCTTTGAAGGAAGGAAGGAAGGAAGGAAGACCAAAAAAAATCAAACTAGGATGTATTCTATAGTGGCATTATCTAGAACCATTAAAACAATATACTAGAACCATAAATACCAACATCATTCATCTCAAAAACACTTTAAAAAAACACAAGCTGGGAGGTACCTGGGTGGCTCAGTGGGTTAGAGGCTCTGCCTTTGGCTTGGGTCATGATCCCAGGGTCCTGGGATAGAGGCCTGCATCAGGCCCTCTGCTCCGCAGGGAGCCTAGCCTGCTCCCCACCTCTCTCTGCCTGTCTCTCTGCCTACTTGCAATCTCTTTCTCTCTGTCAAATAAATAAATAAAATCTTTAAAAAAAATAAGCTAAACTGTGTCATTTATGTAGATAATATATGTATCTAAAACACACACAGGATAACTAACATTTATGAGTACACACACAAGCACTTAAAGTACAAAACGATACCACACAGGTGAAGGCTGAGGCCACTCACAAGGAGTCCGGTCTCTCAGCAGTTGTTCCTCAGTCTCCCTCCTGACCCCTCACTCTTGCAATTTTATTCTCATTGAGAGAAAACTTTAAAAAGGAGTTTACTACATAGGCCTCCACTCAAGTGCTTGACTTCCCTCAGAAATTTGGTTCTTTTAGTCTATATATATAAATATAACTATATATATATAAATTTGGTTCTTTTAGTCTATATATATATAGATAGATAGCTAATTTTTTCTATATATATATATAGACTAAAAGAACCAAATTTATATATATATATATTAGTTTTGTTTAATGAAATTTTACGACCCCAGAATTATGAAAGAAAAGAAAAAGGAAAAAGAAAGAAGAAAGATCATTTATTACCATGTAGATTTTTTCCTGTTATCTTAAATATTTAGTGATCTGTTTTTAACTTAAGTTTGGGGAAAAAATAGGGCATGAATCTTACTGAGCCTTTGCTACAAGTCTCCACTGAACTACTAAAATGTACTTCAAAGAAACTAAATATGTTGTGTTTAACAATTTAACTTCCCAGCTTTTTCCTTTAAAATGTATTACTATTAACTTCCTACAAATGCACTATTTCTTCTCTTGGTATCACACAGATTCAATGTAGACATACATATGTACTGAATTCTAGAGAGAGAAAGAATAAAAATGATGGGTAGTATCCAAGATTTAGCTGCATACATAACATATTCACAGGAAAAAGAACAAAAACGATATGAAACAAATAACACAACATGTTAATACTTCTGAAATTTTGGTAATGACAATACGGATGCCTCAAACTGTACTTTTCAGAATAATGGAAATATCTTTTTTAAGTTTTAAGTGGAAAAACATGAGGGTGGGGGATTTTGTTACATGGCTTTCTGTAGTGCCTTAAAATATATGTACATATACTGCCCCAAGTACTTCCTCTAAACTGTTTTATCAGCATGGAAGTGTGATGATTGTAGGATTAAACTCTATGACAACGGTGATAACAACAACTGTCTTGTTCTTTTCTCAAGTCTGGGGTTGCCAGACAAAAATATCTGACCTTCACTTCTCTGATAACTAATTTTTTTTAAAGATTTTATTTATTTATTTGATAGACAGAGATCACAGTAGGCAGAGAGGCAGGCAGAGAGAGAAAGGGGGAAGCAGGCCGTCTGCTGAGAGCCCGATGTGGGGCTCGATCCCAGGATCCTGGGACCACGACCCAAGCTGAAGGCAGAGGCTTTAACCCAATGAGCCGCCCAGGCATCCCTCTGATAGCTAATTTTTAAAAATCTTTCCAATCTAATATACTTAAAAGAGGAAACAGTAGTCTGACTTCTTTGAAATTGACAAGGAGAGGCAAGTGTTCCTTAATACCTATATAATAGAAAGAAAACAATGCCACCTTCCTAGTGACTTAGATAAATAAAGGCATAAAAAGGCAGTTAGTACAAATCCACTGTGTTGTGTAAGTCATGTGTTGGAGGCACTTCTATGACTCATGGAGCTGTCTCTGAAGAAACACAATAAAATGAAACCATCGGGTGCCTGGGTGGCTCAGTGGGTTAAAGCCTCTGCCTTTGGCTCAGGTCATGATCCCAGGGTCCTGGGATTGAGCCCCGCATCGGGCTCTCTGCTCAGCGGGGAGCCTGCTTCCACCTCTTTCTCTCTCTCTGCCTACTTGTGATCTCTGCCTGTCAAATAAATAATAAATAAAATCTTAAAAAAAAAAAAAAAGGAAAGAAACCATCTTCTGCTTTGGACTTACTATAGATGAAAATTGCAAAGAAGGCATTACTAATCTTCAGATTCAAGTTTCCTGAAGTAATCGTTTCTGTCATGTACTCAGAAACAAAATTCTGAAGACAAACTGCTTTCAGACACCAAAGAAGAAATATAAATGTCATCACATGTATATTCACTGATCGTGGATTTCCAGGCAGTGTGATAGGCATAAAACATAATCAAGAATAAGGAGATAATGCCACCTCCTCATGAAGCCAACATGGAAAAGAAAGATAACAAAAATATGAAACAATTATAGATAGTACTTAGTGCTACAAATGCACTTTTCTTGGTGCTGGGTCCATGAAAGATGGAAAATCCATCTCAGATAGATGAGGCCTCTCTGATGAAAGGACATTTGAACTGTGCCATGAAGCTTCAAAGAGAAAGGACCAGACATGGAAAAACTGGAGAGGAACATTCCAGAAAGAAGATTAGCAAGTGCAAAGACCCAGAGTTGTGAGAGAGTGAGTGGTATGTTCTAGGAGATGGCAGGCAGCCTATATGTCCCCAGAGTAGATGAGAACAAGTTACATGAGGCTGAAGGGTTATGTAGGAACCACATGATTCAGGGGAAGCCACTGAAAAGCTTACAGCTGGGGAGAGCACAGCCTGAGATGCAGAAGATCATGCTGATGCTTTATGGAGATAGACTGAAAGAAGACACATGAGGAAATGGGAAAACTAAAGTTGGAGAGCTACTACTCAAATAGTTCAGGCAAAAGACAGGATGATGTTGGCTTGGACTAAGGTCATAGTAGTGAGAGTACTTCTACAGACAATATTTTTTGAACACCTACTATATACCAAGCACCATTCTAGATGGTAGGGATATACTGAAAAATAAGGTCAAGGCCCAAAGTTCTCCTTAGGATGACATTCTCAATGGAGGAGACAAAAAAATAAATAAACAAACAAACCATAAAATTTAGATGTTACAATGACCAAAAAAACAAAGTAGATGTGATAGCAAAAACTATCGGAATGGGGATTCATGGAAACCAGTTAGCCTGGGAAGTCAGGAAAGATTATCTTTTATCTGAGTTCCAACTGAAGAGAAAGTGCCCAAAAGTACAAAAAAGATGGAGAAAGATGAAATAAGTTGAAGATGAATCTTGGGGATAAATTAGCCCAACTTTCTTATATGAATGGTGAGAGAAATCATTTTTAGAAACTGCAGATAATGGTGCCATTTTCTAAAATGAAAGATGGGATTTGGAATTAAGGGTTCCATTTTGAACATACTAACATTGAGGTCATATGAGACATACACTGGATGTCTAGAGCTTAGAGAAATCTAGAGCTTAGAGAAGTGGCATAGGCTGGAGATTAAATCTGGAAGAATCTGTATAGAGATTGTAAGGGAAGCCATGGGAACGGAGGAAACTACACAAGTGGGCTATGTAACATGAAAAAAGAACTGGGATGAGAATAAAGCCAAAGAAACTCCAAATTTTAGAGACCAGAAGAGAATAAAGACATTGAGGTAGAAAGAAAGCCAAGAAAGTGTCTGTTATAGACCAGATGCCTGTGGTCCCCTTGTGCGAAACTCAGATTTTGAAGCCTGAAGCCAGGTGGCTGTAGAGCTCTATTTGGAGATGGTGCCTCTAAGAAAATATTTCAAGTTCAAGTGAAGTCCTAAGGATGAGGCTCTGACAGGATTAGTGTCCTTAAGAAGAGACAACACAGAGCTCCCATTCCCTCTCTAAATAAAGTTTTATTGGAACAAAGACATGTTCATCCAATGTGTACTGCCTATGGCAGCTTTCCTACTACAATGACAGATTTGAGTAGTTGTAACAGAGACTAGATGGCCCAAAAAAGCTTAAAATATTTACCATCTTATCCTTCACAGAAAAAGTCTGTTGATTCTTGATCTAGATCATTTGCAAAAGGGCTGGGCCACTGCATACAGCTATGTCAAACTAGAATGGCTGTGTAGTGAACAGCATCAAGTTTATCACCAATAATGGGTGGCTACTACATATTTATTTGACTCTGTAGGTTTTAAAGTTTCTAAAACAAAATGATGGAAGGAGAGAAAAACAGTATCAAAACACATAAAAGAAAAATGAGAATCTCTATCATTATCTTTGACAAAATACCATGATTAATTTAAAAAATAACACTATAGCAGAAAAATTTTCATCAACTGATTACTCCTTAACAGACTGAAGAGGAAGGGCATGTAGGAAAATTCATAATAGAGAAAACCTAGCATTTTTTCATCCCCTATGAATAATTGCAACTACCCTCCTATAGAAATCTTCCATTCAGTCAAATTGGTCCACTGTGTTATCCACAACACTTTGACCTGGTTTTCCACCTCAGTGGCTTTGACCAAATAGAATTCTATTATTTTCCACCAAAATAAAATAGCTTTGCACAGAGTGTCTGCCAGTCTAAATCTCACTCACCTTTCAAAGCTCACCTAAATGTCATCTGCTACCTGAATCTCTCTCCCTATGCTTGGCAAAAGGCTGACCCTTCCCTGCCAGGACTTATGTGTTCTAAGAAAGGCAGAGACAACCTATCAAACATTGCTTTCCAATGTTGTAAACTACGTCCATACCTATATAACTAAGTTATAATAGGCAAGCTGTAAGAAAGGAATTATTTATTTTTCTGCCCTCCAGCAACAACCACAAATGAAAACACAAGACACAGATCTCGATTAAATGTGAAATTGATGATAACAAGTTCTCTAGTTGTAAATGTTTACCTTGTTGTCCTAAGTCAGTAGGCTTAAGAAATTTCATTAGCATGAAATGTTATCTATTCATTTTCCTTAAAGATTTTATTTATTAGAGAGAGAGAGACAAAGAGCATACATATACAAGAGGAGCGTGGGGGAAGGGAGAGGCAGAGGGAGAGGGATAATTAGATCTCCCCCCCCCACTGCCACCTCAACCCCCCAGCTGTGCAGGGAGCCCAGTGGGGGGCTTGATCACAGAA
The DNA here is from genome assembly GCF_022355385.1 of Mustela nigripes. Lineage (NCBI taxonomy): Eukaryota > Metazoa > Chordata > Mammalia > Carnivora > Mustelidae > Mustela > Mustela nigripes. Next base: position 92,036,826 of record NC_081570.1, read on the forward strand.
CCCCAGGATCACAACCTGAGCTGAAGGCAGAAGCTTAACTGACTGAGCCACCCAGATACCCCTGTTATATTTTCAAATGTAATCATAATGTACATGTTTAAGGTTAAATATTTACTTCTCTTTCCCACAGCTTAATAGCCTTAAAAAAATCATTAACCCTTCTGAGTTTTACTTATAAACCAAGATAGTGAGAATACGAGTCCTTCTACTTAATAGTTCACAGTGGGGCTCAAAACAATCATCTCCGTGCAAGTGCCCAGAAAAACAAAATGCCATACAAGACATAAGGTCATTTTTTCGCTCTACTGTGCTTCAACTCTGCAAACAACCAGCTGATTGATGATATGTGACTGTTTCTCAGTAAGAATCTCATTCCAATCTTAGTGAGAAATCGAGGGCTTTTCTGGGCACTTAAGCTTTATGATGCTCAACAGACAGGTCAACTGATCATTACAGCCAAAGTGCTCTCACTAAAGGGCTTATTACAGAGGCTATGAGGGTGAAGCCTTTGAGATCATGTTGCATCAATCAAATTGGTTTTCCTAATATGATCTGAAACCAATAATAATATAAAAAAGGAAACAAGTGGAAACCAAAGGGCATGATGCCATCCTAGATCTGTATTTTTTTTAAAGCAGATAAAAACAGTATCTAAGCAATAAATATTACCACTTTTAGTTTTTGTGCTAAAAAGGTCAAAGTTTTCATTGTAACTACCATTTGCTCTATAAATCTTCTTTAAAAAAAAAAATCTTTGGTAAAAATTACTAATGGCCTAAACTCTACACTATAATATCTCATATATAGCCGTTCATACATTTACATTTCTCATTATTTTTTTTTTAATTTTTAAAGATTTTATTTATTTATTTGACAGACAGGGATCACAGAGAGGCAGGCAGAGAGGGAGGAGGAAGCAGGCCCCTGCTAAGCAGAAATTCCAGATGCGGCGCTCGATTCCAGGATGCTGGGATCATGACCTGAGGCAAAGGCAGAAGTTTTAGCCCACTGAGCGACCCAGGTGCCCCCTCCTCATTATTTTTTAAATTTTATTTATTTATTTGACACAGAGAGAGAGAGAGATTAAGTACAAGGATGAGGGCAGCAGAGGGAGAGGGAGAAGCAGGCTCCCCGATGAGCAGGGAGCCTGAGCAGGGCTCAATCCCAAGGACGCTGGGATCATGACCTGAGCCGAAGGCAGACACTTAACCTGACTGAGACACCCAGGCACCCTTACCTTCTCTCCAATATTTTAATACAAATATACTTTCAGTTTTATCTAGTTTTTTTCTAGTCTGAATCATCCATGATGACATCCAGTCAATGCTTCTCTACACAAAACAAAATTTGCTGTGATTAAGACAGATAAAATGAACAAATGGCCTGCTGTAGGTATGAATGGAAAGGAAAGCACTACTTGACATTCCCTTATCTTGGATTCTTTCAGAGCCCTCTTTCTATTCTCCAGGTGGGAGTTTATAGAACTAACCTCCACATGCAGTTTGTACTCCCTACACTTCATGTTTTCAAACCATCATCATGCTGGTCAGGGTCTAAACACCCATCTAGACCCCATGAAGACATGAGGGGAGCATGCAGCTCATTCAACTGGATTTACAACTGGCTAAAAAAATCACACCCAAGGAATGATTAAAGAACTGACTGATTATCTGAAGAGAAATGTCTAGAAAGTGGATTAGCTTGGTCCCAGCTCCCCAAATCAGTCATGATCAAAGAACTCCTTACTTGACCAAGGACATGGCCTCAGGATCCCTCTGACAGGGTTCCAAAGAGCTATTACCAATAGATCATATTTGTCAGAGGAGATGAAGCATATTTAAAGTCCCTGGGTTAGGTTTCTGGAAAAATGTCCTTGCTGTTATCAAATCTTACATTTTTTAGCACTGATTCTGAGATACCCTTAACTATTTCTGTCAATGACTAAAAAAAATTTTTTTTAATTCTAAGGATCTAGCAGGAAGTCAAAATCAAATTTTTTTTTAAAGCTAAAAACTTTTTTTTTTTTTTTTAAGTATCTTGAATTTAGTTCACATTTGTTCATGTCCACTCCCTGTTCTAAACTAACTGGAGACTCTAGACTGATTCAAAAGGACCCCTATCAACTATATATCCACGCACAGATTATCTGGGATATGGGAGTTAAGATGAGACGAGACTGGACACACCTCAAGACAGGCAGTCACAGAATGCTGGATACTCAGGGCACAGCTCTAGATAGTCCTCAATCAAAAATGATGTTGGTGAGTTGGGAGAACTAAACAGAGCAGCAAGATTCACTGTTATTTAGTTACTCTCTGGATCATCTGGTGCCTGGCATCTGGTCCATAAGCACTCTGTGAGTGGCTCCTGTTTGCTCTTTGTTACATTTTGGGGAAGAAGAGTCCAGTAGTTTCCCTCTTCAGAAGTACATGATTCGCTATTAGGCACTTATCATCTGAGAAAAGAGCTAAATGGTAAGGCAGAAAGTCTGGGCTCTGGACCTTGTTTTATCTCTAACTTGGAGAGTTTATTAGTTTTCTATGACTGTTCTAAAAAATTACCATAAACTTAGCTGCTTAAAATATGACATGAATTCTCTCTCATCTCTAAGTCAGATATAAAACACGGGTCTCACTGGACTAAGTTCAAGATGTCAGCAGGGCAGTGGTCCTTCCTGGAGTCCATTACCTGGTGCTCTCCAGCTTCTAGATGCTGCTCACATGCTTTGGCCCAAGACCCTCTTCCACAATCTTCAAAGCCAGCAATGTTGCATTTCCCTGACCCAGATGGGAAAGATTCTTTGCCTTTAAGGACCTAGGTGATCATACCGGGCTGACACGGATAACCCTAAATAATCTTCCCATCTCAAGGTCCTTAATCACATCTGCAAAATCCCTTTTGCCATGTACGGTAACATATCCAGTTTCCAGGAATTAGGATATGGACATTGGAAGACCATTACTCTGCCTACCACAATGAGCAACCTTGAAAACAGAAGTTTACCTCTCTGTAATATACCTGCAAAACGCAAGGTCTGGACTACATCAATTCCAAAGCTCCCTTCAGCCCTATTTTAAAGAGGTATGTACACATTAAGAATTCAAACAGGCAGCTTCTCAGAACATTACAAATTAAAGATGCTGGAGAGCAGGAGGCACATTCTGCACTCCCTTCTAGCCATGATCCATCTGCCATGATGAGCCAATTACACAGAGAAATGTTAGTAAAACAGACTAAATGATTTGCGAAAAGAATTACAATAGGACAATTATAAATCTACTGCTAGTCTCCAGAGCGAATGGAAGGAGGTGACTGGCCTGCTTACTACAGCACTATCGTGTCTTAAATCTGGGTTGACTCATTATGTGATACTGTCAAAGTCAAACAATTGTCCCTCAGCCATCTGTTCCCATTATTTACATAAGCTTTTATGTGGTCTCCTCTCCTAGCTGCATTGTTAGCAAGCCATAATAAAACACAAAGTCACTACCATGCTCTACATTAAAGTGTATTAGAATTCGTTCTGAACATAAAATCTAGGAGTAAGGATTATTTATACCAGCTCGTTTTTACCGCAAGCATAAAGTACACCATTAAGTACTAACAGTGTTTTAGTTTCTTGGTGGGCATTTCCTTTACATCAACCACAGTCCTGTACAGTATTTCCTGTAAAATAACCACATCATTATTCTTTTGTCAAACTGGGGACGTCTGGCAGCTGAAATTGCCAGGAACCTATCAAAGTTTACTCTATTTACGATAGCCCAAAACATTCACCTAAAAACACTGACATCTATGAGAACAAAATTTTAAATATTAAAATCTTGATTTGGGGGCACCAGGATGGCTCCGTCAGTTAAACAGCCGACTTGATTTTGGCTCAGGTTAGGACCTCAAGGTCAGGATATCAAGCCTCAGGTTGGCTCCACACTCAGCACAGAGTCTGCTTGACAGTCTCTGTTCCTCTCCCTCTGCCCCTCCCCCCAACATGCATGTATACAGGTGTGTGTTCTCCTTCTCTCAAATCTTTCTTAAAAATCTTGTTTTTAAATCTGAAAAAAAGTCTTCATAATGCTTAAGTATGGCTTACAATTTTTTTCCAATACAGTTATGGAACATGTTTAATCTAGAAATAGATCATGGTCTTTATCTTTTAATCAGAACAAATGAAGGTCTTTTGAATGAGACACAGGCATTAGAGTTAAGAGATCTGCTATTTTACACATTATAGAAGTGTTTTATTTCATTTATGTTTATCTCATTTATTTTTTATTTCATTTACAGAACGAAATTTAAGTGAAACTTAAACTTTAGGATTCCCTGTTAAAGTAACAAAACTGCTTGTTAACTCCTTCACCAATGTAGCAGAAACTACTCAGAATACCTTTACCAAAGATTATACCCTCCTTTCAAGGGAAGTTCTCCTTCAACTATGCATGTAGTTTCAAGAGAAATGCCACTTGGAACATATAGGGACAGGAATGTATAAGCCAGGAAAACCAGATAACCCTATTTAAATAAATAACCCTATTTATTCAAAATAAATACTGGGTATGTAAAAAAAAAAAAAAAGAAAGAGCAGGTTTTTTACAACTTTCTATATGTTATTATACAGACTCATTTTTAAGGTAGCTGAAATAATTGTGAAGATTAAGTATTTTTACATATACTTTATTTATTTGAGAGAGAGAGAGAAGACACATCAGGGGAGTGTGGGAGGGGGTGGGAGAGATAGAATCCTAAGCAAACTCCATACCAGAGCAAGTCCGAGGTGGGGCTTGATCTCTCCACCCTGAGATCCTCATCTGAATTTGACCTTAACCAACTGAGCCACCCAGGCACCCCCATATATAGTTTTAAAGTTTTGAGTATCAAGCAGTAAACAGCACTCAGATAGTTTGTGATAGATAAGCAGGGGGGAAAGGAGAAAGCAAAGGAAAGAAAAGTTGTACCAAATTATCAAGATAGGGAAGGTATGAGTACTAAAATGATAAAAGCAAGAGACTATTCAGCAAGAGTTACAGGAGTGGCTTTCTGGGGGCACCTGGGTGTTTCAGTAAGTTAAGCGTCTGCCTTTGGCTCAGGTCATGATCCCAGGGTCCTGGGATTGTGCCCTGCATCTGGCTCCCTGCTCAGCAGGAGGCCTGTTTCTCCCTCTCCCATTCCCCCTGCTTGTTTCCTTCTCTCACTGTGTCTCTGTCAAATAAATAAAATCTTAAATAAATAAATATAATATAATATATATTTTATTATATATATTTAATATGTATGTATATTTGTTATTTATATTTATATGTATATATTTATTATATATGTATACACACACACACATATATATAATAAATAAAATAATATAAATAAATAAATAAATAAATAAAGAGTGGCCTTCTAGAGCACCTGGTTGGTTCAGTCAGTTAAAGGTGAGAGGCTAACTCTTGATTTCGGCTCAGGTCAGGATCTCAGGGTCCTGGGTTGGAGCTGCGCCTCTGGCTTTGCGCTTAGTGGGGAGTCAGCTCCCTCTCTCTCTGCCTTTCCCCCTGTGCACTGTGTCTGTCTGTCTGTCTGTCTTTCCTTCTAGGATAAATAACTCTCTACAAAAAAAAAAAAAAAAAAAAAAAAAAAAAATCCACTAGTGAGATGGAAAAAACACCTAGAATTTAAGAGAAGCAACAACTGATTAAGTTTGGGGGGACTATGGTTTGCAGAAGTTATATCAACTATTTTCAGCACCCACAAGAAAGGGTTTTTTTGACTATATAACCACCAAAAATATCAGTCTTGATAAGAGAGCCACATGTGTGATAGCTAACCAAAAATTAACATGAAAGGAACATTTTCCAAATCTGGAACTTTATGATTGATTCTGTGATCCTACTGAAGACTTGCTTTAGAATAATCAGACAGGGGCACCTGGGTGGTGCCTGGGTTAAGCCTCTGCCTTTGGCTCAGGTCATGGTCTCAGTGCCCTGGGATCCAGCCCCGCATCAGGCTTTCTGCTCAGCAGGGAGCCTGCTTCCTCCTTTCTCTCTGCCTGTCTCTCTGCCTACTCATGATCTCTCTCTCTGTGTGTCAAATAAATAAATAAAATCTTAAATAAATAAATAAATCGAATAATCAGTCCAACTCCTGATTCTGTATGCCTGACAAACTCAGTGGAGAACATACACAGACAAGTGGACGTACTTCTTATTCTGTTAAGGGAGCCAGCAGCTCCCAGAAGCGGAGTTTAAGACTGTCACTGCTAGGTGATGGGTGCATGAGTGCCTGCTGTACAGGTCCATATTGTGTTTGGAATGTTCCGCTCCTAAAAGGTTTTTAGAAAACTGATAAAAGAATTATGGGCATCAAGCATCAACATTTATATGAGAAGACCTAGTACAAGGAGGTAAAAACACAAGCAAAGATTAGACAGAGATCCTCCTGATCAGCTGAAATTATTTTAATTACCAAATAGACACTCAAATTGCTTTACTGTGGTAATGACAATGCAGAAAAATCAAAGAGGTAGGCAACAAGCTGGGATAGGATCAAAACTAATTTATTTTCATTAACTGAAATAAATCTAATTCTAATTGCAAATTAGATTTTTGACACCATAAATTTAAGTCATTTGATTACTTTACACAGAACGAAAACTCTTAAATTATCATTCAAAACAAAAACATTCTAAAGTTCCCAAGTGAGAGAAAAAGTACCTTTTGCCCTTGAATAACCAAGGTCATGAGATGCTTAATGGTTGGAAGAAATCTAACAATAGACAAAAGAATCCCCAGTAAAAACAAATAAAAATATAAAAACTGACAATAGCGTTATCCTTTGGTTTTATAAAAACATACTTGTAATCTAACTTGTAAGATAAAGTCCCAATTTTCTTTTGCATTCTCACTTTATCCTCCAACCAGACATCATAAACGCTTACTCACCTCTAACTAAACTAAGACCCAAAAAGTATTTTCTTTTAACAATTTGGTTCAACACACACTTAGTTTTATACTCCAGCCCTCATATCAAGTACAAAAATGAATAAAACACTGGAGGAACCAGTTCACTGCTGATGTTGTTCCTGTCTATGTCCAGGTTTGACTCTGGCTGGACCTTCACTTACATTATTCAAGGTTGATCTATTTGCAGATCTGCCTACATAGTACACAGAATGTGAAGCCCTTTATACAATATAAATGCCTAAAGGTGGTGCTTAATATTAGCTCTTAATAGTACTAGTGGGTAACTCAAATTGGATTTCTATTATTTACGAATCTGAATCCTCACTAACCCAATATAGATTCAGATTACTCTTAGAGTTACTATTTGATATAGGGGATAGATAAATTTATGCATGTATGTTTCTGAGGCGGTAATTCAATTAACTAGCAATCCAGTTAAGGAAGAATGAGAAGACATACTCAAATCTCCATACTAGCAACCAGATACAGAAATGGTTGGGATCTAGAAAGCCAAACACTAACCCACACTCTCTGCACCAAGTCTCTTCACCCAACCTCTCTCTCTCCACAGTGTTATGCTGAACTGATAAACTCAGACACTGGAACACATGCTGCTGGATGAGGCTTGTGTCCCATGAGTTGTGGTAGATAATCCTATGTGAAACATTTCCCTTCAGAAGATGGAGGTTGAAAGAATATTCCTCTCTGGAAAAGCAGAAAGAACTCCAACAAAGGAACAGGTCAGAAACTGAGGAGTATCTGTGATGGGACTATCTTACAAGAGGGTTTAACTTTCATTCAAATTTTCTTTTAAAAAATATATATATATTCTCATTTATTTGACAGAGACAGGGGGAGCACAAACAGGGGAACAGCAGGTAGAGGGACAGGGAGAAGCAGGCTCCCAACTGAACAGGGAACCTGATGTGGGGCTTGATCCCAGGACCCTGGGAACATGACCCGAGATGAAGGCAGAAGCTTAACCGACTGAGTCACCCAGGTGTCTGCTCCAAGTTTTCCTTTGTTTAATGTATAGAACTATCAGATGACTCAACCATTTTTTAAAATATTTTATTTATTTGACAGAAATCACAAGTAGGCAGAGCAGCAGGCAGAAAGAGAGGGTGAAGCAGGCTCCCCACAGAGCAGAGAACCTGATGAGGGGCTCGATTTCAGGACCCTGAGATCATGATCTGAGCCAAAGGCCGAGACTTAACCCACTGAGCCACTCAGGCACCCCGACTCAACCATTTCTAAGATTTTTCTTCCTGTTACTCCTTGCTGGTATCTACAAACATCTAAAAAGTCTGTCACACACATATTTTCTTTTGGCTTGGTGCATGGTAGGAAACCAAGCTACAGCAAAGGTAGACATGCTCCTGGTATTACCTTCCAAAGCAAGAGGACTTAGAGAAGAGTTCTCCAAGCATTCTAGGTGGTGACCAGCAGCAAAAGCAGAAAAGGTCCAAGGTACAGTTGGAAACAAGGAAGAGATGGGATATAGTACAGAGAACCATGCACCACATGGAAACTGAATCTTCTCCATTCCCAAATTTAGAGAAGGAAGAGTAGGGAAAGGAAGTAAAGGAAGGAAGCTAACTTTTGGCTTACATGGTCTCCTATCTTTAGTATCATCTTGTCTTGAAGAGACGTTTTATAAAACAGTCACTCTCATATCCCTTCACTTTTCATTTGATTCTAACACCTGGCCCGCCTTAACCAGAAAATCACTAAAGGGGGGAGGGAAGGTCGGGGGGGCAGATTTTATGTCTCAACAGGAAATTTTTATTTTACCTTTGATTTTTAATGATCTTGTCAATTAAGTCAGAAAACATTTCATTCATAGGCACAGGGTAAGAATATTTTCATCTTTATTTGCAAGAGAAAAAAAAATTCACAACACACCCTATACTTGCTCTTAAGAGTTCTTTTCAATACACAGGAAGTCAAAGGGAAACAGAAGTACTCCCAGGGGATGCTGTCCCCAAAGGAACTGGTTTGAAAAATAATTCCTCCCAATCAGGATGTTGCTGGAAGTCAACAGATAATAGACCAGTCTTTTTTTTTTTCCCCAAATGTATCTAATGTCACCATTAGGCAACATCAGCTAAATGTGTTTCAACAAATACATGAATCTATGCCCACTTATAAAATGTGTAATCAAATCAATAAAGTGTTTTTAAATAATATTTTGAGTAGAAAAATTGATCCGATTTTAGTCATTGCTGATTTTTAAAAAAGGACACTTTTAAAAAGTTTCAGATTTTATCACATACAATGAAACAGAAATATGATTTCAATTACACTATGGGGATTTTTTTTTTTTTTCGATCTATAACTTTCAACAAGATGGAACTGATTTCTGGAAAGGCCAGGCCTGAGAAGCATAAATGAATTATACCTCCAACCAGGAATTCTGGTGTTAAGCAACTAATGTTAGAGGTATGACTATCAAAGGTTTGCACTTTTATTAAAATGGAATTGAGAGAGGGAGACAAACCATAAGAGTCCCTTAATCTCAGGAAACAAACTGAGGGTTGCTGGAGGGGTGGCTGGGTGATGGACATTGGAAGGGTATGTGCTATGGTGCATGCTGTGAATTGTGTAAGACTGATGAATCACAGACCTGTACCCCGAAACAAATAATACATTATATGCTAATTTTTTTTTTAATTTTTTATTTTTTATAAACATATATTTTTATCCCCAGGGGTACAGGTCTGTGAATCACCAGGTTTACACACTTCACAGCACTCACCAAAACACATACCCTCCCCAATGTCCATAATCCCACCCCCTTCTCCCAAACCCCCTCCCCCCGGCAACCCTCGGTTTGTTTTGTGAGATTAAGAGTCACTTATGGTTTGTCTCCCTCCCAATCCCATCTTGTTTCATTTATTCTTCTTCTACCCACTTAAGCCTCCATGTTGCATCACCACTTCCTCATATCAGGGAGATCATATGATAGTTGTCTTTCTCTGCTTGACTTATTTCGCTAAGCATGATATGCTCTAGTTCCATCCATGTTGTTGCAAATGGCAAGATTTCATTTCTTTTGATGGCTGCATAGTATTCCATTGTGTATATATACCACATCTTCTTGATCCATTCATCTGTTGATGGACATCTAGGTTCTTTCCATAGTTTGGCTATTGTGGACATTGCTGCTATAAACATTCGGGTGCACGTGCCCCTTTGGATCACTACGTTTGTATCTTTAGGGTAAATACCCAATAGTGCAATTGCTGGGTCATAGGGCAGTTCTATTTTCAACATTTTGAGGAACCTCCATGCTGTTTTCCAGAGAGGTTGCACCAGCTTGCATTCCCACCAACAGTGTAGGAGGGTTCCCCTTTCTCCGCATCCTCGCCAGCATCTGTCATTTCCTGACTTGTTGATTTTAGCCATTCTGACTGGTGTGAGGTGATATCGCATTGTGGTTTTGATTTGTATTTCCCTGATGCCGAGTGATATGGAGCACTTTTTCATGTGTCTGTTGGCCATCTGGATGTCTTCTTTGCAGAAATGTCTGTTCATGTCCTCTGCCCATTTCTTGATTGGATTATTTGTTCTTTGGGTGTTGAGTTTGCTAAGTTCTTTATAGATTCTGGACACTAGTCCTTTATCTGATATGTCGTTTGCAAATATCTTCTCCCATTCTGTCAGTTGTCTTTTGATTTTGTTAACTGTTTCCTTTGCTGTTTATATGCTAATTTTTAAAAAGCACATAAATAAATAAATAAACAAACAAATAAATAAATAAATGCAACTGAGATTGAGCCTATACTTTTAATGCAAATTTCTGACAGGAGTATTTAGGAAGGGTTTTTCCCTTGTAAAGATAATAAAATTCCAAATTTCTTGCCCTCTCTTTTGTTTTCTTATTCCTAAGAATATACAACCTTCCAAAAAAAAATTGAATTCACAAATATTTTCCTAGAAAACTATTCAAAATCTTTCCTAAGTATTTCTGAAATAAAATTTCTTTCTTATTATAAAAGGAAAACATTTCTTGCATACAATTTGTAAAATACAGAAAAACATTCAAATCATCTGTAATCTGACCACTTGAAAATAAATATAGTTTAACATTTTGGTAAACTTCCATTCAGGAAATATATTCTTCATAAAACTGGGATCATAATCTACATGCTGTTTTTATAAAATATTCCTCTTCCTTCCTAAACCCCACCCCTCCCACTACTCATAAAAGCTCTCCAAAATAAATACATAAAGACAAGAAACACAAATCTTCCAACTCCCTCATAAAATATAACTTTAAGACATTCCATGGATGCAATGGTAACTTATTCATGAGTTCAATACCTATGTGTTTAACAACTTCTCCCACATTCAGAGGAGGTGGTGAGAGCTTTGTGCTCACTACATTTTTTTTTTTATTCAAGAGAAAGAGAGCACACAGCTAGGTGGAAGGAAAGAAGGAAAGGGACAAGCAGACTCCCCACTTAGTGGACAGCCCTGACATGGGGCTTGATGCCAGGACCCTGAAATATTGACCTGAGCCAAAGTTAGATGCTTGACTGGCTGAGCCACCCAGTCGCCCCACACTGTATATTTTTATCCAAAGTAGGCCACTAAAAATGAAAAGGCACTATTAATAATTGCACTGAGTCAACAGGCATAAACCATGCCCATCATGGAAAACAGGACTGTAAGGTCTCCCTACCACTATGTCAGGGAAGATCCTGACCTATACAGCTTTTTTTTTTTCTTAGATTTTATTTATTTATTTATTTATTTATTTATTTGACAGAGAGATCATAAGTAGGCAGAGAGGCAGGCAGAGAGAGTGGAAGGGAAGCAGGCTCCCTGCTGAACAAAGAGACAGACGTGGGACTCGATCCCAGGACCCTGAGATCATGACCTGAGCCGAAGGCAGTGGCTTAACCCACTGAGGCACCCAGGTGCCCGTCCTATACAGCTTTTAACAAATGGCTTCAAAATTAAACAATTCCCTTATTTCCATGAATTTTATAATCCTATGACTGCATTGCCAGAATCAATTATCTCCAATAAATTCATTCAGTGTCTTCACTTGTTCATCTTCCATTCATTTTTCATCTTTCCAGTTTGGTCTGTCACTTTCACTCTACTGAAATTGTTCTAACAGTGGTCTAATTACTACTAAATCTAATGATGTTTCTCTTCAATTTTCCAGCTCAACCACTTTTGCAACATGTTGACTATAGCGACCTCTATGCCCACCTTGAAAATATTGATGCATCTCATCTCTCAGGAGTGTGAAGGCAAAAAAGACTGAGAACTACTAAAAAATGATGTGATAAAATGTTACTTCTGTAATAAATAAACCCCATATTCCAGTGTTTTAACACACTAAGTTGATTTCTGTTCATAAATAATCCAACAATGGTGTTTCTGGTCAGCATGCAACTTTTCCCTATACAGTGATTCAGGAACCCAGAATCCACCCATTCTGTGGCTTCACCACCCTCTACGGACTCAAGGACCTTTGTATTCAGTTGGTAGATGGAAAAAACAAATATAAAAACATGGAGGATAGGGGCACCTAGGTGGCTCAGTCATTAAATGTCTGCCTTCAGCTCAGGTCACAATCCCAGGGTCCTGGGATCCAGCCCTGCATCAAGCTCCTTGCTTAGTGGGAAGAGTGCTTCTCCTTCTCCCACTCTCTCTGCTTGTGTTCCTGTACTTGCTGTGTCTCTCTCTCTGTGAAATAAATAAAGTCTTTTTTAAAAAAAATAAAAAATAACATGGAAGGTAAGAGTTGGAGGGTTTTTAATGCTTCAGGTCTGAAAATGATACAATTACTTCTACACACGTAAATGTGTGGTGACATGGGTACATCAACATGCAAGGAAAACTGAAGAACACAGTTTAATATGTACCTCAAAAGGAAAAAAACAGCTTTGGTAAAATAGCATGACAACATCATCACAAATAAGGTTCATATGAAATCTGTGTTAGTTAAACTCCATTTATACAGTAAAGTCCTTAAGAACAGGAGCAGGGCTTGTGTTACTGCTAGAACCTAAGCCAAATCTTTGTGTCAACTATGCCCTATTCTCTTGCTATGACATGCAGACGACCCACCATAAATCTAACCATATGAGGGATGGAGGAACCTAATGCAATGAAATTCATCCTAATGACAGCAACATCAGAAAGAAAACAGGACTCAAAGCAAGATTCCCGAACACAGAGGGAGGAAGTTTCTAACAGCCTGGTGTGTTCACTCTATTTGTCTCTACCCTTAGAACCGTGGTGAACCCCAGAGAGTACAGGCCATAAGAGAGTTAGAAGGCACTAAGAGAGCAGAGACAGGCAGTCTCCTTGCACTCTGTCCAGAACACTGTGGCTCTGCTGCCCTGGGGTTTTCAGGTAGTCAGCTGGTCCTCAAAGGCTGTACTACCATGGTGATAACCCAACACCTTTCCTGACAGAGGAACCCACAAAACAACAAAGGAGCCTGAAGTCTTCTGAAGCATCAGTGCATCCCATGCACACTCACAAGCAAGCTCACAGATGACACTGACCGGAAAAGGTGGAGCAGGTAAGAAGCGAGATGAAGGTAACCCCAGAGTAACCCAAAAAACTACTCGAGAGCTGACATGATACAAAGAAATTCTTCACCAGAAATAACAAAGTGAGAAGGAAAGGTCAAGGTACTGGTGAGAGCCAAAGACCTACGATGATGATTCAGGTCACTCCATGAACACATCTCGACACTGCTGTGTTTTTGGAAACCAGGGGTTAAATTTACAATATTTGGAAGAGTTGAGAGCTATTAGGCAGGGGGTATTGTATTACTCTAGGAATTTTTACATACCAATTTTTTGGCTTGGACCAAAATCAAGACAGGAACATAGTAGCAAACTGAAATTTCTATCCAACATACTGATTTGCTGATTGGAAGATACATGAAACTTCAAGTGGCAATTTTCCTCTAAGACAGGCATCCTAAAAATCAAAATGACTATTTTCATGGTTAATTTAACTTGCCTGTCAAGCTTCTAGCAGATAAGACTGATTTGTTCTCATTTTTTTTAAAGATTTTATTTATTTATTTTACAGACAGAGATCACAAGGAGGCAGAGAGGCAGGCAGAGAGAGAGGGAAGCAGGCTCTCTGCTGAGCAGAGAGCCTGATGTGGGGCTCGATCCCAGGACCCTGAGACCATGACCTGAGCCGAAGGCAGAGGCTTCAACCCCTGAGCCACCCAGGTGCCTGATTTGTTCTCATTTTATTCTCTTGTTAACTAACTTATATCTCAAGAGTTGGCTGAAACTTAATAAGGATAATAACTTTAATAATCACTGCAAAAATCTAATGGTTTGAGTAATTTTTAACTATAAAGATAAGAGTGCAAGTATTTAAGTTACTTAAATACATATCATGAAGACATGTAAAACCTTATAATCGGGATGCCTAGGTGGCTTAGTTGGTTAAGTGGCTGCCTCCGGCTAAATTCATAATCCTGGGATCCTGGGATTGAGCCCCACATCCGGATCCCTGCTCAGTGGAGAACCAGCTTCTCCCTCTCCCCCCTGCTCTATTTGTGCTCTATCTCTCTGTCAAATAAATAAATAAAATCTTAAACAAAACAAAACCAAAAAAAACCTTATAATCAGCCACAGTAGTGGACACAAATTCTTCCCCATGTTCTGGTAAGCAAAAGTCTCAGATTACCATTCTAAAAAATTCATGCTAAAGGGCCAGAACCACCAACTCAAATATTCAGTCTGAACAAGATTAGTCTAACTGAACAACTATTAGTCTAAAGAACTATCAATTTCAAATTCTCCAAACGATCAAGGGAAACAGAATTAAGGGAAACTCTTTAAACTTATGTCATTATCTTCCCCTGCAAGAAGTTTATATTTGAAAAAATAAATCATTAAATTTGCCCTTAATTGATCTTTTCAAAGACTAACACAGTTGCATGAAATAGAAAACCATAAATTTATTTCCATGTGATTCTGATGTATAAGATTTCAGAGACCTACAACATATTCTTTACTGATTTTCAGAGTTTGTTTTAATACCACCCCTTGAGGTAGAATAAGGTTTGGTACTTGTAAAATGACATGTGCACATCCATTAAAAAGAATGCTAGACATTAACGACCTTGGTTGTTACCACTAATGAACATAAGGGGCCAGTACCCTCAATTCCTATCTTAGAATGGTTTTTCCTCCGAAAAAAAGGTCTGGAAAAAATTCTACCTTTGACATCATGAGTCACTGTTCTTGAAGGAATTAAAGTTTGGTCAGCAATATAACGCTAAGGTATCTTCATTTATCAATAGAAATAAAATTTCACCAATATCAGGTAGATGACTACAGACCTTATATTAACTAACACGCGGCCTACTGAAAGCAAGCCCTATTCATGACGATTTGAATTTCCAAATAAAGAGTCAACACTAAATTTTTGTTTATTGACAAAGAGGTAATTTAACAAGTGAGAGGTCAAGCAATCATAAGAGAACTGAAGAATTCCATTACCCAAAACCAGGTCTCCTCTAATTCCAAGAAGTTTTTTCTATTACAGAAACAGAAGCAATACCGTTATTGTTTCCAAGTTCCCTTTTTCTTTTAAGATTTATTTATTTATTTAAGAGAGAGAGAGAAAGAAAGAGAAAGATCACAAGTTGGCAGAGAGGCAGGCAGAGAGAGGGGGGAAGCAGGCTCCATGCTGAGCAGAGAGCCTGATGTGGGGCTTGATCCCAGGACCCTGAGATCATGACCTAAGCTGAAGGCAGAGACTTAACCCACTGAGCCACCCAGGTTCCCTCAAGTTCCTTTTATGTCAAAGGAAAAACATACTCATTTGGTTCAAGTTTTTAAAAATAATCATGCAGAAAACATCAACTCTATCATCTATGCTGACGTTCTTCTAATTTTAGGACAACTATCCAGAACCAAATACTAGGTTAAACTCCATGAAATTTCAATTTTTGTGAAATAGTAGTAATTTCACATGGTTCAACTGATCACACAAATATAAATACTAAATGGATCTTAACTTCTTTTTTTTTTTTTTTTAAAGATTTTATTTATTTATTTTACAGAGAGAAATCACAAGTAGATGGAGAGGCAGGCAGAGAGAGAGAGAGAGGGGGAAGCAGGCTCCCTGCTGAGCAGAGAGCCCGATGCGGGGCTCGATCCCAGGACCCTGAGATCATGACCTGAGCCGAAGGCAGCGGCTTAACCCACTGAGCCACCCAGGCGCCCCTGGATCTTAACTTCTAATACAACCACTGATTATTGAGTAATCAGTAGATGTTTTATGCCTTTTGTTTTATCTATGTTTTCATACCTCTACCTGATTCCTCAGAAAGATTAAACTTATACCTTTGACCTCAATTTGAAGCAAATTATTCAATGCAAATGACAGCGAAAAGAGGAACAATACATAAATGTATGAAAGAACAGCTTCTGTCCCATACATATCTAAACATATGTTTTATCAGTTAATATGTTTCTAACACACACTCATGTGTCAAGTGTTATGCAGAAGGTCTTCCATAAAACATTCTGTTTAAGCCTCTCAGAAACTGTTCAAAACAGGAAAAATAATTTGACATAGTGAGGCAACTGAAGACCCATTCTTTCTCTCCTTAAACTTGTTTTCTTGGTTAATTAGTTGGTATCACTGCTAAAATCTTGACTGCCTTCAGATTTTAATCATACTACATTGCTTATGTTCACTTAGATCAAGCTTTAAAAGTTTATGAACTTTTAAAAAATGAAACAAGATGGGATCGGGAGGGAGACAAACCATAAGAGCCTCTTAATCTCACTAAAGAAATTGAGGGTTGCTGGGGGGTGGGGAGGTAGGAAGAGGGTGGTTGGGTGATGGACATTGGGGAGGGTATGTACTATGGTGAGTGCCATGAAGTGTGTTAGACTGATGATTCACAGACCTGTACCCCTGGGGCTAATAATACATTATATGTTAGTAAAAAAATTTTGAAAAGTTAATAAACTTTCATAGATATAAATACAGGCATTAAAGAAAAGCTATCTATGAAGATAAAGATTGCCTTGGTATTTTTAAGTAACTAATATTATACGTTACTTTCATTCTTTTCAGCCAAAAGATAATCTCATTTAGTATGTGATAATAAATTAGTATCATTTCTATTGTCTTACTATGCTTATCAGAAATCCTAAATTTGAATTTTGTTGAACCTTTCAAAAGTACAGTAACACTTTCCATGACAATGAATAATGCAAGTTTAGGAACAGTAGAAGATATTAAGTGTGGAAGAAATCTGTACTTTTTCAACCACTGTTTCATAAATGTAAACTTTCTTGTGGGCATTTGTATAGTTTTGGGGGGCAAATATAGGCTTTGGCATTTTTTTCTGTAACAAAACAAAGTTTTTTCATGAAATACTAAGAATGACTACACAATGAAATGGGGAAATTATTGGCTGTCCCTGACTCTTGTCTCCTAAAAACAATTGTCAACTTCACCAAGAGAGCATGCTAAACTTCCTACTGGGGGAAAAAAGAATGCTTTCCATATTCCTTCCAGATCAGCTGGTACTAAGGAGAGAAACAATGTGGAAGAAATGGATTACATGGGAAATTTCTCATTAAAAAGAGAAGGATAAAAATATCACATTATTGACCAGACCCAAGTTAGGGACAGGTTTTTATTTATTTAAGTAATGCTATATAATAACAACAGAGATGGAGGAAACATTGTCTTGACCAAATACAACAACTCTGGTCCTAAAATGAAGAAATATGCCTATAAAATTCTATGATATTTTGAACTAGGGGAGTTCTTGTCAATGTGGTAACTCACTCTAACTATTAAAGATATAATAATAGCTTAAAGGGGGAAATGCACCCAATTATAAGCAAACCCTCTTGTTTGTGTTCCACTTCTGTCTACTAAGATAAGATTTAAACCACATCTTTAAGATTGACCCCTAGTAGGACTAAAACACAGGATTTTTCTCAAAACTAATTGTTTTCTCCTCATCTATTACCCCAAAACTATTGCTTTTTAGCCATTATCTTCTCTGAAATCAAAATCTAAAAAAAAAAAAAAAAAAAAAAAAAGTAAATACCATGCAAGGGAAAAAAAAAAAAAATCGGTGAAACCTCTGGAACAAAATAACCTGGAAATGTGAGTCATACCTAATAATATTTGAGTAAATTCTCCATGGAAATGAAACCCCATGGGTAGGAATATAACATTTAATTCTTTAAATGTTTTTAAAATTACAGGGTTCTTTTAGGCAGAACTAGATCAGAATGCTGACATTTCTGACAAGGTCTAAATGGCTTAAATGCTGCCTTCTTTTTTTTTTTTTTTTCAAGCCAGATGAAAATCTTAGAACTCAAGCACTCATGACTCTCTCAAATATTTTTGAGAAGTTTCTTGATGAAAGGGATGTTTTACTGATACATTTATTTGTAAGAGTATATTCGCTCTACTTAAACTGTATGAAAACATATTGAATAATTGTGGATGGATTATGGATATGGATATCCATTGTGGATGGATAATTATGTGGCTGCTTCAGAACCTAGTACATAAGTCCCTCAGTACTTGTAAGTTGTTGAACATTTTAAGATTTGAGTTATTTGATTCTTATAAAAAACTTTACTGAGCTCCTCCTGTACTGAATGCAGCCAAGGCTTTTAAAAGTGTGCTAGATTATGTCAACTATACTTTAGTTAACAAAAACAACAATAAAATACCCTGGATTACAGAAAGCTTTATTCTAATTTTAAAGAACAGATTAAATCCAATAAAAGCCCATCAGAAATGATCATGACTTTAAGTGTGTTTTCAGAAAATTAAACACAAAATGTGAATAACATTGAAGAAACAACAATCAAATTTAAGAGACACAATAACAAAGTACCACATCTAAAGGCAGAATCAATTCTGGTTCAAAGAAACCAGCCATAAGAGATATTTCAGGGATAACTGGTGAAATTTGAGTAAGGTCTAGATATTAAATTAGGAAATTACTTCTCATTTTGTTATGTTGATAAAGATATTATGGCAATATAGAAAAATAGCCTAATTTGGAGAGCTACAAAACTAAAAATATTTAAGAAACAAAAGTCCTGATACCCACCTATAATTTACATTAAGATGGTTCAGTAAAAATAGCAATGCAGGCTCCTCCCACTATCAAAAAGTAAAGTGCTCCTATGAAACTTTTTGTTAGATGAATGACACAGAGTGATGTAACAAATTACCATTTCCTAAAAGCAAAAATCCTTCTGGGATATTTTTCAGGTAATCTAAAACACGTACTAACGTGGGTCTTTCATAAGAGCATAGTGGCGTGAAGGAACTTCCACATCACAGGGGAAACATGTACATTACACAGAATAATAGTAGGTAAAGTAAATATGATCAAATGTCAACAATTTCTGAATAGTGGATTAGGAGTAGTCACTCTGGTAGTCTTTCTACTACATTTCTATATGTTTTGTTATTTCTATCATTACTTTTTTCAAATTTTTAAGCTTTTTTATTTTACTCCAAATTCTACTGGGCACAAAGACTAGTTCCAAAGCTTACATTCTGAATTAATGTTTTTTTCTTGACTTCAGACAGCTCAGAGATAAATGTAATCTTCATATGAGCTATTAGGATGGTAGTGTCCCTTCCTCTAAAATACTTCCAATCCCTTTTTCAATTTTAAATGTTTTCATCTTTAACTGCTCTGTTTTATATGTATTATCATAAAACACCTCAAATTATTCTTTATAGTGGGCAGCTATAAAGTGGTCTATTTCATATTAAGAAGACTTTCAGGAGCATAGTGACAATCTTCATGTATTTAAAGGATCATCCTACAGAAGATTTATAAATTCTATGCTAGGATCAATGAGTAACAAATTTAGAAAGATAGATAAGGATTTATTGTTAATGATAATTTGCTAAATAGTTCGTTACCTGTCATTGAAATAGTTGCTATTTAAAAATTTCTATGCCATCACCAGCAATCTCTCAAATACTGTAGAAGGGAGTCCAGTTATGAGCCCAAAACAGTGTGGTAAAAATTATATATATGTTTGATTATTTATTTATCTATCTAAGGGTATATTTACACTTATGAAGGTCTTGGGGGCAATCTACAGACAAAACCAAGTTACAACAAATGTGAAAAGCCCTCAGCAATTTTTTTGGAAAACCAATGCTAATTAATGGCTTCTCCTTTTAACTGCATTTTATAGTAGTTCTACTATAATGCCATGAAATTTTAAATTATGAGCTCCCCAAGAAATTGTACTCTAGTATCTGGAAATCAGTAAGTTCACATTGTTCTGCTGCTTCCTCCCAGAAACCCAATAGGCTATTAGAAAAACATCAGCAGAGATTGTTGCTAATGCAATGTTAAAAGCTATAGACAGAAGGAAAGACACAGAGTTAATTCTAGCCTGAATCTGGCCTTCTATGCATTTTTTTCATTACTTTACCCAATCCAAAGCCAATGTAATCATCAGTCTTCCAAACTTGACCTAGACTGACCAATAGAAATGATGTACTACACATTCTCCCATGTCGTAACACAACCATTCTAGACAATCATCTTGTCATCAAGTATGAGTAGGCCACTACTTTAAAAAGACAGCTTAGGGTAGAAACAATCTATGAGGTTCTGCCCACCCAGAAGCTGCAAGAATCATCCTTCCTGTCCTTTACAGAGAAACACAGGAGGAAAGTAGCAAGTAGCAAATAGCCTATACCTAGGGTCCCCAAGCACATTAAGTGTGAAATTGCTCATGCGCAATTTCCAAGGAGGAATATTCCTGGAGGATGTAAATGCTGTTCATTCATTCCAGCCTAATGATTTATTCTACTCTGTGCCTGGTTTGTCCTGACACCAGTAGTTCTCAGACATTATGCTGATTCAGCAGGAATTTTAGTACTCCAATGGCTTTGAGGCAAACCAGAGAAAGGCCCATAATCAGTGAATGTTTCTCCAATACAGTCGCCCAAAGACACAGGTGCTGTAGGTGGAAATTAAGCAACTCAGAAACTAAACTCTCTGGAGGAAGCTTGCGTGGCTGGACTCCACACAGCTGCATGACTCCCAGCAATGGTTTCCTGTCGTTGTTTGGTGTTCCTGACACTCCTGACGCACGCTTCCTCTGCTAATCCCGTGCCGATGAGAGTGTTCGTCCCGTTCTGTCCCCATACCCCTCCTCTGAGCACAGAACATGAACACCAGCACTCCTCCACTGCTACAGACGTGTGTAAGTCACTTAAACAGGGAGAATAAATATGGAAAATATCATCCTCCTCTTCTAGACGATCCTGTTGATAGGAAATACACAGGCACAACAGCTAAAGGATGAAAGGCCAAGGGTTTGACATCACTGCTGCTTGTACAGAAAAGTCGACTGGCTACTCCATCGCCTACCGGACTTAACTAGTTCTCCTTGTGGAATTCTCGACCACGCAATTCACAAGGACAATTTACTGAAAGCAAATCAGACTCAGTGAACTCCATATGTATCTTGGAAAACTACAGCTTACTTTTTTTTTTAAGATTTTATTTATTTATCAGAGAGAGAGAGAGGGAGAGAGAGCGAGCACAGACAGACAGAATGGCAGGCAGAGGCAGAGGGAGAAGCAGGCTCCCTGCTGAGCAAGGAGCCCAATGTGGGACTCGATCCCAGGACACTGTGATCATGACCTGAGCCGAAGGCAGCGGCTTAACCAATTGAGCCACCCAGGCGCCCCCTACAGCTTACTTTTAAGGTAACAGGACAGGGTTAAGGAGATTAAGGATCCTTGAACACAGCGGAGATGGGAGATGGCCCAAAAGCTAATCTGTGAGTAAAAATGTGTGTATGAGCGATGCCTGGGTGGCTCAGCATCTGCCTTTGATCAGGTCATGATCCCAGGGTCATGGGATCGAGTCCCACATTGTGCTCCCTGCTCAGGAGGGAGCCTGTTTCTCACTCTACCTGTTCTGCCTGCAGCCCTCTGTGCTTCTGCTCTCTCTTTTACTTAAAATTTAAATAAATTTTTAAAAAATCTAAAAAAGAATGTGTGTACTAATCAGCATGTACTTGCCATAGCTCTGGAACAATCAAAAATACCTAGAAAGTATCCTATTTTAAATATTGAATATTACAACTTCTAAAAAAAAAATAATTAAACCCAAAAAAGTTTTTAAGTGTTCTGCCAGAGACCAAATCTCCACTAGATAAGCAGCAAATACCAAAAAAAGAGAGAGAGAGAGAGAGAGAAAACAAGAAAAGAAAAATAAATATAGGGAACATTAAGAATGTCAAATACAGTAAGAGCATTTGCAAAATAAAAGAGATTAACAGGGCACCTGGGTGGCTCAGTGGGTTAAGCGTCTGCCTTCGGCTCAGGTCATGATCTCAGGGTCCTGGGATCAAGCCCAGCATCGGGCTCTCTGCTCAGCGGGGAGCCTGCTTCCCCCTCTCTCTCTCTACCTGCCTCCCTGCCTACTTGTGGTCTCTATCAAATAAATAAAATCTTTTTTAAAAAACAGATGGATAATGGGTTACAAAATCTACCTACAGAAAGTGAGTGTAAATGTCACTAGAACTCTTCTATTAAAACAAACAATGTAGGCTGCGCCTGCTGCTGCTCCTCCTTTTCCCCTTGCAGTGAACTCTACTTCCCTCCAGTCACTCAGGAGAAGCTCAGGATTCAGTGTTCTCTCTTCCCTCTGCTGACCCTTTCACTGTTACACCAATTCTTAAATGCTGAAAAGCTCTCAACCTCTAAGCCCCTCTTGCCATCGCTCTGGAAAGGCCTGCGGAGTTTTCAACCACACTGCTTTAGCCTTACTTGCCTTTCCAGCTGCTGGCATTACTGAAGTCCTAGACAGTCTCCTCTTGATGGAAGTGCTCAGGCCAAGTGTACAACAGGTCATCTCATGTCTATCTGTTAAAAACTACTCTCTTGCCTGACATGAGAATCCCTGTGGATTCTGAAAGACCCCAGAGCCCACACACCCTGGCCCTAATCTCTGCTGGCCTTCAAGGTCCTGCTCACCCCAGTTGCATCTTATAGACAAGTTACGAGGACTCTCCGCAGAATGCCAAGCATTCCACACGGATCCCCCTTCCGTATCTTCATACAGCACCTTCCCTTTACCTAGAAGGAGCTCTCCTACTGTGCTCTGCTTGGAAGCAGTGTGGTAAGATCAGTAAGAACAGGACCTTTAGAGTTAGGCAGACATTATCTCAGATCTACACTCAGATCCACATCGTCTGCAAACTAGGATTTGTTTTTGTAACTCTGAGCCTCAGTTTCTTCAGCCATAGAATGGAGACAAATAACATCACAGGGTTACCATTTAAAGTAAAATGGTAAAAAAGACATGGTCTTGGGGCGCCTGGGTGGCTCAGTGGATTAAGCCGCTTCCTTTGGCTCAGGTCATGATCTCAGGGTCCTGGGATCGAGTCCCGCATCGGGCTCTCTGCTCAGCAGGGAGCCTGCTTCCCTCTCTCTCTCTCTCTGGCTGCCTCTCTGTCTACTTGTGATTTCTCTCTGTCAAATAAATAAATTAAAAAAAAAAAAAAAAGACATGGTCTTGCTAAGTTCCTGACAACAGCCCACATCAGCATCCCAGATGGCTTTTCTGTCTAGATGAAGCATATACTGTGAGGTACCTTCCTTAACCACATTTAGGAAGAGTAATACCTTTCTCTTGTCCAGCATCTTTTCATTTGTCAGTTTTTGTATTTAGTGTGCTATATTGTCATGACTTAATTACGCATACCTTCTGCAATATGGTGCATTCCTTAGAGGATGAAAAGCACCTTTGGCTTAAAAGCATTTAAAAAAATAGCTTATATGATTATGTAAACGACGTTAACCAAAGATATAACGGTAAACAACGTTAACCAAAGATTTAATATAATAAAGATATAATGAAGCTCAGATAGGTCATTGTGTAATAGGAATTACAATACGCAGCCATATGGTACTTGAAGTATATGCATGCATGTTAAATCAAATTATGTTTATGCATATACTTACACACAAAAGGTATAATTAAATTACTATAGATGATGTCTCTCTTTTGTGTATTTATCTTGGTATGTCTGCAAACATGCATCTGTGTGCATATTTACATGTATGTTAAGAATACAGAATTTTAAATAAATACTACCCAAAAGATTCCATGTCGATCTCTGGAGAGCCCCTGACACAGCAAAGAGAAGCTCAGTTTCAAGTTCTCAAACTAGATTTCCATTTCTGGAATTACAAATGTTCTCATAAGTAAAGATGCAAAATCAAAGCAACATTCTTTAACATGCTTCCATCTCTTCATAATGCCTTCGTATGTGTATATAAGTATATATGTATAGTTAAGTCTTTACAAATTCTCAAGTTTTTAAAGGAACATCAATATTACTGAAAATAGAACAGATCTGAGCTAAATGCCTAAGCCTAGATATTTTTAGAGAGGATTACACAATTAAGAATTATCAGGAGACACCCGGGTGGCTCAGTTGGTTAAGCATCTGCCTTCAGTTCAGGTCATTATCCCAGAATCATGGGATTGAGTCCCACATCGGGTTCCATGCTCAACTGGGAGCCTGCTTCTCTCTCCCTCTGCCTGCCACTCCCCCTGCTTGTGCTTACTCACTCCCTTACTCTCTGACAAATAATATTTTAAAGAAAAGAATTATCAGGGGCACCTGGGTGGCTCAGTGGATTAAGCTGCTGCCTTCAGCTCAGGTAATGATCTCAGGGTCCTGGGATCGAGCCCCGCATCGGGCTCTCTGCTCAGCAGGGAGCCTGCTTCCCCATCTCTCTCTGCCTGCCTCTCTGCCTACTTGTGATCTCTGTGATTTATCTGTCTGTCAGATAAATAAATAAAATCTTAAAAGAAAAAAAGAATTATCAGAACATATCAGAACATCACTTTATAAAATACAATGTGTACTGTTTACATTTATCAGTAAATGTCAATTTAGAATCAGATGAGATTTTAGAGTTGAGGAAATGGAGACCAAATTAAAGGACTATGCCAAGGGGTTCTGCGGAAAGAAGTGGGACTAGAATCTAGTTAAAATTTGCTTTATAATTCAGCTAAAGTTTAATTCTTACTAAGCCTACAGTAGCACAAATATCTGCTTCCCACTAGATCTCTGGCATTCTAAACATATTTTTCTTACCGTCCTGTCTAAAGTGGCTTCCTTCAATAGTTCATCATTCTACTCTGTTTATTTCCTCAATGGTACTTATCATTGGTTGTAATCATCTTGTTTATTTGTACTTTACCTTTGTTTCCTGAACTCAGCAACTTGAGAGCAGAAGACTGCCCGTGCCCCTTGATTAAGCAGCCCTTGGCAGTGCCTGGCAGAACAAGGACAGGAACATCCGCAGAATGAAGGGATGATGAGTGAATTGTGCCCTAACCATGCTAACTGTGCAGATCGCCATAGAATTGGATGCAGGGGCACCTGGATGGCTCAGGGGGTTGAGCCTCTGCCTTCCGCTCAGGTCATGATCTCAGGGTCCTGAGACTGAGTCCCGCATCGCACTCTCTGCTCAACGGGGAGCCTGCTTCCTTCCCCCTCTCCCTCTGCTGCTCCCCCTGCTTGTGCTCGCTCTCCTCCTCTCACTCAAATAAATAAATTCTTAAAAAAAAAAAATTGGATGCACACTCCTTACCACAGCCCTGGGAGGTAAGCATCACAATCAGCACCATCTTATACATCAAAACATGGAGGCCCTGAGAAGTTAGGTAACTTTTCCATGTTGGTAGCTAAGGACAGGGGAGGAGGACAGTCAGGTTTACTTTATCTCAAAGTCTCAGAATGACCTAAGGTCAAATTTGTGCAAGACAGAGGGGACAACAAAGGTCCAGCTAGGACTAAAGAAACAGGTAGAGACACATTAGCAAAGTCAGGCCCCAGGGGTTACTCAATAAGTCCAAAAATCAACTACGTCCAGAGTTCTGGATAAATCTTACATTCTCCGATTTCAAGCAGTGTATCAATGTGTGTGATCTTAAAATAAGTCACTACAGACAAGGGGTAGAGGTATGGGGAGGGAACAGCACTCCAGGCAAAGGAAACAATATTAATCGGGAGGGTGGTGACTTAGTAATTTGGTGGGAGTAAAGCAAGGTGGGTAACGGAGGTAGGAAAACAAGGAACATGTTTAGAAAGACAGACAAGGGGTCTGGATCACAACTTTGACTTGTAAAAGGGTTTGGACTTTATTCTCTTATAAGCAACAGATCCACTGTCAAGTTTTAAGCCTATGAATAATAGGATCACTTTTGCATTTTTGTAAAATTACTCTGAAGCCTAGTTTGGAGTGATTTAAACCTGAATGTAGATTGAATACTTAGATTGAATACTTCAATAACCCCAGGGATAACAGCCTTAACTGAGGCATTTTTAACTTTTTATTCCCTGGCAACAGCTTTAGCCAAATGGAAATGGTTGGAAAAGAACTAAAAAAAAAAAAAAAACCTAGTTCAATTTTATACATAGTGAGTCTGAAGTGATTGTGTGATACCAAAACAGTTACTCATACACAAATTTTAAGAAATCCTAGATTTAAGGAAAAGTTTTATTAGTTGCTTTCCTCCCTGCGTGTCTTTGGTACCTTTACTCCGCCATATCCCACAGAGAGAGGACATAATATGCAGTTCTAATAAGTTTATTTGGACAAGAGTATTTTTCCTAGGGTATCTAATAATATTTTTCAAGACAATGAACTTCCTTGGAAAATGCTATTCTAGAAGTTTTTTGTTTTTTTTTTTTTAAGATTTTTATTTATTTATTTGACAGAGAGAGATCACAAGTAGGCAGAGAGGCAGGCAGAGAGAGAGA
Organism: Mustela nigripes; assembly: GCF_022355385.1. NCBI lineage: Eukaryota > Metazoa > Chordata > Mammalia > Carnivora > Mustelidae > Mustela > Mustela nigripes. The sequence continues at coordinate 92,063,602 of NC_081570.1, forward strand.
GGAGGAAGCAGGCTC
>NC_081570.1:92064016-92133654 GCF_022355385.1 Mustela nigripes
AAAAAAAAAAAAGTTGAAAGTAGTAATTGTTATGTGATCCATAACACATATGTAAGATGAAGCAGAACTTGAATTTGAAGTTCTCAGCTTTATCTACCTCTAAAGATTTGTGAGAGAATGTACATTTATGTTTTATGTTTAAATAAAATGTTTAAGATATTAAAATAAATAAATAAATAAATAAATAAATAAAAGAATACTGCCAATAATGTAGAAACTGTAGAAAATTGTAGAAAAGCCAACCAGACACACATATTAAGGAGGGCCAAAAACTGTTCCCTCCTTCTAGGCTTAAGGAGATAATAAACCTCTCCTTGGAACAAGTTTTCTTTGTTTAGGAAGGAATCCCTGGAGAACTCTCCCTTAGTTATGTAAATGCAAGCAAACCACCTACTGCTCAAGGGAGAGAAAGTAAAGAAAGCCTTTGTGGACTGACAGAGGTTGACTCCTTGCAGTAGCCCTGAAGACTAGCCTGTTCTAGGCTGGATACTGGCTGATTTTGCGAGAAAAGTCCAGGGCCTTCTGATAGAACCGAGACCAGAGATCCCAAATGCTGCTCTACGAGTTGAAGCTGGTACCCTGCAAGTGGCTGAATCAAGAGGCTCTGGCTCAAGCTTGCTGGCTGGAAAGGATGCCATGAGCTCCTCCCTGAACAGTATGCACTGCTAAGTCTGGGCAATGTGGCCTGACCAGGTTCAATGCAGAAGCTAAAATTTGTGGGGGTGAAAGGAAGCTGGTTTGGGTAGTGGCAGGCTGTGCCACACTGGAACTACAAGACCATGCCAGCATCAGAGAACAAGAGCTACTGAAGAAACCTCGCAGGACCTGTCTTCAATACAACCAGGCTAGTAGACCATCAACAGGAAGTTGAGCTCCTTGTAGTGTTCTGATTAGAGCCCTAAACGAGACTGATTAGGGCTCTGGGACTGTAAAAGCCCCAGAGACTCTTGAATAATCTAGGATGAGAAACACTTTGGGAAATGTCCAGCTTCTCAAGAGTGGAGTTCAAAAAAATACTGTGAAAAGAGATTATGTTTACAAGCCAAGATAATTCATTCTAGTTACATAGAGACAGATGAAAAATGTTTCTAAGGGTTGGTCAACGCACATGCACTAGCCAATATGAATCTCTCAAACCAGGCCAGCGTGAGGTCTCTGAAGCTACCTGCACCTACACGAAGCTCATGGGTCTTTGGGCAGGGAGGTTTTCCTGCAACTGGGAAAGCCAGGTAAAGTTCCAAGGAGATGCACAGGTAGCAGGGAACCACTTTCAGGTTCTCAAGTGTTGTTGTGTTGGAATATATGTGGAGCTTCAGAGGGCAAGCTCCCACCACCCACAAGCACTGGAAGTAGGGATGAGAATGTGGAAACCAACCAGCATCCAGGTACAAATGCCGAGAGAGGCTAGCCTGGGCTAGCACAGCGGGCAACAAGAAGTCCTTGTACCTTTATACATGCACCCCGAGATGTCCAAGTCAGGCTGCAAAGGGTGAAAAAGTGAAAACACACCAACTATAAGACACACCCAAGCAAACATTATCCTAAGATGTATTATAAGGCATTCCAGATGGGCCAGAAATTGGAGTTCACAATGTCAAGGCAGCCTGATAGCAGCAGGTCTGGGCTAATAAACTGGGGTGGCGGGAAGGGGGAGAAGAGGGGATACATACTAATGCCTCTTAACGGAGAGGGTATAGACAGTTGTGAATTTCCATTATGCAATTTCCAAGCCTTTTTCTACATTAGATTAACCATGTATCCTTTGGTTTTCTCAGCAAGTTCAAGTTTACTTTTATTTTTTTTTTAAGATTTTATTTATTATTTGACAGAGAGAGATACAGTGAGCAAGAGAGGGAACACAAGCAGGGGGAGTGGAAGAGGAAGAAGCAGGCTTCCCCCTGAGCAAAGAGCTCGATGCAGGGCTTGATCCCAGGACGCTGGGATCATGACCTGAGCTGAAGGCAGACACTTAACAAGTGAGCCACCCAGATGCCCCTCAAGTTTATTTTTAAATGGCAATTTATTTTTTAAGGTGAAGAACCAGACCATCTCCTGCCCTGAATCTGATGGAGCTGCTAATTTGGTTTATATTCGGGTGGGGGGGGTACATTTATTGAGTGGAAAGGCATCAGCTACCTTCAGGAAAAGCTTCCCTGCAGATCTTTCAACTAATCTCTATGCACAAAAATAAATAAATAAGTAAAAATAAAGTTAGACATTTTTAAGATTTTATTTATTTGACAGAGAGACAGTGAAAGCAGGAACACAAGCAGGGGGAGTGGGAGAGGGAGGACAGGCTTCCCACTGAGCAGGAAGCTGGACGAAGTTAAACATAGTCTTAACACAAAAGCCTAGGAAAATGTAAGTTATAAATAACCATACATGTGTGTACATGCATACATACATATGTATTATAATTTTCTTAATACTTCGAGCCAGAAAGTATCAAACCAAGTAAATTTACAAAAAACACCACTAGAATCTTCCTTTTGACTTTACATATACCCACCTTTAGAACCCTGAATGACCTGTATCTACCCAAACTACTGGTTCTATACTAGATCTATTGGTTCATTTAATCATTTCCTGAGCAATATGCCAGGATCTTACATAAAGCCTGTTTTCACAATAATTCTGTGTGATAGAAATTATTATCCCATTTATAAATGAGGAACCTATAGTTCAGAGGAATGAAGTGAGAACCCGGAGGTCACACAGAATTCTATAGTGTTTTTTGACTTCTTGGACAATTTTGTACAAATCAACGAATATCTCCAAGTCCTATTCAACCCCAGATCAATGTGTTGGAGCCCTCTTTCAGTCCTTTTTACCGTGTGGTTTTAAGGTCATCTTCAGATCTATCTGTATGGCCCAAAAACATAGATACAGCTGGAGGCCACTGGAGAAGTGAGCTCCCAGCCTAAAGAGGCATGCTTGTCCATTTGCTTGACCCAGTAGGGCACAAACAGACTGGAAAAGGGTGTCTGATGACTTCGTCTCTTGAAGACCTGAAGATCTAGGATACTGCTTGAGTCAATGGTAAGGACAAGAAAGCATTCACCACAAAGCTGGGACTACACTTCTACCTTATTTATACATGGCAAAATAGATGTTCAAACCTCCTTTTCTATATACGATAAAAGATGTAGAGGCTACCAAATGGTCTCCAAGCTGTGTGGAACTTTAAGAGTTATCTACACAACTGAAATCATATGATCAACAATAGCAGGTGAATCACTTAGTTCTCTCCACCAAAAGTGAGAAATCTAAGGAAAACTGGCTTGAAGAAAAAAGGAAGAATACGTTGGCTCGCGTCATGGACAAATCCAGAGATAAATGGATTCGGCTTTGGGCACAACTTTATTCCAGCAACAAATGATGCCAGTAGGCTCCCCCTCAGCTCTGTTTCCTCTAAACTGGGTCTGTTTTGAAATACTGTCAGATACCTCGATGGCCGTGGCTCTTCTAAGCCTCGTAGCTGGAGGATATTACAACAGAACTGCCCCAGAAAATGTCTCAACACATCATCTTTGTCCCAACTGAGTGACTTTCCCCATCCCCAAACCCTGCCCTATGGTCAAAGAGATGAGGTATTCTCAATGATTAAACCACCCAAACTACTGGAAAAGGGTGCTTTCTCAAAGGAGATTCAGGACCACAGAAGGGATAAAATATCCTGTGCAGGATAAAATAGATTAACCCCAGGACACATTAGAAAGAACAAAGTTTATTTCCTAACTCATTAACTCAATAACTCTTGCACACAATTCACAATTCAACCTCTATGATTTATATGAATTCTAAACCAATTAATACTAGTAATGAAGTTGTAATAAAAGTAATAATAAGAGTAATAGCTAGTAATTATCAAATACATACTTTAAACCTAGATACTGTTAAGCACTTCACATACATTATTTCCCAATCATCAATTAAGGAACTGAGGCTCAACCAGGTTAACCCAAGCTCAGCCGAAAATCACATACTTGTAAGGAGTGTAATCAGAATCCAAACCAAGATCCAACTCAGATACCATATTCTTAACCCAAACACAGAATTACCTCTCTCTCAGTATTTTTCTCACCCGTATCCCTAACTCACCTCTAAGCCAATGCTCTGATTTCCTTTTGACAGAGGCTGTCCTGAACCTTAACACATTGCTACTATCCTATTGCTACTAAATCAGCTAGAACTACTTTTGGTTAGGTGGGATTCTTTTTGATTCAAGAAAACATATCATCTTACACTTGAAAGGTGCTTAACAACACTTGAAACAACAGACGTGAAGTCGGCTGGTAACAAGAAGCAGGCCCTTACACCACCCAGAGCAACCAAAGGAAGGAACTGACTTCATCACTCATCTGGACAACAGCAGCAATGGGATTTCTACTACTCACTAGAAATGGTCTCATTAAAGAAAAATCCCATGTGCTTCCACACTGTAAATGTGCCAACAGACAGCTCAGTAGGAAACCTTTCCAAACAGCAAAATCGTTAGTTGGAACATTACAGTTTGAACAGAGGAATAGCAGATCATCTATGCAGCATGGAAGTGAAGAAATTTATGGAGCCTGTTGCAATGTAAAAAGTATTATAATTAATAACTGCTAATTTTCTAGGGGAGGAAGTGGTTTATTACATTTCTTAAGGAAAAAGACAACTAGGACAACTTTAACTTTTTTTAAAATTATATAATCAGAATAAGATTGCTTTGGGGTAGGGAAGGGCAGAGGGAAAGGGAGAGAGAGAGAAGATTAAGCAGGCTCCACACCCAGCATAGAGCCTGACCTGTGGTTCAATCTCACAACCCTGAGATCATGAACTGAGATGACTCTTAGCCAACTAAGCCACCCAGGCACCCCCAGATGAAGCTTTTTTAGTAGAAAGTCAACTTGCGCGCCTGGCTGGCTCAGTCAGTTAAGCGTCTGCCTTTGGCTCAAGTCATGATCCCAGGGTTCTGGGATCAGGCCCTTCACTGGGCTCCCCGCTCAGTGGGGAATCCGCTTCTCTTTCTGCCACTCCCCCTGCTTATGCGCATGTGTACTCTAATAAAGAAAATCTTAAAAAAAAAATAAAAAATAAAAAAGTTTGGGGCTCCTGGGTGGCTCAGTGGGTTAAAGCCTCTGCCTTCGGCTCAGGTCATGATCCCAGGGTCCTGGGATCGAGCCCCGCATCGGGCTCTCTGCTTGGCAGGGAGCCTGCTTCCCTTCTTCTCTCTCTGCCTGTCTCTCTGCCTACTTGTGATCTCTGTCAAATAAATAAAATCTTTAAAAAAAAAAGTTAACCTTCTAATTTAGTAAACTCATTCCCCATCCCTATGTGATTTGAAAAACAAAATCAAGTTATAGAAAACGTTCAGAACTATTCTAACTTTTTTGACACACAAGTTTGAATTGAAATGAATCTTCTCCTAACACTGGGGAAAAAGCTCAATACTAGGAATTAAAAGTAATGTGGAAAGGCAAAATTATCATAAGCCTTTCTAGATTGCACAAAATGTGTGCTCTTCACTATCTCAAAAATTAAATGAAAAACTTTCATTCATTTGTGTTAACACATGCAGTATGCTAAATCATATCTATAGAATAAGTAGATGTCAAGTGACAGATCACTTATACTTTTTAATTTCATAAATTCCCCTGTTTTCCCAGAATTTTCCCAAGTTCCAGAAGAAAACCTATCCGTATCAAAGCCTATGATTCAGGATAGACTTCTGGAATCTAGAACTGAGGGATAATGTAGGCAAAGCTTAGGGAGCAGCCTACACCACAATGGGGAGGTAGGGGAAGGTTAGCTCAAAACTGACTGCATGATGAGAATGTGTGAAACATTTATCCAGATAGAGTTCTTAATTTCAACAACCCATTTTATTAAAGGCTCATGCAGTATCCTAAATCTTTCCTCTTTCTTTAAAAAAAAAAAAAAATTAGATGCCAAGTCACAGATCACTTATCTTAATTTCATATCTTCCTTTGGTTTTCTCCCATGAGTTCATCCTTTTCCCTGTGCATTCACACAGCAGTGAGACCCAAATGCAGATGGCAGACAAGAGAGACCAAGGACGGGGAAGTCAGAAGGTCTGATTCAGATCCGAACCAAGGACACCTTAAAATCACTGTTAAATCTCCCCATCTCTTAGTTTCTTCATCTGAAAAAGGGAAAGACTTGCTTGTTTCCTCCACAAGACTATAACGAAACTCTAAGAAGGTCAGTGATATGAGGTACTCTCAAAGTTTCAAATTGCTATAAAAACATTAGATACTGGGCGCCTGGGTGGCTCAGTGGTTTAAGCCGCTGCCTTCGGCTCAGGTCACGATCTCAGGGTCCTGGGATCAAGTCCCATATCGGGCTCTCTGCTCAGCAAGGAGCCTGCTTCCGTCTCTCTCTCTCTGCCTGCCTCTCTCTCCATCTACTTGTCATCTCTCTCTGTCAAATAAATAAATAAAATCTTTAAAAAAAAAAAAAAAACATTAGATACTGTTATTATAATTAATATATTCCTAGGCAAAAAGGTGCCAAATATACATGAATTCTAGATTTATTTGTATGAATCGAGGCAGACAGAGGCATATAGTTATAAATATTCTCTTTGTACATTAATTGCAAATTTAATTAAATCCCAAGGAATAAAGAGAAAAACTCTAACCTGTCTACATCCTTTTAAAATTTATAGTCACAACATGAGGAATGATTTGGTGTCTACATCAACATACTATTCACATTTTTTAAATGTAAAAATTTAAAACTGCATGAATTGTCCAAGTTCTGTCACTTACAGTCCAGGATCTGTAAATAGGGATGACAATGGTACCTACATGATGGGGCTGATATGAAGATTGGGTCAATATGTAGAGAGCACTGGACCACTATGTGAACGCTTGCACCATGGTACCAGGGAGAATCGGCCAGCTCTGTGTTCAAACTATTGCTCCAATCTCTACTAGATGTGTGATTTGAATAGGACGTCTCAGAGGGCCACTGTGAGGATTAATGGTCATATATATAAGTGTGTGTGTGTGTATATGTATATTTATGTGTGTGTATGTATACATATATGTGTGTGTATATATATATATATATATATATATACACACACATACATACAAAGACTGAGAAGTTACCAATTATCTTGAAAGTTATCAGTAAGTGGTGGGATTGATGATTTTGCTTAGAGTAATAATGTTTAATGACAGTAATACTAGTAAGGTATGAAAGAGCTTCTTTAACTTTCACTGATTTATTGAGGCCAGATAGTTTTGGAAGAGATACTGCACCAATGCTGGCAGTAGCAAAAATATATGTAATTTTAGAGTGCTGAGTACAGGATCAAATTCCCAAGGACATCCCCAAGCTTAACTCTGTTTCAGACTTATCATTGCCAAAATATTTTAAGTAGACAGAAACACATTTACCCTTGAGAAGCATACAGTTTACTCCTTCACATTCAACTGTATTATCTCAACTCCTACAAAGCTTCCGTTGTGTAAGTGCCCAGTGGTATTCCACTATAAAGCCACTGTGTTTCCAAAGAATTTAGATGATTTCCCAGTCTTTGTCAACACCATTTCTTGCAAATCTGAATGAAAAATGAAGATCTCCTTGAAAAGCTTTTAAAAGTCAATCTTTTTTTTCATTTTTCATTTCCCTAATTCATTTTCATTTTTCATTTCCCCAAAAGAGTGAAAAGAAGATTAAGGAGTTGTTGTTTTTTTTTTTTTTTTAAATAGGTGGAGGAGTCAAAGAATAAAGAGAACATCTTTTTAAGCTGTTAGGATGTTTTTTAGGGTTAACAACGTAGAAGACAATCCACTCCACCTTACCTGGAATTCTAGTTGATTCCCTGTCATCTTCATGGCTTCACTTCCTAGCCACAGACAAATATGCTACCAACCTCCCAACCGCCACCCCCACAAGGCTTGGTTTTCAGTTGCTTTTGTTACCGTGTTATCCTCCATCACTTTTGGGAGCCTCAAAACTGTTAAATCACAGCTTGCCAGAGGAAAAAAGAATCTTAGAAACCATGCTCTTATACCCATTTCCTTTTGCACAGGCTTCCAGACTGACAGAGAAGACGGAAAGACTTCCTGGAAATGATAAAGGGACTCTGGGTCAAGAAACCAAGGATTCTCTCTCCCTGGGCAGGGTGCCTTATCCATAGTTGCATCAAATTTCTGCACCTAATTTCTTATGTGTCTGTTTCAAGTTTGTGCAATCTATTCCCATTTTTAAGCAAATCAATCTATTGCTATAGGTTTTCACCTTATAATTGAAATATTATATCTTAGAAATCAAATGAAGCATCACTCTCAAACAGCCTTTTGATGAGATACTAGCATTGGAATTACAAGAGTAAGGGCAAACTTCTCAGTGTCATTTAGTTTTATTTTGTTTTTCCTAATTCTCATGTTCTTATTTTCATAATGCAATGATGTCATCAGGAACCAAAATAAGGTCACCTTAATTACTTTTTTTATGACTTCTTACATGCAAAAAGTTTATTTCTGCCTGATCACTTAAAAATAAACACAGCGTTTAAGAGAATAATTTCTGTCACCTATTACACATAACTATTTGGTGTATATATAAATAATAACAGCAAATCTTAGCACAATTTACATGTGGCAAATATCGTCGAAGTTCAACAAGCTAACATGTATCTGCTGAAATGCAACCAATAAGAATTACTGAAAAATCTCAAACATTTTGGATTCATGTCTTCCCCATCACCTACCTGAGTATCAAAATAGAGAGGGGGCAGCAGATCATTCTCAACTTCCAAAAATTAGGTGCCTTTTAGATATAGAAAAGACAGGAGGGCTATTTGTAAGATGGAAAATAGTAGTCCTATCTTTTGAGGTAGCTCATTGAAAAAGCTACTTCTGGGGTAAAGGACTCTCCTTGTACTGCTTTAAATAAAATAATTCTAGTCCTGGGACACGGGGATGGCTCAGTCAGTTAAGCATCCGACTCTTGGTTTGGGTAGTAAGATCAAGCCCTGAGTTGGGCTCTGTACTCAGCGGGAAGTCTTAAGATTCTCTCCTTCTGCTCTTCCCATCACTCACTCTTTCTTGTTTCCATTCTCAAATAAATAAATCTTTAAAAATAATAATAATAATTCTAACCCCATTTGGACAATGTCCTTTGTTTTGCTAAGTCACCTATGTGTGAAATTTAATTACTTAATGCAACTACCTAGACCACTTCTGTCACAAGTCCTCCTTCAGCAAAAAATGGTTAAGTATTTGATAAAATGTACTCCACTAAAACAAAACACATAGAAAATGAAACGTGGGGGGAAAAAAAGAAAATGAAATGTGATTACCTTTCCAAAGTCACGAACATCAAACAGGTCAAATGCTTCAAAGAGTTCACTCTTTCTCATTCCAAAGGTCTCGCAACAGGCCGTGAGGAATGTCCTTATGTTCTTCAAACAGAGAAACTGAGGAATGGGAAATAGCTATTAGTATATAGTGAATCATTCTGAATGTTCTATATCCTCTGTCTACACAGAATGCTATTTAAAAAAATGACAAGGGAAAAAAAAAGAATCAACCAACTTTTGAGACTGCTTTGCAATTAATCCTTCAGCAGTATTTACTGAGTACCTGCTTGGGCACAGGGGATATATGAAGAAGTTACATAAAGTTTCTGCCCTCATGAAACTTCTATTCTAATAAAATAAGACACACGAGAAAAAACGCAGCAACAAAAACCAACAAAAGAAATATTTTATTTTCATATGGTGGTATGTGCAATGGGGAAAAAAGTCAGGTGGAGGGATCAGGAGCACTGGTGGGAGGGGGTGGGGAGGCGCTTAAATGAATGATTAGAGAAGGTGTCAGTGGGAAGAGAGCAGATAAGCAGAGATTTGAAGGGGGTGAAGGAACAAGCCAGGCAGAAGTACAGGCCACAGCATTCCAACTTAAAGTAGCATCCCCTGGCAAAGCCCTGAGACAGAGTATCTAAGGTGTGTTTAAGAAAGGGGCCAATATGGGCACCTGGGTGGCTCAGTTGTTAAGCATCTGCCTTTGGCTCAGGTCGTGATCCCAGGGTCTTGGGATTGAGCCCCACATGGGGCTCCCTGCTGGGCAGGAAGCCTGCTTCTCTCTCTCTCCCACTCCCCTGCTTGTGTTCCATCTCTTGCTGGGTCTCTGTCCTGTCTGTCACATAAATAAATAAAATCTTAAAAAAAAGAAAGAAAGAGGGGCACGGGGGTGGCTCAGTGGGTTAAACCTCTGCCTTCAGCTCCGGTGATGATCCCAGGGTCCCGGGATCGAGCCCCACATCAGGCTCTCTGCTCCGCAGGGAGCCTGCTTCCTCCTCTCTCTCTCTCTGCCTGCCTCTCAGCCTACTTGTGATCTCTATCTGTCATATAAATAAATAAAATCTTAAAAAAAAAAAAGAAAGAAAGAAAGAAAAAATAAAGGGGGGGGCAATGCAGCTGGAGCAGAGTGAGTGACAGGGAAAAAGGTAGGAGGGAGCTAGAAAGGTATGAGGTCAGATGATAAAGGACCTTGTTGACTCTGACCAAGACAAGAGTCACTGAAGGCTTTAAGGCAGAGGAGGGATGTGACCTGATATTTTAAGCAGTATTTCAGGCTGCTGTTTTTTAACATAGATGGAAAGGAGGAAGAACAAACATGGAGATAGGAAAAGCAGATAGGAGGGTAAGACCTAACCATGCGAAGACCACGTGTTACATTTTGACTATGTTAAATTTGAGATACCTCTAGTCATCCAGTGGGATGTGGGGCAGGCAGCTAGATATACAAATCTGCAGTCCAGGATACAGGTATATAGTACGGACATAAATTGGGAGTTTTTAGAGCATACAGAATTTTTTTTTTAAGATTTTATTTATTTGACAGAGATCACAAGTAAGCAGAGAGGCAGACAGAGGGAGAAGGGAAAGCAAGCTCCCCATGGAACAGAAAGCCCGATGCAGGGCTCCATCCCAGGACCTTGGGATCATGACCTGAGCTGAAGGCAGAGGCTTAACCCAATGAGCCACTCGGGCGCTCCAACAGAACATTTTTATCCATGATATTACCTTAGAGGACTTTATGAGAAAACAGAGGAGAGGACTGGAACTGAGTCATCTTAGGAGATCAGGAAAAGAGCCCACCAAGAGGCTGATCAAGAGTGACTGATGAGGAAGGGTAATAACCAGAAGCACAGGTTTTCCCTTAAGTAAAAAAGTGTTTCTAGAAAAAAAAAAAGGCATGATAAACTCTTTTAGCTAATGATAGGTAAGATTTGACCAAGCGCTGACCATGGACTCTGGCAGTGTGAAGGTTACAGGTATACCTTGATAAAAAGAAGTTCTGTGTGGAATGGGGTGCATGGAGCAGGTTCCAGAGATGATGGGAACAGAGGAAGTGAAAAGGGAATATAGAATATAGACTCTTCAGGAGTTTGCTGCAAAGGGGAACAGAGGATTGAAGAGGTGGTCAGAGAGAAAGAGAAGTCAAGGAAGGCCTTTTTAAAAACAATGGAAGCTGTTACGACATGTTTTTATTTTGATGAGAATAAGTCAGTAAAGAGGGGAAAGTTAGTCATGCAAGAGAGAAGACGAGTCGCCAGAATGAGGTCCTTGAGTAGACAAACACTGCTCCCATGGAGAAGTCTGACTTGGAGAGAGAAGGCTCAGTTCATCAACACTACAACAAAAGGGAAGGTGGATCTATTGACAATTTTTAAAAACAAAATTTACTTTCAGTATCCCAAAGACTCAGACCTACATAAGCAAAATACACACATACCCTGAAAGTGAATCACTGCTTTTTGGAGACCTAAGCTGCAGGGGCACACATAAGACCATTATCCTCGAATAAGTGAGAAACCCATCAGCTAATCTGAGCCTTCTCTTTTTAAGCACCGTCAATGCTTTATTTTGTTGTATTGTTTTCTTATTGGTTTTTTAATTTACAGAAAGCACATTTTACATCCTTGGTATTTGAAACATTCAGATTTTTCACAGGCTTAACTTAGAAGCAGTTTGACCCTTTACAGGAATCCTTCTCTGAGGCTTAAATATTTCAGGAGAGGTTAAAACCACAGGGGAAGCATCATGAACCCTTTGAAGCACAAAGACAGAAGCCATTCAGCACATGGAGTCACTACTTGCACTCTAAAAAATTCATAAGAGACCTTTATAATGCAGAATCACTCTACATGTAGCTCTTCCACATAGGATTGCTTATTTACAGATTAAAAGCCTTGCATTCTGCCAAGATAGACAGTAATTACTCTCTTGGGGATTATGCAACTGCTCTCTTGCAATATTTTTTACATAATTAAGTGCCCAACTCATAGCTCACCAAGGAGAAGCACAATTACGCATGCCACCCTCTGAAGATTGCTCACCAAACCCAGATTTCATCCTGTGTAGGAAAAACTACAGTAAACTTCCACCCAAGTGCTTCCTTAACTCAGAAAAGCAAGGATTATTTCTGAAAAGTTAAAAAGAAAAGAAAAGAAAAGAAAAAACTGAAATGCAGTCATTACTGGATACACATTTAAAAACAGGTCTTCCTGGGATGCCTGGGTGGCTCAGTGGGTTAAGCCTCTGACTTTGGCTTAGGTCATGATCTCAGGGTCCTGGGATTGAGCCACATATTGGGGGAAAAAACAAAAACAAAAACAAAAACAAAAAAATAGGTCTTCTCACTTCTAGAACCAACCTTAACTTTATTTGCCCCTTAACTAGTTCAGTTGTATTAAATTCCACAAATATTTACTGGATTTGGAAAAGGTCACTTGAATCCTCTTACTTTTTTGAGGCAATCCTCAAATTTGGCCTTCCCTGTAGGTATTTCCTCAGGCAACAGTTTTTCAATGCCTACAACATTCCAGACACTGGAAATGCTAAAAATGAGTAACATGAGTGGTTCTGCCTCAAGCTTGTCTAATCTTATTTGGAGATTTTCACAGTTATCCAGTTTGGCTAATATCACTAGGATCATATTCCACTTGATGTTCACAGGTGTTCATCCCTGTGCATGCACAGGAACGAAGCTGAGGGCTGGAGAAAGTGAGCCCCAATACCACTGCAGAAGCACTGGCCAACCTGGTACGGACAGCCTGCCTGCCACTCCCGAGACGTAGATTTTGCTATCATCACACTGAGCTTGTTCTTTTTACAGTTTATTTTTAAGAATTTCTAACCAGGGACGCCTGGGTGGCTCAGTTGGTTAAGCGGCTGCCTTCAGCTCAGGTCATGATCCCGGGATGCTGGGATCGAGCCCCACATCAGGCTCCTTGCTCAGCGGGGAGCCTGCTTCTCCCTCTGCCTCTGCCTGCCTTTCTGTCTGCCTGCGCTCGCTTTCTCTCTCTCTCTCCCTCTGTCTCTGGCAAATAAATAAATAAAATCTTTTAAAAATAAATAAATAAATAAATAAATAAATTAAAAAAAAAAAAAGAATTTCTAACCAAAAAATTGAGAAGAGAGTACAATGAACATTCCACCTACCCAACAACTGGAACATACTGTCATATATACGTGCTTTTTTTTTTTAAAGACTTCTTTTAAAGAGAGAGAAAGCACGCACGTGCAAGCACAAGAGGGAGGAGGGAGCAGTAGAGGGAGAGAGAACCTTAAGCAGACTCTACAATGAGCAGAGCCCAACTCCGGGCTCGATCTCAAGACCGGGAGATCATGACCTGAGCTGAAATCAAGAGCTACACTGTACCACCCAAGCACCCCTATATATGTGCTTTTATATGCCAACTCTTTATTTATAAGATGTATTTTTTTTAAGTATGTGGAAGCAAGTTACAGATATCACAACACTTCACTCCTAAATAGCTCAATAGGCTTTTCCGAGGAATAAAGATATTTTCTGACATACCATTATCACACCTAAGAAAATTAACAATTCTATGTTATCTAATATCTATTTCATATTAAAATTTCCTCAGTTGCCCACCCTATGTCTCCTTAAGCTATGTACTCCCCCAGTGAGATCCAATTAAATTTTATCCATTGCATTTGGTGGCTTTATTTTTGCAGTATCTTTTGAGAAATCCCACTGCCTTTTAAGACATAGACTTTTTGAAGAGTCTAGACAAGTCATCTTATAGAAGGTCCCACCTTTTGCATTTGTCTTATTTTCATGGTATCATTATACCTGTTTCTCCATCACTTGTATTTCCAGTGAACCAAAAGCTAAGTCTAAATATAAATTAAACAGTTCTGGCAAAAATACTTCATACTGTGAAATTCATATTTCATAACGTTTAAAGATACAAAATGTTAAGTTTAGCCACTATTATTGGTGCTAGCTTGATCACTTGGTTAGAATGTTTATTGCCAAATCTATTATAAAGGGACATCTTCCCCTTTAAATTAATAAAAATCCTATGTGTATTAATTTGGTGCCATGTCATATTTCCCAATAATTTTTCACCACGATTTATCATTCACTAATAACCCTTGCTTTGATTAATCCACTTGGGACTACAAAATAGTGATTTTTTTCTAATTCTATCATTCCTTCCATTTTTATTAGTGGGTTTCTTTTTTTGAGATTTTATTTTTTTATTTGACAGAGAAAGAGATCACAAGTAGTCAGAGAAGCAGGCAGAGAGAGAGGAGGAAGCACGCTTCCCGCTGAGCAGAGAGCCGGATGCAGGGCTTGATCCCAGGACCCCAGGATCATGACCTGAGCCCCATTGGTGGTTATTCTTACAAAAAGAGCTTTCAGTGCCCTCCCTCCCATTCCCTTTTTTCCACTTGTTTTTTTTTTTTTTTTTTTTAAAGTTCATATTGTCCCAAATTTGGCCATTTGGAGGTCCCTTTAAACTGATTCCTGTGTCCTTTTAACAGAATGCCATTTCTTGTATCAAATTGTCCCAAACCCACGTAGGTCTTTTGCTCTAGTTCTGGAATCAGTCATTTCTCCGAGCAAGTCCATTCCTACTTATGTGGTAAATGGTATTTAGAAACAAATGTCTGAGCACTAGGCTGCTCCCAGGTTACATGAGCCAATTTTATCAGAGACCAATAACTCTATCCTTTGATTAAGCAATCCACCACAAAAGAGTTAATGTAAACCAGATTGGCCTAAATGATCTCCAATGCACCATTCAGGTAATTCTATACTTTTCTTTGTGGAATGCTTAATAAGCCAACTCTTATCTTATTCTGCTAAGATGAAGGAAAGTTGACTTTTTGAAGATGACTGATGAATACATGAGCTTGTTTTATGCTTAGAGATGTGATTGGTGTTTTGACACACTTATTTCAGTATAACTTTTTTCTCCCCAGTTTATAAATTCTTTTAGAGTAGTAGCCATATGATTGTCCTTTGTATCATCTGTGGTAGCTTAAAACATTCTGCCTTCAGAGATGGTTTACGACACACAAGAAAAAATATAGCTCATTATTTCATAACCAAACTTGATGTTTGATAAAAAAAAATTATACAACTTTACATTTAATTTATAAGAGATAACCTTAGGAATTTTTAGAATTTAGGATTCAAATTTTTAAGAATCAAAATTTTAAATAACTTCAGGATTTTTTAAATATTAAATGTATACACACAAGATAGTTACCAAAATTAAAGATATACAAAAGTCTAAACAGCATTTTCTCATTTAACAAATACTACTGAGTTGCAGATTATATACTAGGCATCACAAAAGTTCATAAAACTTATATTCAATTGGGTACTGCTTTAATTTATTAAACATATGTTAATGGAATCAAACTCCCAAGAACTAGGTATATTTTTAAGATTTTATTTATATGACAGAGAGAAACACAGGCAGTGGGAGTGGGAGAGGGAGAAACAGGCTTCCTGCTGAGCGGGGAGCCCGATGCAGAACCCTGGGATCATGACCTGAGCCAAAGGCAGACGCTTAACCATCTGAGCCATCCAGGCGCCCCAAGAACTAGGTATTTTTAAAAAGCAAATAGGATCCAAACTGTCCTCAGAAGAGTTACCCTGGCAGGGCAGAGCCCCCAGACCAGTGACAGCACGATTACACAGTATGTGGCAACTGCCATATAGAGAGGATTCAAGGGTTCTGTGGGAGTCCTGGAGTATCAGAAACAGTTTTCTGGAATAAGTGACCAATGAGAGGAGAGCTGAAGGAGAGGTGAGAGTCAGTCACAAAAATAGGAAGAGTGATTGACATTCAGGGAAGGGAAAGGAAGATGCCAGACTTAGGGTACAAGGGACGACCAGGTAAACAGCACAGCATGTGTGCAGGAGCACAAGACAAGGCATGGCCTGCTGGGGGCAATGGAAGTGGTACTGAATGGACACAACCCTCTGGGGGGCAGTAGCTAGAGCTGGGTTAGAAAGGGGAGTTGGGGCTTACAAGGCTTGCCAAAGAGATGTGGGCTTTCTTCTAGAAGACATGGTGAGGTTCAATGGGTTTAAATAGAATAGTAGGACACTCAGATTGCATTTTATTATTATAGTAATTTTTGAGTGTTTGCTGTATACCAAGCTCTATGCTAAGGTTTAGGTCCTTTAAGCCTCATGAAAACTCATCAGGAAAGTTTTCATTTTCTCTTTCACACAAACAGAGTTTACTCAAGGCTATATAACTGCATTTGCTAAAGTAATAGTGTCGTGATTCAAATCCAGACCTTCTTGCTACAGAGCACACATCCTTATATGGTGTTATTCTAGCTCTCTTTTGAGGTATACAGATTAAATGTTTTCTTTTCTCTTTATTAGGGTGATGATATGGGTTAGGCGGGCAAGACAGGACAGTTGGGGTGCTGCCATATTAATTTAACAAAAATATTATGGCCATTTGGACTGGGACTAGCATGGTAGGAGGAGGAACTGAAAGTCTGTAAGTAATATGGAAAGGAAATACCCAGTAACTGAATATGCTTGGAGTGGGTGGGGAAAGAGAGAAGAGAGAAGAACTAGGAATTATATCCATAGCTCTGTCATGGGCTCTGCACCTACAGTAAAGGAATGCTCTAAAAATGGTAGCTTAGCAGCTGGGGGACAGGGTGTGTGAAAAGAAGCCAAGATGGGAGACAGTTAGTTCTTGTCTTAACATCTGGAAGATCCAGTAATGAGAGAGCTTCGAGGGAGCATGTCAGGGATATCCAGTGATGAGTGATGCACTCTAACAGCACAGGCAGCAGTCTTTAGCCCCCACACCCACCCTTCCCCTTCGAAGTACATGAGCAGCTTCCTTATTTATTACAAGTTGAAGAATTTAAATGGTAGAAAAGCACTCAATAGATGCAGATAACCTTCAAAGAAATTTTAATACCATCAAGGTCTAGGACACCCTCAAATGATACAGAGATCTCCAGATTAGATAATGTTTCATCACCAGATAGCTACCACAACAGACAAGGCTTTTCAAGGTGCAGCCTCTCCCACAGGACCACTTCTATGCTAGTAACAGTGATGTTCCAGAAAGGAAACATTTAAAAGTCAGACTGCAAAGGTTCACTATAAAGCTCTGAGACGACCTTCCTCTTTCCTCTACCCCTTTTATAAGGTGTACGGTTGCCTTTTTTCTTTGTGCATAAGAACCATTTTGACTTTCTCAATGATATGAATACAAGTGGGATCATTTCCCTTTTTTACTTGAAAAAATAAGCATCTACTTCTGTAAAATTAACAAAAAATGGACCAGTTATGTTAACTGACGCTATGTAACAGGAAAAAACCTCCACAGTTTGTTGTGAAATGAGCTATTTCAATCACAACCGAGAAATGGTAACTTATGGGAAGGCTGATTTCTAATACAGCTTCACTGCCATGCACACTTGCTGACTTACCACAATTTTCACAAGGACCATCAACAGCCAAAGCTGCCTGATGAAGATAAAAGTCCTTGGAGTCTCTTTTCCTTTTTTTTTTTTTTTTTTTAAGATTTTATTTATTTGAGAGAGAGAGTTGGGGGAGGGGCAAAGGAAGAGGGAGAAGCAGGCTTCCCGCTGTGAGTGGAGCCAACTCAGGACTCAGTCCCAGGACCCTGAGATCATGACCTGAATTGAAGGCAGATGTGTAACTGACTGAGCCACCCAAGTGCCTTTCCAGTTCACCTTTCTTGATGGAACACTCATTATCCCTTTGAAGTGGAGAGTGAATTTGAGAGTTTAAATAATTTGAATTGGGAGTGGTTGTTAATGAGTTGATTGACAGGTTTGTTTGTTTTTTAAGATTTCATTATTTGACAGAGACACAAGCAGAGGGAGAGGGAGAAGCAGACTTCCCACCAAAAGCAGGGGGCCTGATGCGGGGCTCGATGGATCCCAGGAACCTGGGATCATGACCTGAGCTGAAGGCAGATGCTTAATGACTGAGCCACCCAGGCACCTCTGACTGACAGTTTTGAAAGGCACAGAAGAGATCATGAGGAAGCCTATTGACAAACAGGAGGTACAAGAGTTTTCTTTTGTGAGCCAAGCCTCAGCTTAGACTTTGTCAAGCTGTACCTAGTATCCCTGTCATCCTAACTCCTCCACCTTCCCTTTCCAAAGGAATCAATCATCCTTTGAAGAACTAGTAAGGCAGGAAGGCATGTAAAGAAAACAGTAATAAATCAAGTTTCTCTCTTACTGGGGTTTTCTATTTCTGTCCCTTTAGCTGTATCTTCGCTGTCCCTCTGTATCTACCTTTTAAAATTAAGAGAGCTAGGGCACCTGGTGGCTCAGTGGGTTAAAGCCTCTGCCTTCAGCTCAGGTCATGATCCCAGAGTCCTGGGATCAAGCCCTGTATTGGGCTCTCTGCTCAGCAGGGAGCCCGCTTCCCTTCCTCTCTCTTTCTGCCTGCCTCTCTGCCTACTTGTGATCTCTGTCAAATAAATAATAAATAAAATCTTAAAAAAATAAAATTAAATTAAGAGAGCTAAATTCTACATCTTTTGGAAAGAAAACAAAAGAAAGGCAAAAGAAAAAGAATTTTTATTTGTATAGGGGCTTTGTCCTTTTCCCTTGTGACTCAGCAGATCGCAACAGAAGGGGCACTATCCCCACTGCTCTGTAAAGAAATCATACCCATAGATGCCTTCTGAATAATTATAAAATAATGATGCTGCACTTAGCATCAGTTCAAGACTGCACGGTATCCTCAAATAATTTTCTTATTGCTTCTATTATTATAAATAAATGAAGACCCTAAAGAACATGCAGGAAGAAGTCCAGGAAGGGAGGGGAACTGTTTGTCCTAGCTCCAATTTTGTGCTCAAGTCACTAAATCAAATTTCCCCTATTTTCAATAAATTAAAAGCCATGTTGACTGCTGTCTAGGCTGCAAAGTATTTTTAAAGGATAAAAAAAAAAATTAGTCATAAATGTAGTCACTCCATAACATTTAAAGTTGCATGCTTATTTTCTATTTTCTTCAATGATTAAAACTTTTATGGGTCATATGTAACTTTATGAAAGTGACCAAACTCCAAATTGCAGGCCTAACTGTAAGAACGCATGCATCCTGTACTCTGTTGCACTCTGGGTCACACCTGTGATAATGACCACCTTCACTCTATCTGTTCTCCCAACTATCACATGCAATAAACATTTGCAAGTAGAGACTACATTTATTTCACCTATGTACCCACAGACACGTGGTTTTAATAAATAATGAATGATTCATGATGCAGTGTATGTGTAAAACATAAACAGCAACCATTTCTTGGTAGCCAGGGAACTCATGGGGAAATTTTACATTAAACTGTCATCATATCCCCTTACTTATATATTAGTGTATCAATAGCTACTCTTTATTAAGTTACCCCCAAGAACTTTAGAATTTCATGATCTTAATAAGTAAAATAAAGATTTTAAGTTATTAAGCAGTTATGTTCTTGGGCATCGTTTCTAGACTGGGTTGCCAGCCTCTGGTGCATATTCAATGGTAGCCTGCTAACAGATTTTCAGGATTCCTGGCCAACTATCACCATCATACACACAAGCCCTTCGCTGCTTTCAACAGCCCTTGTCCTCATAAGAGGGAGCACTGTACCCCTCACCCTTGGCAACAACTTAAAAAGGTTATCTGTCAACCCCAGCCTTAGCCCTTGGACCCGGAAAATGTTAACAAATAGCATTTAATTCTACTTATGTGTTTCTAGTTTTTGCACTGAAAACCTGAATGCCTGGGAAATGCAGAGGTCAAAATTAGCCTTAAACATCTGTTTTGTTAAGTTCATTAACCTGCTAAAGAAAGCACTATATGTCAATGCATTTAAGGAGAAAAAGTAACACTCAACCACATTATTATGTGCTATTTGGGCTATTCCAGCTAGCCCAAAGCACACTAAATATGGCCCACTCTACATTCTAGAGAAGACTTCCTTGTAGGGCTCCCTATTACAGCGATGCCAAAAAGAGCATTTTATTTTGCACAGACCATTAAGAGACAGTAGAATGCAGTAACTAAAAGTCAGGATTTTATAGTGGTAGGAACGGTAACAACATAGCTACAATAGTAGTGATAGTCATAATCTTAGTAGAATGGAAGTAGTTGTAGTAACCATTTAGCAATAGCAGTGATGGTAACAGAGTAGCATGGGAGTGGTAGTAGTAAGAGTTTAGCAATAGCAGCAGTACTAGTAATCTTGGTGGAACAGAAGTAGTGGTAGCAGGCAGAGTGGTAGTGATGGTGGTGCCAGGTGCTCAAGCAATCATCAGAGGAAAACCGGAGTTTCCTGTGCCTTTATTCTAGGTGAGAAATGGACTGTCCTTCCAATGTAGAACATCCTTGGAACAGCACACTGACCTAGAAAGCCACTCCCTGTGACCAGGAATTAGAATCCTGTTACCCTGTTACCACAGAAGGAGGGGAGTTGTGGTCATTCCTCATTACAGACAACATTCAAAATGAGGAAAAAGCTTATGGACACAAATCTGTGTTGCTTTTAGATATTAGCCCTACAAATCCGTGAATCCAGGTAATGAGAATGAAACAGTGTGCTTGATCTAAAATGAAAGGAGCTGTATACCCAAAAAAGAAAAAGAGAGAGACAGAGAGACAAATCTGATTGCAGGCAACTCCACCTCACGGTCTTGGCTCCCCTACAAACAGCCACCTGAGAAAGAGCCACAGAAGTCCTCACGAGTCCCTGAGGAGTCCTCACCTTCTCCCTCCTTTGCTGTATAGCTCCCTATATCCACCTCACCCTGTGGTACAGCTCACAGAATGTGAGCAGCAAGAGATCCAGAAAGGAAGAAAAGAACAGAGGGGAAAGTAAAGCCTGAGTCTCTCCCCACTCATTTAATCTGACCTTGGTGCTATGGGGTAGGTACTATTAAAATTCCCACTTACAGATGAGGCAACCAAGATAAGTCACATGGCCTTAAGTAATGGAACAAGGTTTCAAATGGTACCTCCAAGGTCAAAGTCCATGCCTTTCACAACTATGGCATTCTATCTCCTCCCCGGCAGATACTGCCCAAGGCAATGAAGCTGGGGGCCAAGGTCCTGCCCTCCAGGAAAGGACAGGAGAGACACAACGGAGCAGAGAGCATTTCCATTCCAGTGTAGTAAGTAGAGAGGCAAGCTCCAGGTTTAGTGGTAACACAAAGGAAGAATGCCCATCCAGTGAAGGAGGGTAGGTTAAGATTCACTCCTTCAAGGAAGTGGCTGAAATGCATGTACCAGAATGAACAAAAGGCAATAATAAATGGTACCTGGTGAGAAGCAAAGGCCTAGCTTTAGGGAGGAAATGTAGTTCAAATGGCCTCTACAGCCAGAGCAGGGAAGAGAGTGTAAGAGATGACTGGCCAGAAAACTAGACAGGAGTCAGATTCCAAATGCAACTCAAGATTCACTTCTCAGAGAGGACAAGGCAATGCGTCATAATGCTTCTGACTCTACAAACAATAGCAAGAGACAAATATGTGTGTCCCACATATGACACTAAGCACCTTCCATGGAGTAACTCAGTCAATACATACAATGACCCTCTGAGGAAGACACTATTATTTTACTCTATTCATAAGGAATGAAGACAGAGTGAATAACCCAAGGTCAAGGGTAGAGTCAAACCCACCCCTGCTAGCACTCTCCCCTGGCAAGCAATGCTGCATCCGTGAGCATGGGGGGTTTTGGAGGGAGGCAATGACAGGTTCTATAGTGGCAGTAAAACCAGACTTCAGGCACCTGCCAGCTTCAGCAAACGTGGGGTCTGCCCCAAGGAAAGCAACTAAACATGAAGAGTAACATACTTCCTCAAGTAACTTCAACTTCAGAAAGAAGATGCATTTAA
This sequence comes from Mustela nigripes, assembly GCF_022355385.1. Lineage (NCBI taxonomy): Eukaryota > Metazoa > Chordata > Mammalia > Carnivora > Mustelidae > Mustela > Mustela nigripes. The sequence goes on from NC_081570.1 coordinate 92,086,217, forward strand.
AAAAAGACAAAAAGATAAAATCTTTAAAAAAAATTTAAAAAGACAAAAAGATGCATTTTGGAGGAAAACACTCTTCTCTAAGAATAAAAAACAATCACAACAAATGTTTCAATTTCTATTCAGATCAGCATAATACTTAGCTCTAGACCATACAACCTACCCTCCCCTCTTTCTTTTCTCACCTACAAAAGAGAACATCCCTTACTTTATCTCTTTTTTTATAATTTTTTAAAATTTTATTTATTTATTTGACAGACAGAGATCACAAGTAGGCAGAGAGGCAGGCAGAGAGAGAGGGAGGAGCAGGCTTCATGCTGAGCTGAGAGCCTGATGCCGGGCTCAATCCCAGGACTCTGGGATCATGACCTGAGCCGAAGGCAGAGGTTTTAACCCACTGAGCACCCAGGCACCCCCTCTTACTTTATCTCTTAATGTCTTTCAGTGGGCTTCTTTACACATGATTACAAATGTTCTATATAACTTTGAACAAATTTGAAATGACTAAGTAACTTTGAAACAAAATTATTCAGCCATAGATCAACAGGTTTGTTTGTTTTGTTTTTTATTTGACAGAGAGAGACACGCAAGAGAGGGAACACAAGCAGGGGGGGTGGGAGAGATAGAAGCAGGCTTCCCGCCCAGCAGGGAGCCTGACATGGGGCTCCATCCCAGGGTCCTGGCTGAGCTGAAGGCAGACGCTTAACGACTGAGCCACCCAGGTGCCCCTCATTTTTTTGGTGCCAAATTACATTCTATTTGTCCCCACATTTCTAACCTAATTGTTATTCTATCTGCACCCACACTCTTCCCAATTTAGTATCACCCCAAATTATATGCAAATTATACTTCTCATTTTTTATTTTATTACCTGAGAGACTTCCTTATGATTTATGCTCCAGGTTTTAGCTCTGCCTACTATGTCACAAGTTGTTTTATTAAAATAAGTTGCAGTTTTTCAAAATTAAGTAAGAGTATACTGGGTCTGCACTAAAAACACTGTTAACACAAGATCTGAACTAAAGATCAGATTTATATCTGACCTATATTATGTATGTATCATACACATTATCTGTATGTTTATATATACATGCGCATACACACTTTTGTGTTAATACCAGTACTTCGATATAATATTTCCTTCTGAAAATATCAACCAAGTAGAACACTTAACCAAGCAGAAATACATCCTAATTGAGTATAGAAAATCTCCTTTGGTTTCTTCCCCCCACCCTTTTTTTTTTTTTGGCCTTTAAAAATTCTGCTATCTTTATAACCAGGAGATCTGTACTCTGTGTAAAAAAACCCTGATAACCAGGGGATTAATAGATTAATTAAAGGCCCATATATCTTTTCAAATTAGTGTTTTCCTTTTCTTTGAATAAATAACTAGTGAAATTACTGGATCATGTGGTATTTCTATTTTTAATGTTTGGAGAAACCTCCATACTGTTTTCATAGTGGCTACACCAATTTACATTCTCCAAAATGCACCAGTTTTTTTTTTCTTCCATAACCTCATCAATACATGCTATTTGTCTCTCTTTTAAAAGATTTTATTTGTCAGAGAGAGAGAGACAGAGAGTGTGTGTGCGCGCGCAAGCAGGGGGAGGGGCAGGTGGAGGGAGAAGCAGGCTCCCCACTGAGCAAGAAGCCCAACATGGGACCTGATCCCAGGACCTTGGGATCATGACCTGAGCGGAAGTCTTTTTTTTTTTTTTAAGATTTTATTTATTTACTCTACAGACAGAGATCACAAGGAGGCAGAGAGGCAGGCAGAGAGAGAGGAGGAAGCAGGCTCCCCGCAGAGCAGAGAGCCCCATGCGGCGCTTGGTCCCAGGAACCCAGGATCATGACCTGAGCCAAAGGCAGAGGCTCTAACCCACTAAGCCACCCAGGAGCCCCCCTGAGCTGGAGTCTTAACCAATTGAGCCAACCAGGCATCCTAACTTCTTGTCTTCAGATATTAGCCATCCTGACTAGTATGAGGTAACATCTCAATGTGGTTTTGATTTGCATTTCCCTGGTGACTAATAATGTTGAACATCTTTTTCATGTGTTTGTTGGCCATCTGTAAGGTCTTTGGAAACACGTCTATTCCGGTCCTCGGCCCATTTTTTCATTGGATTAATTGTGGGGTTTGGGTGTAGCGTTGTATAAGTTCTTTATATATTTTGGATATTAACCCATTATTGGATATATCATTTGCTAATATTCTCTCCCATTCAGTAGTTTGACGGTTTCCTTTGTTGGGCAGAAGCTTTTTGATGTAATCCCAATCATTTAATTTTGCTTCTTTCTCTGGCCTTAGGAGACATAGCTAGGAAAATGCTGCCATAGCCAATGTCAGATTTACTGCCTATGCTCCCCTCTAGGATATTTATGGATTTAGAGGTCTTACATTTAGGTCTTTAATCCACTTTGAGTTTATTTTTATAGATGCTGTAAGAAAATGGTACAGAGTCACTCTTTTGCATGTAGGTGTCCAATTTCCCCAGCACCATTTGTTCAAGAAATCGTGTTTTGCCCTATGTATATTCTTGCCTTCTTTGTCACAGATTGACCACATAAGCATCAGTTTATTTCTGGGTTTATTCTATTTCTTTGATCTATGTGTCTATTTTTGTGCCAGTACCATACTGTTTGATTACAACAGCTCTGTAGCCTATCTTGAAATCTGGATTTATGATACCTCCGAGCTTTGTTTTTCTTTCTTGGGATTACTTTTGCTATTAGGGGTCTTTATGGTTCCATACAAATCTTAATATTATCTTTTCTAGTTCTATGAAAAATGCTACTGGTATTGGTATTTTGACAGTAATAAAGAATAAAATAGGCAGTTTCTAAATCTAATACCTTTATTCCTGCAGTCTCCAAGTCCGTACCCATCTCAGCCATTTTTCTTAAGACTGAATACACTTTTAGGTCATACAATTTCTTGAACAGACTGTACTAGATCATTCCAGAATCCTCTCTATTAGATCATTCTAAAACTATCCTGTTACTAGGTATGTAATTACAGGCTATTTCTTCAGCAGTATTTATCCATTGCCACTATAGTCCTATATGGTAGATGTGGAGGTTTTGTGAGGGGTTTTAATTTTCTTATCTAATACCAATTCAATACTGTGTTATATGATTTTTAAACTAATTTGCAAATGTAGTTACTCTACCTATAATGGCATTTCTGTAGGAAGACCACTGCCCTGATTTATCATGGATGCTCTTAAGCTCTTTGTCCTACTGCAATTATTGGTAGTGTCCTTTTCATTAAAGAAAAGTTCTTGTATAATAGATGATATACTCTTTCTTTTTCCTGTCCTTAGAATATTCCTCATCCTTCAGAACACCAGATCAAATTACGCTTCTCTCTTAAGCTTTCCTTGACAACTCCTGATAAGGTTGGTCATTCTTTCTAAGACATTATATACCATTTAAACCATGTCATTATAAAAATGTACCAAATCTTATAGTAACAGTTTATTGGTCTATGTCCTGAATATAGCCTAACAAGGCAAGTGCTATAGACATATATAACTACAGACACACAAAATTATACATGTATACATACATACATACACACTATACACACTGGATACACAGGGGAATAACCAGGAATAACCAGGAACAACCACTCTGTATCCAGAGTGGAAATATAGGCTGTAAGGAAATATAGGGGTTAAGAATGGATATGGGGATCACACAGGCTTGTGCTCAAATCACCCACCTACTGGCTAAGTAACCTTAAGAAATTTACTTGACTTCTAAACCCCAAACTACAAAATGTAGATAATTTTATCTTCTTCCATAGGATAGTACTCAGTCTAGTGAAATTGTACTAATATTATTATGCTTCATATGCATCAATTATTCACTAAATCTGGTTTATTGCTATTTATTGGCAAGTGACACACCAATGAAATAAAATACATTCTTAATTTTATATGATTGATATCTCACAATGGAATGCCATTGGTGTTGGAATTGTCATTATTAGGCAATCATTGAACCCATGTGAGTCTTGGTTTCTCCATTTCAGAATGGGAATAATCATATTTCTCTAACAGGTCTGTTGTATTAGTTGAGATCATCTGTGAGAAATTCAAGTTCCATTACTTTTTTCATTCACTAAGCACTGGCTGAGTGCCTATACTAGTGCTAAGCACCTTGTTAAACAAGCTAATTCCAAAGATACAAATTGGGTACAAGAATAGATACCAAATATACAAGACAAGATGGACAAATCCCTTCTTTCAGGGAGTTCAAGGATCAGCACATAACCTTACAACTTGTAGATATGCAATGGTCATTACTATTCTCTCCACTCTCCTGTAAACTTTTTTCTCTAATTTTTCTCTTTCCGTTCCAACTTCATCTTACTATCTGAATTTAGGCTGCATTTAAAATGTTACATACCTTATATAGGAAAACATCAACATTTATGAAATCAAAAGGGAATAAACTATATTTATACATAAAGACTATAATAAAACCACTAATAAAAATTCATTAAAACTTATAGGAATTCTATGAAATTATTTTATAAGTAAATATTTCTCCCAGAATTTCTACAAATCAACTATTAGGCTTGCTAAAGTTATATTCTATACTTTCAAGTCCAAAGAAGACAGTGAAAGCCTTTTCTTAGCCTAGATTTTCCCCCATTCCTGTACCCTCTAAAGAATTCTTTTCTCCAGTCTCACTCAGATATGTTAATACATTACACTGTATAAGTTTAAGATGTGTAACAATTTGATACACCATTACAAAATTATTATCACAGCATTAGTTTATACTTCCGTTAAATCACATAATTTCGGGTTTTTGTCCTATACCCATTTTAAATGGCAGCATTAGTATTTCAATATTAGCTTTATTTGTCTCTTTCCCAGATACCTACTATATAGGGTTTAGGACTAACTACGTGCTATCTTGTCTCTAGAGCCTGGCTAATATAAAGATCTTCTAGATGATTCCAGATGGAAACTGAAATAGTTCAACCAAAACCAGGAAGTGCAACAATAAAAAAATGTGTTTACAGTGAAACACTTGGTCAAAGTTACTAAATTTAGCTCAAGTGTCATTCTACAAAGAAAATACTCAGATCTAAGTCAGGGGACTATGAGTCAGTTATTCTATCACTAAACGTTTTCATTATAGCACAATTTCATTTTGGGATTTATTTTGTGATCAAGCCTCTAAAAGATATTTTAAATGATTTTATGTTAACACTTCACTAGACCAAATGTTAAATATGTCCTCCTTTTTAAAGTCTGACTTTTATAGGTATGGGAAATTATATTCTCAGGACTACTCATCTCCGACTTTGTAATAAAAAAAAAAATCACATGGTAAAAGAGAATTTGCTTAGAAGTAATCTACTTTTGCAGAACCCATGTGATCTTTTGAGCAAGGTTACCTGGAACCTATTTAAAAGATCATGTATCAAATATGGCATTGTTCTTACTCATCCAACTTTTTCCTAAGTAGGCTGCTACTTTCGATAATATCCCCAGGAGATCACAATAGAACAAAACTTCTATATGAAATGAATGTCAAAGCCACCTCCATGCAAGAACATCACATCATGAGAAAAGCCTCCCAACAAATGAGGGTGATGAGTAGCACTGAAGCCAGTTACGGTGCACGCAGAATACTGATTTGGGCTCAACAATCTAATGGCTGCCGAGGCCCTTCTTCAAAAGCACCCTTACAGTCAAACTATTTTCCCATAGTTAACCACAAATGGACATTCCTTAGGATTTCAAGCTGGAATATTCACTGACCTCTACACTCCAAGTAATGGCATATTAAAAACGTATTCTTTTAGATTCTCACACATAGATAAACTTGGAGGAAAAAGAAATCTCAGTTCTCACTGAATAGAGTGAATCTGAAAAACTACATAAAAAAGCAATTGTCAGTACTCATAAAAATGTAAGAGAAAAATAGAAATTTAAGATGGCACCAATTTTTGTTAAGAGGAAAAATCTATCATAAGACATTTTTCTTAACTGCAGAAAATTGCAGTAGAGGTTCTTAGACATCCCAATTAAAATGAGTCAAAATCTCATTAGTAAGAAAAATGATATAATCTCATTGTACAAGAAATTTCATTTTGATTAAATTAAGTGTTTAGAAAAATAAAATTATTCCTAAATCTTGCCAGGCAACCCACAAAAAAATGAGATTGACAGGACAGAGATGGGGGGCTAAAAAATCTTGCCAGGCAACCCACAAAAAAGTGGGGTTAGTGGGACAGAGATGGGGGACTGAAAAACATAAATGTTTTTGTAGTAAATCTTAATTTTAATGGCAGATGTCAAATACCACAATGTTTTAACTATAAACTATGGAACAGTGGCTAAAAGACATGTTAAGTTTCAAATAATTTGCTTGCAATTTAATGCAATTACCAAATGTATCTTCCCTAACATCTGCTCCACAGAGGTACCTATAATGGCAAGAGAAAATAAACTATCTCTGGTGTCCTGGTTGCTTAAAGCCGCCAGTCCACCATACTCTTGGAATTTCTTTATCAGTCTGCAAATTCTGCCTTCTAGCCCATTAGATATTGTGCTTATACAAAGGTGTTGTAAATTATTTACCAATGATTCAACCTCTCTCCCCTACATGGCCCTCATCGCCCATAAAGTCTGCTACCACCAATCCATGTGCCTACTCTGAGGGGCTGGGGGGAGCAAAGAGAAACCAAGAGGAAGGGACCAACTGTCTCAGTCACTTTGAGATGAAGAGAACAAGAGAACTGAGGAAGCAAGAGCAGGAACTGGGGCCCACCACGACAGAATAGAAGCTTAAGGCTTCAAAGGCTTCTTACAGAGGCACTGGACTCTGACCTACAGGATGAAAAAAGTTAGCTTAAGTCAATCTGACTTCATCAAAGGTGAAGAAAACCACCATGAACACCTGGGTTCTACGGATATTGTACTTATAAAAGTGCTGGTTCACACCACTTCTCTGTGTAAAAATAATGCAAAAATTTGAATAATTAGCAGAACTAATATTTATACAGGTCTTACTATATGCTAGGCACTATGGCACTATTCTAAGCATAAATGTGTGCATACACACACACACACACACACACACACACTCCTAAAAATCCTTGAGAAAACTATCCCCACTTTACAGAGGAGGAAACAGAGGCAGGAAAAGTTAAATAAACTCTTGCCGGATGTCACACAGCCAATAAGTGGAGAAGCAGGGATTCAAACTGAAGCCTAGACTTCATAGTTCCTATTCTACCTACCACGTTATGCTTTTAGATATTCTGATGACAAAGAAAAGGAAATTTTAGGTGACTAGCTCCTTCACTGACTTCTGTACACTTCTGGAAGATTTATGATAAAAATCATCTTATCTTCTATTTACATTTTATTAGTAATCTCACTTTGATCAAAAATCAAAAATCAATTACATATAGCTTTTGTATACTTTTGTACAACTGTTATACTTCCTATCTAGTAAACATGAATCATACAGGAATACCAAAATGCTTTCATGTTACTGTGCATATGAAGTTCACAGGAATTTACCCAAGAAGCAATTAGCAATAATACCAGGAAACTGGTGATGCATTGATGGGTATTTAGTGAGATGAGATTAAAAAAAAAGTCATGCATCTGCTCTAATGGGCATCCATTTTCACCTGGGGCTCCATTTATAAAGTGACTCTCCCAGCGAGCAGGTGCTACACACCTCCCCCCAAGGCTGTAGATTTGCAAGACTGATTCCACCAGAACAACACAGACATACACATTCAGTTTGGGGAGCCAGAGAGCTGCAGAACCACAGACCCGTTTCTGTAAAATATTAGTAAGATGACCTGCATTTGCCAGAACATTCTAGGCATAAATCAAGTGTTAAGAAATCAATTGGCATGGATAGAACTGGAGGGGATTATGCTAAGTGAAGTAAGTCAATCAGAGAAAGACAGTTACCATATGGTTTCAGTCATATGTGGAACCTAAGGAATAGTGCAGAGGACAATAGGGGAATGGAGGGAAAACTGAAGGGGGAGAAATCAGAGAGGGAGACAAAGACTCTTGACTCCAAGAAACAAACTGAGGGTGGCAGAAGGGGAGGTAGGTGAGGGGATGGAATAACTGGGTGATGGACAGTAAGGAGGGCACATGATGTGATGAGCACTGGGTGTTCTATACAACTAATGAACCACTGAACATTATATTAAGAACTAATGATGTACTATACGTTGACTATTGAATTTAAGTTTAAAAAAAAGATTTCAATTGATAAAGCTCTCCACTTAGAGACTCAATTTACATGAGCAATTCCTTAAGAACTAAATCTTTGGGAAAAAACAAGCATGCATGATGCCCCACTCCATGCCCACTCTAGAACTATCCATCTTCCAACATCATCAGGATGACTGTTCTCCTCATTCATCAAATTGTACAGCAGCCAGTATTAGCAGGTATATTCTCTTTAAATGTCAGGTATAGGCTCTTTACTTAGTGTATTACTTTTTTTTTAAATATTTTATTTATTTATTTGACAGAGAGCACAAGCAGAGGGAGAAGCAGCAGAGGGAGGAGGAGAAGCAGGTTCCCTGCTAAGCAGGAAGCCCAGTTCAGGGCTCAATCCCAGGATCCTGGGATCATGACCTGAGCCGAAGGCAGACGTTTAACGACTGAGCCACCCAGATGCCCCAGTGTACTACTTTTACTGTTTGACCTTAGTCAATGAAAATAAAATAGTTATTTAAAACTTTAATCTGTTTATTCAAATTTGTTCCCCTATAATCTATGTTTGCTGTAAAGTCCTTCAATTCCTAAATACAGAATCTCCTACCACAAGAAATCTAATCAAAACCCAAGCCTAATATATTAGAATGAAGGATAGCGGAGTGTGGGGAGGGGTGTCTTCTACATGGTGCTTGTGATCCTATCTTTGAAAAGACTGTATCCCTAATAATTGAATGCCAATCTCTAAAAGTGATGTCTATAGGAATGTCAGACACCTTTCAGACCCATATAACCTATAACCTACTGTTTATTATGTTTCAGAGAGGAAATCGGATACATTTGCAACTTAGACCATAATGTAGGCCATATGTGGGACTAAAGTGTTTGACTCCATACACTGATCAAGTTCTCAAAAAGCTGGTCCCCAGAAATAGACAGGAAAAGAAATTTACTCCATGTAAGACACTGCTCTGCACTCAACAGACTCAAGGGAAGAGGAAAACACACTGACCCAAGGACGTCTATAATCTACAGTACGAATTCGATCATTACAGAGAAAACTATATTTGACCCAAGGAACAGTGAGGAAGGAGCAAAGTCAACTGCCCCAAAGTGCTAAAGACCCAAAGTGACCATCCCTGTACTGAGGACTCCCCTGGGGGGAGGGGCAGACACTGGCTGGCTATGTGTCGCTGCTGCCTACAGAGACAAACAACTTAATAAATGCCTTTGATTACATCACTGATAACATAAGAAAACAGTGTCTTAAAAGATCAAATTTTCTAAGCACAGAAAACCATAAAGATCAGAAAAACAGACAAAGGTCGGGGGGGAAGCAGAGAAGAGACAAAAGCAAGGGAAGAAGGAGCAGCAGCGACCTGAAGGCAGGAGCAGTTGGAGAGCTGAGAAAGCCAGTCCAGGAGGAAGTGGAGGTGGAGGCAGGAAGGTGCTCACTGCAAGGCAACAGGGACCACTAAACCCAGAGGCTTTTCTTCTCCTGGACCAAGAGCCACCATCTGGCCTCTGCACCACATCACGTGTGAACACCCTGCACAGTAACTCAGCACAACCGCAGTGGTTCCGCAGCGCCGCTCACCCGAGCCCTTGTGACGGTACTTTCTGAGTGCCTGGCATTCTGAGAAGATACCCTGCTCATATCAGTGTGTTGGAATCAGCCCTCTCCTTTATGAAATGAAGGTGAGAGTAGACACTGAGATATCATATGCAATTTTCATCACTGCCGTTACTTGTCAAAATTGTCCAGTACTCTTTTCCTCACACAAGTGAATAAAACCCAAAGTCTCAGAACCACTTTTGTGTGCCACTTTTAGATATTTTCTTCATTAAAATTTCTTGGGAAGCTGGAGCAGCTGGGTGGCTCAGTCAGTTTAGTGTCCGGCTCAGGTAATAATCTCAGTGTCCTGGGATAGAGCCCTGTGTCTGAATCTGCACTCGGTGCGGAGTCTGCTTGAGATTTTTTTTCTCTCCCTCTTTTCTTGCCCCTCCCCCTACTCATGCTCAATCTCTAAATACTTTTTTTCTTTAAAAAAGGATGTCATAGTTTGAAAAATGATAAAAATCATTAACATTAAGTTTAAAAAGCAAGAAAACAGACAATTCATTAACTGTTGTACAACCTCATTTTGTAAAATATGGATGGGTGGGTACAAGCATGTGAACACACATATACATAACATGCATATACATGTGTGTACATGTGTAGAACTATATGCAATAAATTCAGCAATGGCTATCTTTGGGTGGTGAGAGTTCATCGTATTTCTTTCTTTGTAAGGAGAGAGTACTTGTATAAATATGTCCTTCATCTACAAGTATGAAAAAATGTGAGGAAAAATAGCATGAGAAAATGATCTTTCCCACCATGCCTAATAGCCTTCTGAGTGAAGCTTGGTTTTTCTACCCTACATACCAAGTCTGGTAGACAAGAATCTCTACAAGTGCACGGTTACCTAATATATCAGTTTACCCCCCATTAAAATAAAGATCACTTTTCCAAAATAAAGCTTTCAACCTCTAGGGTCCCTGAAGAGCAATGCAGAAACAGCAGATTCCTGGCCTGCTAGGTTTTATCACCTTTAACAACTCACATAGTTCATAGCACTGGGAGTTTTGTTGGTATTTAGAAAGCATCTCCTGTAAAATACATCTACAGAAAATATATCTTCCATAAAATATATCAAATAAAATGTGCACACAATAGATTATATACTATACATGAATATAAATAACCAAATGTTATATTTGGGTAGATCCCATAATGAGGAAACATTCATAAAACATCTTTTAAACTGTTCTCTATAGTGCAGATCAATTTTTTAAGCTTTTTTTAAGAAATGGGAAGATTCTTCATCCTAACAAAATCGAAGGACCAACATCTCAGTCTGAGATGGTCTGACACATTCAGGCTGACTACAAACACACTCTGAGTCCTGAGAATGCAAACATGAATTAGACGCAACGCCAACCCTCAAGGAGCTTATTATCCACCAGGAAAGCAAACACAAATCAATAGGAGTTCAAGAAGAGAATTCAGGTAAATGATGGAGAAGACGGAAATCTGTACATGGTTCTCTGAGGATACAAACAACAGAATGAGTATTCTGCCTAGAAGGGTGGGGTCAGAAAATTTTCCTAGAGAACTTTTTTCAGTGTAATTATTACTTCCTGCAACTGAATTCTACAAGCATATAGCTCTTGCCGCAGTGCTGGGGAGCACAGGGCAGGGTGTCCAGAGCACAGTCACACAGACATATTAATATAGAGCCTGCAGGTGAGTTGGTAGGGGGAAACGGTCACTCACTAAGCAGGTCATTCACTCCCTATCATTCCTGAGCACTATTAAATTTGGTGCAAGGCACCAAAAAACTCGGCTCTCTCAAGGATTGTATAGCCCACCGAGGGAGACAGGAACAAATCATTCCAGTACAATTTGCTAAGTGCCGTATAGGGATATGTTCATGTCTATGGGAACACAGGAGATGACAGTTAATGAAAACAGAGCTCAGGGAAGGCTTAACAAATAAGAAACTATGTGTGAGCTCTGAAGGACAGGAGAGTGTTGGCTCAGTAAACTTCCTCAGGCAGTAGGATGTATCGGGGCTGAATGAGGTCCTCTGTGCTATTACTTAATCTAACTGTTGGGATCATTCTATGAACCAAGTATTGTTCCCATTTTCTACGTAGGTACATGTGGTTAGACAGGTGAAATAACTTGTCCAAAGCCAAGCTAATAATAACCAATGAAGCTGGGTTTTGAACGCAGATCAAAAGTCTTATTTGGCTCCTTTGGCTTTTCCTAGAATAGGTAAGCAGAAAACTTGTAGGCTTACTTTGATCTGTATCTTGATTGGTTAAAACCTGATCTCTTTAGGAAACTCCTTAGATCTTTCAACAGTTCTTTTTCTTTTTTTTTTAAGATTTTATTTATTTATTTTGACAGAAATCACAAGTAGGCAGAGAGGCAGGCAGAGAGAGGGAGAGAGAAGCAGGCTCCCTGCAGAGCAGAGAGCCCGATGCGGGGCTCGATCCCAGGACCCTGGGATCATGACCTGAGCCAAAGGCAGAGGCTTAACCCACTGAGCCACCCAGGCGCCCCTCAACAGTTCTTTTTCCATAAAATTTCTATTTGTTCTGTATGTTCATCCATTTGCATCATGATTATCTATCAAGCAAGCATTTGTAACTCACTAAAATGAGCTCAAATTCCTCTACTTTTCAAGAAACCCAAACCTGCATTAGACACACATTGCAAAATAAAACTCAACACTTGATATTTTCAATAATTTGAAAGAAACATGTACGAGCAGACATCCATTTGTATGTACCATACAAGCTCTAATACTTAGACAACCCACCTAAAACTAACAGGGTATGTGAAGACATGGTAGAGTGTACTCACAAGGTCTTCACACATATTAGGCAGGGGTTGGCTGTATGCCCCCACTACTGAATATGAATGTGCTATTCCTCCTACATTCTTCTAGAAAATGTGCTAATGACTAGAAGCCATCAGTGCCAGGCCTCAGAGTTGTTCTCGGGCCTTCACTACTAATAGAGATGAGAAACTGTCTCTTCAACATATATGTGAAAATCACATCTTATAAAATCTAGATATTGAAAGGGCCATACTCGATCAGACCCAATCAGATCTTAACCCAATCTGTTAAGTCACTAAAACATGAAAGTATGATGAGAACTGATGAGTGCTGTCATGTTACAGAATGATCACTGCCTCTACACCACAAATGAAGCTGCTAAAATAAGCACTGTATTTTTCAAAACGGCCCTATAAATGCTGTTCTGAAATAGCATCTTCACCATGGCATAAGGAAGCTATCAGTCCATTAACAGGTTACAATAAGGATCACATCAGGGAAGATGTGACCTCTGCAAACTGACCAGACTTGAATCTTGCACACAGCTATTTTTTGAGTTTGATTAAACTCTCAGGAAAATAGTATATATTCAGTCTGATATTAATGAATATTTCTTTTCCCCTTATGTTTTATGTAAATAAAGGTTTTAAGATTTTATTTATTTATTAGAAAGATGGAGAAAGAGCACAAGTAGGCAGACTAGCAGGCAGAGGGAGAGAGAGAAGCAGGCTCCCTGCTGATCAGGAAGCCCTATGTGGGCTCTATCCCAGGACCCTGGGATCATGACCTGAGCAGAAGGCAGATTTTTAATGACTGAGCCACTCAGGCACCCCTGTAAATAAAGTTTTTATAAAGCCATCCACTCTATAGCAGTGACTTAATAATAACCAAGTCACCCACCTACAAATACAATCAAACAAGTGGCAATAAATCATATGATGCCGTACTTAGTAAAGATTACTAGACTGTAAATATAAGTCAGACCATGACAAGGGGAAATATGGCTATAAAAGCTGTTGACAGGACAAGGGACAAATAATTTATATCTGCCGGGCAGCCAGGCATTGTATCTGACAATTTACCTATGTTCTCACACAGCACTAGGAGGCAAATAATTTCTAGTTTCTCTTCCATTATCTACCTAGTATAAGATTATTCATCTTTGGGGGCACCCGGATGGCTCAGTGGGTTAAAGCCTCTGCCTTCAGCTTGGGTCATGATCCCAGGATCCTGGGATCGAGCCCCACATTGGGCTCTCTGCTCAGCGGGGAGCCAGCTTCCCTCTCTGCCTACTTGTGATCTCTGTCAAATAAACAAATAAAATCTTAAAAAAAAAAAAAAGATTATTCATCTTTGGACCCCAAGATACACACCAAGGTGCCCTGGAACAGAACAGCAAACTCATAGGAACACTGCAAGAGATCTTAAATTTTCAAAAAGAAAAAAAAAAAAAAACAAAAAAAACAGAGGAATACTCACATCTGTCAGACCTTGCATAAACCACTGGATCAAATCAGTATACAGATTTAACACTAGATCATACCACATTCCTTTCAAAGATATCTTTGTGAAGCTCAGTATTCAGCAGTTGCAGAAAATGAAGGTACGATGGTATGTAATCTTGTTCCAAGAGATGAGAAGTTTTGTAGTGCTCATCAGGCATACACATCTCATTAGTAAATAATTGTGGGTATTTAAGAAAGTTTTTTTCTTTCAATGTACATGTATTCTTTCTTCAAGGTACTCTTAAGATGTCTATAGCTTCTCAAAAACAAAAATGCTAGCTTTTTTTGTTTTGTTGTTATTCTGGCTGAGGAGTAAAGTCGAAAAAAAATCAGACATTCAATATGCCATAAATTGAAGAAGTTTGAGAACCTCTGTTGTAGATTAATTCTAATCTTCCTGCCAAAGGACAGGAAGGTGACCTGTGGGTCTCTGAAGGTTGTACCTAGTTTTCTGAGCTAAGTTTCTGAAGTGATTAATTTAAAAAGGCCATCCATGATTAAATGTACAAAATCACTTTACATGATCAGTGTAATTGATAGAAATATAATTGTCACCATGTACTTCCCACTCTTAAAAATAACCTTACTCATCTTCCATTCCATGTCATTTGTCTAAATGTGATGGTTTATGAGGTTTATTTCATATTTGGGAAGAATAAATTATATATCTTTTTGGTAATATCACCCCTCCTGCCCTTTCACTACAGCCAAACACAGAAGTACTACATAGAAACTCTTACATAGGGGTTTTGTAGATGAATTTCCTCTATAATATGATTTAATCTTTTTAAGATAGGATTTAACCTATATGCAGACAGTTATGATTGTTGATTTTCTCCTATATTCTATACATTTTAGAGTGACCTGAGATCCTATATACTCAAACCTTCATGAAAATGTTTATGGAATTACGCCAAATACTTATGAAATTATACAAAGTATAATATCACCTGCCAAGATGAATCTTATATAGAGAAGGCCAATTAAGATACCAATAAAGTTAAAATTAAAACAAAAATTTCAACTTTACTGACATTTGTAGAATCCCCTGAAGTAAGGCAACTTGCTTATATACTAGTCATACTCATGTTTGCCATACTAAATATATTAATAATTTCCCAGCCATGGACACTCATGCTACTGTATTAAAAGGCAAATCCCAATGTCTAACATACCTGGATTAAGCCAATTCTTCTTTAAAAAAAAAATTATATATAGAGAGAAAGAGCAAGCATGAGCAAGGGAAAGGTGGCGGGGGTTGGGGTGGAGGGAATCTTCACAAGCCTCCACACGGAGCAGACCCCTGAGATTGTGACCTGAGCCCAAATCAAGAGTTAGGCGCTCAACTGACTGAGCCACGCAGGCACCAGCCCCTTTATTTTTAGGGATTTATTTGTTATTAAGCCACATCTTAGGTCAAAACTTTAAAGAGAGAATTGAAATAAGATCATCTACCTGGGTGAAATTGTTTTAAGTGACTAGGCAGGGCTTGAGGTCAATCTCCCCTCCTCCTCAACAAAGTCAGGCAAAACACAAGAAGGAAAGAAAAAAAAAAAAATCAAAGTGAAGGCATGGAAATGCACTGTTGAAGTGGAAAAAAAAAAATAGAGGTAGCATATTTAGTTTTAAAAAATACCTGAATAGTTGGTCTGTAAGAGAAAAAAAAAAAAGCCCCTTAGATCTTTCAGAAGAAAATCAGCGTTTCCAAAAGGATTCCAACAGCAAGAAATGCCTGTAGCTGCAACAAAAGTTTAACCAAATAATCTTTGAAGTAATGAACATGACACAAAGGCATTCAAAAAGCAAAAGCAGTGCCAAAGTTGTTGGAGGTCTGATATTCCCCGAGACTCCCTAATCACCCCCCAAGTGACAGCCAAGGAAGCAGAGAGGATCAGGAGTTCAGGATGACCTCCTGCTCTATCACTTTAAAGCTATTGGATGCCAGGCAAATAACAATCTCTCTAACCCCAAACAGAAATAACAGTACCAGTCTCACAGGGTAGCATGAAGACTAACCAGGGCAGTCACCTAAAATACTAGAGCAGCTAGCACTGGGTAGCTTTACCATCATCTCAGCACTTCAACTAAAAACAGACAAAGCTGATTTCTCTCTTCTAAGCTTGTTCAAAAACACTCTCTACCAAAAATTCCTATCCTAACTTCCCTCAGCCATGGCTAAAATGAAACTCATTATTTCCTGAGAACCAACACCTCCATTTGTGTTTAAAAACAACAACAACAACAACACAAAACAAAAACAAAAATACTTGCCTCTTCCTCCACCCCATATGATCTTGAAATCATCCTTGACCCCTGTCACACTCAAGCCATATCCAGATGCCGTCAACCCTTTTCAACTGCCTCATGTCATTTCTCCACTTTCTCTTCTTCCTTCTTCACCCTGCAGGATGGGTACTCTAATATTTTCATTACTATATTAGCTGAGAAGGAATCAAAAGCAGAGTCTATCTTTACCAGAACCTGTAGATAACATGGTTCTCTTGCCATACATCACTTCCCTCCTCTACCTCAAAAAATGAGTTCCAACAAGAGCTTGTGGAGCTGTCTTTGCTCCAAGCCATTGAGTAGATACAGCTCACATGGGCCCCCCAGAATAGGCACCCTTCCTTCCTCAAGATACTCTATTTCCATTTCCTAGAAAACTGAGCAAAGGTGCTTATTTTGTTAAAGAAGGACATATTGCTACTTCATGTGGAAATGGGCGTCTAAATAAACACAAACATGTAACGTGATTAAATGATGTCCAACAGGTGTAGTTCCCATCATGAACGATCAAAGAGTGGGGTCTTCATGTTCTTGGTTCCTTTCCTGTACCAACCCCCCATGCCATCCACACTATCCAACCAATGAAAATCAATCACCAACTCTTCCCATTGCCAAATCTGATGCAGAATTTTGATTACCTTCCCTACGTGATTTTGTAAGAGTATCACTATCTTTTTCCATCGTCTTCAAGACCATACTTTCTCTGGAATTGCTTCCTACTCTGACTACTGTGTCAGTTTCCCCTACTGCCTCCTGCCCTTTTCATTCTCTAAACGTCACTTACCACGGTTTCATCCATAGCCCTCCCTTTTACCAGGCCTACACTCTCAGTCATGACTTCAGTTGCTTCCAAATACGCCCAGATGCCCTATCTGCAGTCCCCACTGATACCACCTTCTATAATTCCCTCTAATATATCCCAAACTGAAATCCACATTGAAAAACAGATATGATGTCTCCCACCATCAAAAATAAAAACAGGGGCACCTGGGTGGCTCAGTGAAGCCTCTGACTTCAGCTCAGGTCATGATCTAAGAGTCCTGGGATTGAGCCTCACATCGGGCTCCCTGCTCGGCAAGGATCCTGATTCCCACCCCTCCTCCCCACTTCTGCCTGCCTCTATGCCTACTTGTGATCTTCGTCTGCCAAATAAATAAAATATTTTTAAAAAATAAAAAATAAATAAAAACAAGACAAAAACAAAAACCTTCTCATAACCTTAGGTAATGGACTCCCTATTCCCCAAATCTCCTAAGCTAGAAAGCTTCCAACCCCATTCTTCCAAACTCATCCATTCATTCAAAAAATACCTCAGTGTCTCCTGTGTACCAAAGTGACAGGCCAAGCATACCAAAGTGATGGTATATTACATATACCAATGTAAAAAATACATACAAGATAAAATACTCTGCCATCATGAAACTTCAAGTGAGAGGAGGGGAATAATGAACTTATTATTAATTAAGTGTAATATAATTATTCATTACATTCAACTTTTTTTTTTCTTTTAAGAAAAGCAAACTGCTACATGCAGCACCTCATTTGGATGTGTCTGGAGTCCCAGAAGCTTGACTACCCTGCATTCTCCTACAAATGGACCATGAGAGCTTATTTAGTTCCAGCAAGACAGCACAGCTACTCATGTAGCCTTGACCAAAGAATAGTCCTCCTCTACTGAGGAAGGTGGTCCTCTTTGGCAGAGCATGCAGCTTCAGAAGGGATGCACATGGAACAGTGAGGGAGAGAGAGGCACAACCACCTAGTCAGCCAGATTGTCCAAATCAACCCTGACAATCAATGAGGTGACCGATGTCACAGCCAGATCACCCTCACATGCTCATTATATACAACATTTACAAATCAATGTTGCATCATGGTAATATGAGGGGCAGGTAAAGGAAATTTTTATTTTAAGTTGGGGGGACAGGGTAAGCATGATCTTGAAGGTACCACCTGAGTGAAGGCTTGAAGTAGGTGAAGGAGTTAACCACATAGGTATCTATGGAGCAAACATTCAAGGCAGAATAAACAGTCACAACAAAAGCCCTAGAAATCTACCTGATATATTCAAAGAATATCAAGAAACCAAAGCAGTTCAAATGTAGACTACTATCTACCTGAAAATTGTCATAAACATACAAATTTGTGGTATCTGTGATATCTTTAATGAGACCCTTGAAATGTAGTGAGTGCCTTTCTGCATTACACAGTCTGATATATCAGCCTTCCCTAGAATTCCTCCTCCTTCCTAGTTGTCTTTAGGTCAATCCTCATTTCATATATACCATTTCATAATGAAGCATTCCTACCCAAATCATAGCCATTATCAAATGCTCTCAATTCCAGTTAGGACATAGTTAACCACTGGCATATGCTACCACATATTTATATGTAGTATTTTTCTTTCTAGGTAGAGTTTCTGGTTTATCTCTGACTAGACTGAAAAATCACTCTAGAACAATGAAGCTTCCCCATTTCCTGCCAAAGTGATTACATAAAATAGGCCCGGAACAATGGTTTGTTGCATTGGAACAGTTTATTGAGAATAGTTTTTATAAATGCAATTCTACATTGACATCCAGATTGCAATCCACTGAGCCACTATACTCACCACAGTGATATAGGGAATGATTTAAAAGGCATATTTATAAAGCACATTGATTTTTCAGTTCATTCAATTCTATTGATTTCATGAAATAATCATATTTCATTTCAGATAAAATTTTGCTGTTAGTTTTCATATTGCTTTCTAAGATGCAAAATCTCTAATCTTTATAATAAAATTAAGCCATTTCTTAAAAAAGAGAGAAAGAGAGAGAGAGAGCAAAGAAAAAATAAAGTATTCCTTTCCCTTCCTGTAAGGAAATATTAAAGATACATATAATAACAAACGAATATAGTCAAATCCAATCATGGCTACCATGATCCATGTAAACACTGGATAAAAGCTGGTGTTGTGGAGTTGCTCAAATCACAAGAGTCAACTGAAGACAAGGGAGCCACCGGAATGCGGAGAATACCAAAATGTTGTACCTTTATCATAAAAGGAAATCACCTAGGTCAGAGGTTGCTCACCATTTTCTTTTTTTCTTTTTTTAAGATTTTATTTATTATTTGACAGAGAGAAATCACAAGTACACTGAGAGGCAGGCAGAGAAAGAGAGAGAGAGGGAAGCAGGCTCCCTGCTGAGCAGAGAGCCCGATGCGGGACTCGATCCCAGGACCCTGAGATCATGACCTGAGCCAAAGGCAGAGGCTTAACCCACTGAGCCACCCAGGCACCCAGCTCACCATTTTCTGATTCCCTGAAGTCTTAGCAACAACAGTGAAGTGCTTTCCCAGCAGATCCATGGACAATCCCCCAGAGAAACTGGGAAGAACACCTGGCAGCCACCCCGCCCCATCACAGCCACGCTCAGAAACAGAGGGCTTGTGGTGGTGGCTCGGAGCCAGAGTCAAGTCCAGGTCTCCGAATTACAGATGGCTTCCCCGGGCCTCCTTTTTGGCTACTGGAAATGGCCCGCAGCACAACGTCAAATGTCAAAGTGAGCTCCACAACTGGGGGGGGGGGGGGGGGGGGGGGGTGCTTGTCTAAGATGACTGAAGCCATGTCTAAATAATAAATTAGTCCGAAATGACCCAAAAGCAAAGAAGGAAGACAGAATGGCAGAGACATGGAAAGATCCAAGGATGCGATATGATGGGTAGTCAATGAGAACTGCTTGAAAGCACTTCTCACTACATTCCTGAGGAGAGCCTCAGTGATTATTACATAAAATTATTGTAATCAGAATTTAAAACTGCTACTTAAATGAAAAACATCCTACATTATCACTTTAACAAAACACAGGAGATACGCATTTAAGGCTTATTTGTGCAAAATCTGATTTACCTATCAAAGCCCACATGACAAGCCAGAGACCCCATTCTCTCTAAATAAAACTTTTAAAAATAATTGAAAAAAATAAAGGCAACTATCACCACTACTTTCTACTTCTGGGCAGGCCTATTCAAAACTAACAGCTGCTTATTTTATGGTTAATGCCATTTAAACCAAATACCGTCTTAAATATCCGAGTTTACTACTAACAGTCAACTTTAACCATTTCCTCGTTTGAAGCTTAAATCAATTTAGCTGCAATTAAAATATAATTTTTCTTATTCTATTGCTAGGACAGAGAAGCACTATTAGTTTTTATACCAGTATTAAGCTTTACTACTCAAGGATATTATGTGATTTCTTTCCTCACCTAAAATATCTTCCCCTTGATAGCTTATACATAACCATTTCCTTTCCTAGCACTCAAATTAGCAAACAGCAGGCTGTGGTGGTAGCAATACCCTCTCATCTGTCTCTCTCTCTCTCTCTCTCTCTCTCTCACACACACACACACACACACACACACACACAGCTTCAGAACTCTATCATTTCATCAAAGGCATGAGGTAAAAATGTCTGTATAGTTCTCAACCAAGAAAATACACTGTTAGAAGATACTGGCATTCTCTCTATATAATTAACATTTGTAAGACACTTTTGTGAATTCCTACTTCAAATGCAGTTTGTAAAAAGGAAAGCTATCATTATCATCCAACCAACTAGAGATTCCCACACTAGACAGTCTCTCCTGGAGTCTCTGCCCATTCCCAACCCTCCAGGGTAGCAAAAGGGCAAAACTGGACCCACTTTCTTGGTCCAGCACTATGCAGTGTGCAGAATGCACCCCAACAAATGCAGTGAGCACAAGTTAGAAATCACACCTCTACCTACTTAGTTGACCTTCATTGAGAGCTATGTGCTTTATGTTGAATCGCCTAAATAGATATTCATAGTAACTATGAGGAAGATCATATTTTCCTTATTTTACAGATAAGGAAACTAATCAACGGGCCCAAGATCATGTAGCTTTAAGAATGACGCTGAGATCTGAAACTTCGCTATCAGATTTGCAGTTTCATTTTCATTGCTGCTTGAAATAGGTTAATAAGACTATAAAGTTTTAGAGCATAAGCTTTAACTTCATAGCTCTCTTCCATTTAATTTTATTCTTAACCACCATATCCCACTCCTTATCTTTGCCCTTGAAATACAGAGAGGGTAATGCTGTTAGGAACCAGGGACACAATGACCTGGGCCAGTGAGATGTGCATGGAGCCTATAGAAAATAGCAGTCCTGGGAGGCTGGGGAGGGGGATGAGGGGGAGTGTCCTGAAATTATTAAAAGAAAATTTCCAAATTCAAGTTAATAAATTTTTACCTTAAATGTCATAAATGTTATGGGATATAATTATAATTATTTAAATTAGCATTCATGAAAGTTTAATTACATTTGAAAACATTTTCTCAGTTCAACTCTTCTTACTCTACAGGGATCCCCAAATATACATTGGGAATTACGTAGAGAATTATGGCCAAATTTTAACTTCAGTGAGTTCATTATAGCCATATTTGAAAGCAACATTATGTTTAAAATCCCCCTTTGGAGCGCCTGGGTGGCTCAGTGGGTTAAAGCCTCTACCTTCAGCTCAGGTCATGATCTCAGGGTCCTGGGATCGAGCCCTACGTCGGGCTCTCTACTCAGTAGGGAGCCTGCTTCCTCCTCTCTCTCTGCCTGCCTCTCTGTCTACTTGTGGTCTCTGTCTGTCAAATAAATAAATAAATAAAAATCTTTTTAAAAAAAAATTAAAATCTCTCTTTATTCTTTTATAACAAATCCTATCCAATGGGATACGTGGATAGATATTAGTGTGTGTTACTTTGGAAGCTCCATTTCCCAGCTTCCTTGTCAGGAGGTTTTGGGTTAGGCTATTGATAAGAGGTACTCCTGTGAAAGGTAAAAGGCTGGATATAAGCAGCCATAAACCGCTCCAACAGTAGTGGGTAGAAGTGGGGACATGTGTTGGACTGACATGTATGGCTTCTGGATAACACTCCTAGCTAACAATCATCCACTTTGGGGTTGCAGGTGGCTGAGCCATAGGGGGCAACTTCCTGTGATTCCAGCAATTCTCAAATTCCTCAAATTACTATCAGTTATTGTCAGTTTTCACTCCCTGTAAAATCCTACATTAAACCTCCCCCTACTAAAACAGTAGTTTCTGCTTCCCACTTTTATCCAAAAAGGAAACAATCATTTCTAGTAGGTAAGATTTATAAATGGCCTTTTTTTTCTTGCTTGTATCTTCTGGCTTATTAAGGAACATGGGCTGCCTTTGTTAATGTACTCCAACTGGGAGATTCCCCCTCTACCCACCTAAAAAAAATACCCTGAAATTATTTAGTATAAGGAGGAATTTCCCTACACACCTCAGCAAAATAACAAATACTTGCTATAGACAAATATGACAACTGATATTTGTATAAATGACTCCAGCCACTTTCAGAGTTTAAATTATGCACGGCACACTCTTAAGAGAAATCAGGAAAAAGATTTCACAAGCTGGTATCATTAATAAGGGCTAAAAGAAATAATCACTTGCTATCAAAACAATTACTTCTCGGACTAATTCATATATTGCAGTTATTTTTACTAACTTTTCACTGAGCAACACCTTAAAAATTTTTTTCAGAGAGATTGTATTATCCTGTTCACTTTGATTTCTAAGACTTAGCCAAAAGAGCCTGTCCAAGGACATCTAACACAAGAAAACTATTCTCCAAATGGTTAACAAAAAAATGAGTAATTGAGTAATGCTTCACATCTGCTTCCAGCTACTCCAAAGGCAGGTGTCACATAAATAAAACATTATAAGAGCATTTCCATCAACAGACTATAACAGCTATTGTTTCCTAATTCCACTAAAAGATTTTAAATGCAACAGAAGTTAAATAATGGTAGAAGTTAAATAATGGTAGACAGAGACTAGAAAAAAAATTAGTCATGATTTTTTTCAGCCCTTAATATTTCTATTATCAAAGATAAATTACATAACCTGTTGGACCCATATTAATCCAAGAGGGACAGATTAGTGGCAAATTCCATTTCCATAACATATAGTGAAGTATGAAAATTCACTGACATTTTTATTTAAAAATGGAGAATTTCCTGAAAAGTCATGGTGTAATCTCACTTTTCTTGCTGGTTTAAACAGATTATCTAGACTATACAATCACAGACCATAGTTTTAACTTAACAGAACTCTTCTAGGTGGTTTGTAACCATTCCTTTCAAAGTCATAATGCAACAGGTGTACCCAAGCCCCTTTGTCATGTATAGACATTGTCTGATTATAACTTCTTTACAGGAGGGTGAGCAATCTTTACCATCAGTGGAAAAAATATATACAGTAGGTATTCCATAAACAGTCTTCAAATTTCAAGCTTGATAAGCTTCATGCTTCAAATCAATTGAGGATTATTTGAACAATGAAAGTAAGAATTGGCAGGAATTAATAAGACCCAATTAATTAAATCCACAGTTATTACTATTGATAACATTTATTGATCAATTACTATGTGCAGGGACTATACTAAGCACATTACACAGATGATGTAATATGCACAACTCTATGATGAAAGTATGATCATCCCCATTTCATAGATGATGAAAAGAGCTTGCAGAGACTAAGTGGAATGCCCAAGATTACAGCCATTAAGTGGTGTTAATGGAATTCAGATCCAAAGCCTTACCTACACCCCATCTAAGTCTTTGCATATACAGTTAAGAAAAATATATATATAGATAGATAGATATAAGATATATATATCTATATAGATATACAGATAGATATAGATATAGATATATAGATAGATATAGATATCTATATAGATATATAGATATAGATCTATAGATCTATAGATCTATATATATATCTCCATCCTCCCTGGGTAGTTAGTTACTAAAACACTTAAAGGGGCATAAATCACAAAGCTCCCTCTCCCGGATGCTGAGGAAGGCAACCATACACATTTCACATTAAGAAGGAAATGTTCAGGGGCGCCTGGGTGGCTCAGTGGGTTAAAGCCTCTGCTTTAGGCTCAGGTCATGATCCCAGGGTCCTGGGATTGAGCCCCGCATCGGGCTGTCTGCTCAGCAGCGAGCCTGCTTCCTCCTCTCTCTCTGCCTGCCTCTCTGCCTGCTTGTGATCTCTGCCTGTCAAATAAATAAATAAAAACTTAAAAAAAAAAAATAAGAAGGAAGTGTTCACACCATCAGTCAGAACTTAGTAAATCTACATAGAATGTTATACTCCATGTGTTTTCTCTAAGCTACAGAACTAAAAGCTCCAGATTAGTACTGCTGCAGTGACATCTGATAGCAAGCGAAAAGCAGAAGGACAATGTCTGAAGGTCACAAAAGTACTGACCCTGATGCTGGGGAAAACAAATAAACAAACAAAATCAATTCAGTATATTGTCTTTAATCACAATAAATTTAAACATATGCAATACTAAAGAATATAAGGTTTGCATCTCAAGTTTGATGGTTTTAGCATTTCAGCTTTTCAAGAGTAGGGCTCGAGTACCATGAAATTGTTAGGCAGATTCAGACTATTCCACACCACCAAATACATTGTTCAACTGCTTATTGTCCTGAAAATAAAGCAGATGTTCTTCTTCTCCCCAATTCTCTAACACAACAGTAACACATGTAAGTAGAATTTATCAGAATCCATTATAGTTAGACACTTTTAACAGATTTTTCTGATTATAAAAGGAATTATGAGCTAAACATATAAAACTTTGAAAAAAGGGGCCCCTGGGTGGCTCAGCCATTAAGCATCTGCCTTCAGCTCAGGTCATGATCCCAGGGTCCTGGGATCAAGCCCCGCACCAGGCTCCCTGCTCAGCGGGAAGTCTGCTTCTCCCTTGCCCTCTGCCTCTGCTTGTGTTCCCTCTCTCACTGTGTCTGTCAAATAAATAAAAGTTTAGGAGCACCTGGGTGCTCAGTGGGTTAAAGCCTCTGCCTTTGGCTCAGGTCATGATCCCAGGGTCCTGGGATCGAGGCCCACATTGGGCTCTCTGCTATGCGGGGAGCCTGCTTCCTCCTCTCTCTGTGTCTGCCTCTCTGCCTACTTGTGATCTCTGTCTGTCAAATAAACAAAAATATTAAAAAAAAAAAAAAAAAAAGAAAAGAAAAAAAGGAAATAAATAAAAGTTTAAAAATTTAAGAAAAATTTTTTTTGAAAATAAAAAGTATAAATCGGACAAAAGTTACCAGTAGTCCTATTAACATTAATATGTCTATCTGTGGATTATATTCCTTAGTTTGTTTTCTCTTTCCTGTGAGCTACATATAACACGTAAGTTTAATGTGAGTAACTTCCAGACAAAAGAAAAAAAGAGTTCAACCCGGGGGTGGGGGGAAGAAACCTCTAGATTACAGCGGGTCACCTAGGTAGAAATTTCTAATGGAATAAGGCTATGCCTCCCAGGAACACTAATCCGGGCAGACAGATTCTGAACATATTATACCAGTGGTATTAACCTCTCTGAAAACTGCTTAAATAGTTTTAAATCTTGAAAATGATTGCAATAAATAAAATGTAGATCCAATAATTTCAAGGTACATTTGGACTTACTCATATTTTGAAAAGAAAATGTTCTATTACAAGAATCTGAGAATAACAGGCCACCTCAGAGGTAGCTGCTAGCACAAGAAAAATGACCCTATTATTATCCAGGTGAGAATTAACTGTTAGATTGGCCAAGAGAGAATGGAACAAGTGCCACGATAAACAGTCAACCAACTGAGTCTAATGTTAAGGAAGAGATAAAATCTTTTATCAGCCTGAGCTTCAACACTTAATAAGTTTAGCATATACAACTGGACAAGTCCTTTAGATTCCTCTGTTCCTCAATCTAGAAACAAATGCTATAAATTTACCACAAACAGCACTAGTTTAGGCAAATATGTATGTTAAGAAATCTCAAATGTCATGATACCGTAGTAAGATGAGGCAGCCGGACAGGGACTCAACAATTTGGGACTTTACAAGAAGATAACTGCCAAGGACTTTGTTTTGTTTTCATTATTTTCCTATGAAGAGTGAAAGCTTTACGAAATTTGTGGAACACACCAAAAATATACCTAAAATTATTGTTTTCTAAAAAAGCACATGTTTCCTAAAAACCATCTGACACAGAAATAACCTCAAGGACAGACTGATGTTTTCAAAAGAGATGCACATAAATAAATAAAACGACTGCTTTTGAAAGTTTGATTCCTGGCAAACAATCTGAGGTTTTAAAAATACATAAGACAATACCACCAAGGGCAGACAGTGACTAATATTTAATAATTCATATCACTGAATTTTTTTCTCCCAACATACCAGGAACTCAAGGGCTTATCCCCTGATTTTTCAGTGGGTCTTGGGAAATAAAATCCCAAGAACATTAAGAGGCATGGGTAGAGAACAGGACTCTGGCCTGCTGGCACAAACTACACAAAAAAAGAACAATTAAGTGTTCCTGCCTGGGAACCAGCTTCCCAACCAGTATTCCTGAATGTTCCACCTCAACTACGTTCTTCTGGTCTGGTCTCACCTCACTAACATTAAGCACCACAGACTTAGGGTCCCTTCCTAAGCGCCAAGTTCATGCTCAGCAACTGCAAACTTGGTTAACCCCTAGGAACTTGGTCAAACTCCTTTGTGAAAAGGTGGTCTCGACTACTTGTCTCTAGCTTACATGGAAAACCTCAGCCACACTTTCCAAAGCACCCAAACCACTTGGTACAGTGGCATTATACTTAGAATCAAGTAAGTCAATTAAGATTTTCTTGTTTAATTCTCTCTGGGGCTAAAATGAGGAGTGCAATCTAATGTTTACCACTCTTAGTGAATCTATTACAACTTCTGCTCTTATAGGTTTTTTTATGATAGATCATAACCCATCAAGAACACAAACATAAGACTTTTTATGGAGTTCATACTGTCTACAGAAATCAATGCCTATTTTTTTTAAGATTTTATTTATTTATTTGACACAGAGAGAGAGAGAGAGATCACAAGTAGGCAGAGAGGCAGGCAGAGAGAGGGGGAAGCAGGCTCCCTGCTCAGCAGAGCGCCTGACATGTGGTTTGATCCCAGAACCCTGAGATCATGACCTGAGCCCAAGGCAGAGGCTTAATCCACTGAGCCACCCAGGTGCCCCTCAATGTCTTTTTTTAATGTTTTTCAATTTTAATAATTTTTAAAATGCTTCTGACATCTGATTATATAAATCAAAAGCAAAGGAAACATTTGAGATAAATTTCACAAGCTAATGTTCCCCTAGAGAAATCTCAGAAGGCCAGACATAAAATGCTGATACGGAAGATGCAGTCAGCTTCAATGTGAACTGCTCAGTTTCATGGCCCTTTGGCATTTCCTTGTGCCCAGACGATAGGAAAATTAAATTTAAAAAAATTTTAAATTTTAATCTTAATTAAGTTTTTTTAATTCAAAAATTAAATTTCACTGTTATTCACAGAGGCAATAGAAGTCTTAAATGCTACAATTTATAATCAGTTAACTAGAGAAAAGTTTTTCTTCTTCTTCAGCAAGAATGCAATTCATAAGGGAAGGGAAGAAAAAAGAAAGGAAAGGAAAAGGGATAGAGACCCAGAGATACAGACAACCAACAGAGAGAAAGAAAATGCATTTGGCCTTAAAGGTATTCAGGAGATTCCAAAGATGAGGGCTTTTTACCATTCGAGTACTGTATGAATGCACTGAGGAATGTTTCATTCTCAGAATAAAGACATGTGAGTTTTCTAGCACAATGCTATCAACACAGTTATCCACCAGCCTAAACACAGTAACCCTCAACCATGGCAGAATAAAGGAAGTACTAACAAAAATTTACAATCATGGGGTGCCTGGGTGGCTCAGTGGGTTAAGCCTCTGCCTTCAGCTCAGGTCATGATCTCAGGGTCCTGGGATCATGCCCCACCTCAGGCTCTTTGCTCAGCAGGGAGCCTGCCCCCCCCCCCACCCTCTGCCTGCCTCTCTGCCTACTTGTGATCTCTGTCAAATAAAATGTTTTAAAAATTTATAATCATCAAAACTAGGGGTTTTTTCCTCTATAATTTTTAAGACTCCAGATTGTTTTACACAATCAGGAGTATAATGTCTATTTATGTACATACACAAAGTAGATACTGATTTAGAGGAGGAAGAGGATGGAGAAGGAGGAAAAATATAGAATTTCATTACCAATTAGCCAGCAAGCTATTCTAGCAGCAGGAGAGAAACTTAATTGCATGAGCAGAGCCAGGCAGATCAGAAGTGCATGTTTAGAAGGATTCAAAGGGCTGCTGACACCAGAACCTCAGTTTTATCTTGCAACACTGGTGCCCAATAAACATTCTGGGCCCTGTCCTCTGGAGCTTGCAGCCGGGTCACTCCTGTTCCCCCTGTGTGTGTACTGGAGTCATGCAAGCTGGCTTTGCATCTCAACTCCAGCCACCTGCTACACAGGCAAATGATTTTAGTCCTAAAGCTATCACCATCAACCCCCCCAGTGAGGATTAAATGATGTCTTCCCCATAAAATTACTGTGAGGATTAAATGAGCTAATAATGAGCATGAACTGCTTTGTAACCCTTTACACACAAAGCTAACAGGATTTGTCCTTGTTTCAACAGAAAAGACTGTCTCCTCCAGCCATCTTTCTCTAGCTTGCCCTAATGTTTGCAAAGTACTGAGGCTTTCAGATATAATTAGAAAGTATAAACTCTATAATTAAAGTTACTTGAACCAACATTTGAGTGCTTACTTATTAGTAGGCATGGTCATAAGCCCAGCACTCTGGTAGACACTGTGGGAGACAAAAGAAAAACAGCATTTGCTCTTTGGGCTCCAAAAATAAAAAACCTCACTAGAGAAAAAAAACCCAGTACACATGGAATAACAGTGAGACGTAGAGGCCAGCACTGGTTTAAGGGGCCAAACTTATAGGGAGGACTTCAAACAATGGAAGGGTTTTTAATTGTAATTGACAAAAAGTTTATGGAACACTTTTCAGCTGGGAGAGGGAGCCTAACACAGTAAAAAGGGAAGACTGTATCTGTGGAGGTCTGATTAGAGAGGGTCTTAAAAGTAAGTGGTAAAAAGGCAGAAATTCTTCAACTATGGGAGACCCAAGTACCAACACAAGATATTTTTTTTTTAAGATTTTATTTATTTACTCAACAAACAGAGATGACAAGTAGGCAGACAGGCAGGCAGAGAGAGAGGGGGGAGGAAGCAGGCTCCCTGCTGAGCAGAGGACCCTGAGATCATGACCTGAGCTGAAGGCTGAGGCTTAACCCACTGAGCCACCCAGGCGCCCCTCAAAAGAAGTTTTTTAAACTCAACCCAGTAAGCCCAAAATGAAGACTAGATAGTTCTGAAAGTCACACTAAAGTATCACCACAGGGGCGACTGGGTGGCTCAGTTGGCTAAGTGACTGTCTTCGGCTCAGGTCATGATCCTGGAGTCCTGGGATCGAGTCCTGCATTGGGCTCCCAGCTCCATGGGGAGTCTGCTTCTCCCTCTGACCTTCTCCCCTTTCATGCTCTCACTCTCAAATAAATAAGTAAAATCTTAAAAAAAAAAAAAATCACCACAAAAATATAATAAGAGTCTCAAAGGGAAAAAAAGACAGAGATGGACCAGAAAATGTTCAATGAGAACTCAGTCAGCAGCAGGCTTACTTCCAGATCTTAATTCCTTGCCCCATTTTTTAATGCAAACCCAAAAACACAGGAGTCAGAAGAATCTGATGTAATTTCTGATTACTTATTAATAATAAATAATATTAATTTAAAATATTAATTAATAATGTTAATAATAATATTAAACCATGTATGACTGTCACGGCCATGTGGTTTACCAGGATGGAGTTGCACACATTAAATGAAAAGCACCTGAAGATCAAACAGAGGCAGGTTCCAACCCTATGTGAACCTAAGTTACTGGATCTCTGTTTCCCAGTTCACTCACCTATAAAGGGAAACAGTACTTCTTCATAGTTATTTTGAGGTTTAAGTTCAAAGAAAAAAAAAATGTGGACACTCTAGGCAGTATACAAATGTTAATTAAGTAAGAACTGAACTTAGCACATTATGCTAGTTGATGAGTACCCTGAAGACCAGGGCTATGTTTTGCTCTACAGTACAAACCCAGAGCCTTGCTCAGTCCCTAACATCTACAGGAATGCAATGTGTCTTGGCTTATTAAAGGAGTGTCAAATTTAATGCATTGTATGTTAGGTGATTCACTGTGTTCTGTGCCCTGAGGTCCTGAGGGTCAACAGAAAATAGAAAGGGTCCCTGACCTCATGGAGCTTATGGTTTAGAGTAGAAGACAGATACTATACAAATAATTACAATGACAGGAAGAATAACAAAACCAGGCTATCGAAGTCTAGATCAATGAGGGGAGCATTTAACCTAGTCTGCAAGGTAAGAGAAGCAATTATTTGCTTCAGAACCAAGCAAATAATAGTCATCAATTACTTCTATAATTTCTCAGAGTAACAAAAGCTATAAAGACTGAACTGCCTGTTGATTTAAATTATTTTTTCTCAAATATTGATTCAGATGGGGCGCCTGCGTGGCTCAGTCGTTAAAGCATCTGCCTCTGGCTCCGGTAATGATCCAGGATTCTGGGATGGAGCCCTGCATCGGGCTCCCTGCTCAGCTGGTAGACTGTTATTCCCTCTCCCACTCCCCCTGCTTATGTTTCCGCTCTTGCTGTGTCTCTGTCAAATTAAAAAAAAAAAAAACTTCAAAAAAATTTTTTAAAAAATGTTGACTCATATCACATTAAAAGGGGGGTAGAGAGGTAAGGGATAGTGTTTGCACAAAAAAAGTAAGATGAAAAAAAAAAGACTTCCATTTAAGTTCAAGTGACGTCAACTGTGTCCTACTTACCACAGGTAGAAGTATGGCATTCACCCACAATCAACTTTTTACCAGGAAAAACCTTGATTACTATAAGCAATCTGCCTGTGTAGTTACAGTTCTTAAAAAAGAACATGTACCCAAAACAAAGATGTACAAATCTTTTTTTTTTTTTGATGAACAAATCTCTTATTTCAAATATACTGCAAGTAATACTTAGATTTTAAAGCTGTATTTTTAAAACTCAAACCATGAATATAACCCTCCAAAAATTAACCTCCTCTGTGTTAAATATCAGATAAGACATTAAAGAAAATATTAAAAGCTTTAAAATATCCAGCTACTGGAGCACCTAGGCAGCTCAGTCAGTTAAGGGTCTGACTCTTGATTTTGGCTCAGGTCATGATCTCAGGATCTTAGGATTGAGTCCTATGTTGGAGTCCATGCTCAGAAGGGCATTTGCTTGAGAATCGCTCCTCCTCTACCTCTTTCTCCCTTCTTTCTCCCCTCCCCCCCATGTGTACTCCTAATAAATCTTTAATAAATAAAATATCCAACCATCAGGAAATGTACAATTCATCTAAGGAAAAAATACTATAGGAATTCAATGACTGAATACAAACTACATAAAGATGCCACAAGACAGGATTCCCTATCAAATCTGATACAAAACTAAGGGCCACGGAGGTGGAGATCTTTGCGCTTTCTGTTCGTTGGTCTATCCAGGTGCCTAGTGTCTGTCTCAGCAAGCAGAGAGTGAATGAGTGAAATTCACAGATTAACCAAGGAAAACAATGTCACAAGAAGGGGTTCAGCAAAAACTACATGGAGAACAAGCGTTAAATGATGGTTAGGAAAAACTAGGAGAGGGAAAAAAGAAGAGTATGAGGCACTAAAGACAGGCTGAGGAGACAAAGTTTGAGGTAGGGACTGGAAATTCAGCAGAATGGTCTAGCCTAGCAATGTTGGTCAAGATCAGGTTGTCCGAAAACTTAAACGTGAAACTGAAGTGTACAGATTTGACCATGTTGGCTACACAAAGTCATCTCCGCTTCTTGAGAGAAGGACAACATGACCCAAATGTGCCTACTTGGTGGAGGCCTGCATGGATTAGAGTGCACAGCAGTGTACTGTAGCAATCCAGGCAGAAGCAGCCTGATGAGAAATAATAGGATAGCTCAAAAATACTAACCCATTTTCTCCTGACTCACTGGAAATCACAACTTGTAGGCGGAAAATGAGTTTTTGCCAGGGGCAAGATACCACACCAAGCACTTCCATGCTTATTTTGACATAATCGTCAAGTCCAAGGTGACAGGAATTTTATGATTAGGAAACTAAGACTGAAAAAGAATGAACTACCAGGAGTCTAGCCATAATCTGACTCTCAGATTACTGATCTGACCACTATTTCTGTCAGTTATAAAAGGACACCAGATATTTCAAAAATTACCAATTTTAAATCTAATTGACTGGGAGAAAGGATCCCATCTATAAAGGCATTGAAACATGTTAAATCAGATGGACCTACCAAATATTTACAGAGTATTCCATCGAAAAGCAGTGGTATATGATCTCAACAGATGCAGAAAAAGCATGTGACAAAATACAATATCCATTCCTGATAAAAATTCACCAAGTGATTTAGAGGAGCATATCTCAACATGATAAAAGCCATATATAAAAAAAAAAAAATCCCACAGGTAACACCATACTCAATGGTGGAAAAACTAAAAGCTTTTCCTTTAAGACCAAGAATAAGGCAAGGATGTCCACTCTCACTTTTACCCAACACAGTACTGGACGTCTTAGCCACAGTGATCAGACAAGAGAAAAAAGAAAAGATATCCAAATTTTTAAGAAGTAAAACTGTCACTACTTACAGATGACATGATACTGCATAGTAAAAAACAAAAACAAAAAACCAAACCAAAACAAAACAAAAAAAAATCACTAACAACTCCACCAAAAAGCTTTTAGGATTGAATTCAGTAAAGTTGCAGGATACAAAAATCAATATACAAAAGTAAATTGTGTTTTTATGCACTAATAATGAAGTAGGAGAAATAGAAAAAAGAAACCCATTATCAGTTGCATCAAGAAGAATAAATATGGGACTGCCTGGATGGCTCAGTTGGTTAAGCAACTGCCTTTGGCTCAGGTTATGATCCTGGAGTCCCAGGATCAAGTCCCACATTGGGCTCCCAGCTCCATGGGGAGTCTGCTTCTCCCTTTGACCGTCTCCTCTCTCATACTCTCTCTCAAATAAATAAAATCTTTAAAAAAAAAAAAAAAAAGAATAAATATCTGGGAATAAATTTAGCCAAAGGAGTGAAAGACAATCATAAGACACTGATGAAAGAAACTTAGGACAACTCAAACAGAAAGGTATTCCATGCTTACAGACTGGAAGATTATAGATTGGAAGAATATTGTTAGAATGCCTGTAGTATTCAAATCAATCTACAGAGTCAGTGCAACTGCTTTCAAAATTCCAGTGGTGTTTTTCACAGAAATAAAATAAGCAAGCCTAAAATTTTTATGGAACCACAGAAGACCCCTAATGTCCAAAGCAATCCTGAGAAAGAACAAAGCTGGAGATCTCACAATCCCTGATTTAAAACTGTATTTCAAAGCTGTAATAATCAACACAGTATGGTATTGGCATTAAAAAAAAAAAAAAAGATAGAGAGCTCAGAAATAAACCCATGCATATATGGTCAATTTAAGACGAAGGGGTCAAGAATATACATTGGGCAAAAGACAGTTTCCTCAACAAATGGTGTTGGGAAAACTAGACACCCACATGCAAAAGAAAAACTGGACCACTATCTTACACTGTACACAAAAATTAACTCAAAGTGGATTAAAGATTTGAATGCAAGACCTGAAACCATACAATAGCTAAAAGAAAACATAGGTGAGAGCCCCTTAACATCAGTCTTGGGGATGATTTTTTTAGATTTGACATCAAAAACCAAGGCAATAAAAGCAAAAACAAGTGGGACTACATCAACTAAGAAGTACTACACAGCAAAGGAAACCACCTAAAAAAATGAAAAAGCAACCTATGGAAGGGAAAAAAATATTTGTAAATCATGTGCCTAATAAGAGGTTAATACCTAAGATGTATAAAGAACCCATATAACTCAATACAAAACAAACAAGCCTCCTGACATAAAAATGTGCAGAGGAACTGAATGGACATTTTCCAAAGACAACATATGAATGACCAACAGGTACATAAAGTACTCAACATCACTAATCAGAAAAATACAAATCAAACCACAGTGAGATCTCACCTCATACTTGTTAGGATGGCTATCTTCAAAAGACAAGAGGTAACAGGTATTGGTGAGGATGTGGAGAAAAAAGAATCCTTGGGTACTGGAGGAATGCAGGTTGGTACAGCCACTATGGAAAACAGTATGGGAGTTCCTCAAAAAAATTAGAAAGAGAACTACCATAAAATCCAGCAATTTCACTTCTGGATGTTTATCTGAAGGAAACTAATCGTCTCAAAAAATTATCTGCCCCCATATTTATTGCAGCATTATATACAATAGCCAAGATATAGTAACAACCTAAGTGTCCATCACAGATGAAGAAAATTGGGGTGTGTGTGTGTACACATACCTACATAAAATGGAATATTATGCAGCTATTAAAAGTGAAACAAATTCTGCCATTTGCGGGGCGCCTGGGTGGCTCTGTCAGTTAAGCGTCTGCTTTAGCTCAGATCATGATCCAGGGTCCTGGGATCAAACCCCACACTGGGCTCTCTGTTCAGCAAGGAACCTGCTTCTTCTCTCTCCCTGTTGCTCCCCCTGCTTGTGTTCTGTCAACTAAATAAGTAAAATCTTTAAAAAAAAAAAATCCTACCATTTGGGACAACACAGTTGGATCTTTAAAGCATTACACCAAGTGAAATAAATCAGAAAGACAAATACTGTACTATCTCACTTTATGTGGAATCTAAAATTTTACATATATAAATATATATATATTTATATGAGAATTTATATATATATTTATATATAAATATATATATAAATTTATATATATATATATGAGAAACAGAGCAGGTTGGTGGGTACTAGAGGTGGAAGATTGGGAATGGGTGAAATGGTTGAAGACAGTCAAAACAGATGGTACAAATTTCCAGGTATAAGATAAATAACCCCCGGTGACATAAGGTACAGAATGGTAACTATAGTTAACAAGACCATATCGTATATGTGAAAGTTGCTAAGAGGGTAGATCTCTATTTT
This sequence comes from Mustela nigripes, assembly GCF_022355385.1. NCBI lineage: Eukaryota > Metazoa > Chordata > Mammalia > Carnivora > Mustelidae > Mustela > Mustela nigripes. The sequence goes on from NC_081570.1 coordinate 92,121,711, forward strand.
TCTTGTTATGAGAACTTTTAACTATATGTGGTGATGGATGTTGACTAAACTTATTGTAGTTATCATTTTACAAGATATACATCAAGTTATTATGTTGTATATCCAAAACTAATAAAATATCAAACACATTATATCTCAATTAAAATAAGTAATACCCACCAGAATGAAAAAAAAAAGTGATAAAATGAACAAAAGAGTGAACAAACAAAAAAATGGCACAGTTTCAGATTTGTCAAGTTTGAGGTAATAGCCAAGAGGAATTGTCCAGCGGGCAGTCAGGAATGAAGTCCTGGAATATGTATTAGAACTAGAATTAACTGAAGTTAACCCAGGTATTAACTGAAAATAGGTCAAAGGACATTCAATCATTTAATCAACAAATATTTGGGAAGCACCTTCCCTATGCCAAGCACAAGACTAACTTGGGGAGGAAAATAAAACAAATTTATGCTCTGGGTAGCTTACAAAACAGCTAGAAGGAAGGGAGTTAATGAGACCTCGACATACAGCACAAAAAGACAAGGACAACAGGCTGGAAATTAGAATAGTAAAGAGTGAGATGAAAAACCCAAATACCATGATTTCAAGAAAGCAATAGAAATAGAAGTCAGATTGAGTAGCCATGATTTTAATAATAGCAGATCTGGTAAATTGGACTGTGGAGCCCAGGAGATCTCTTTACAAATCCAAGTGGACGAAGACAAATCCTTAGCTCTCTGTGAATACTATATAAAGTTTCAAAAATGTAAACCTAGCTTGCTAAACCAGAATTAACATAAGAATGCTGAGAATAAAAGATACATTGTGCAGAACAAATGAAGTATATTTTGGCACATTCTATTTCAAAAGTACTTGAGTTGCCTGAGTGGCTCAGTTGGTTAAGCACCTGCCTTCAGCTTAGGACATGATCCTGGAGTCCTGGGATCGAGCCCCACATCAGGGGATTCTGCTTCTCCCTCTCCCTGTGCCCCTGCTCCTGTACTCTCTCTTGCTCATTCTGTCTCTCAAATAAATATTTTTTTTTTTTAAGATTTTATTTATTTGACAGACAGAGATCACAAGTAGGAAGAGAGAGAGAGAGAGGAGGAGGCAGGCTTCCCGCTGAGCAGAGAGCCCGATTCAGGGCTTGATCCCAGGACTCTGAGCCAAAGGCAGAGGCTTTAACCCACTGAGCCACCCAGGCACCCCAATAATATCTTTTTTAAAAAAAAGTCCTTATTAGGTGTATCTGAAATTAAAGTAAAGGGATATTTTGGTAGGAAAAAAAGCTACTCCATGAGAACAAATCATAAAGTAAAAGGTAGTTCTGAGACGTATTTTTAAAATGTATTTCTAGTTACATGTGCCAAATGAAGAAACAGTGTATCAAACACATACCTCAAATTATTGATATAGATTAATAACCTGGATACAGTTTATCAGTTACTTTCCTGTGTATACTTTAGTTGTAATGGACAAAAACAAACCATTAGTCCGTTGTAAGTTTATATTTAAAAAAACTAAAAAAATCAAAGTCTTGAAATGTGCTGTATATTTGTCCTAAAAATAAAACTTACATCTACCTTTAGATAATAAAGTTTTATTGAACGGTAATGTATTTTTGCAGAGAAAATTTAATTCAACTATTGCTTAAATCAAATTCACCATGAATTTATTATTGCACTGCTCAATTTAAACACGTTGGTTTCATTCCTAGAAGAAAGAAATATAAAACATATCAAATCTAGACTAACTCTATTACACAACTCCAGTGAACCTATTTTAATGAAATTGTCATGTAGGATGATCAGTTTAGGGAGTTTATCTTTTAGTCTACTCTCAATATCAACTGGGAAGTTGTCTATAATCCTGGGAAAATCAGACATCTTGAAGTACAAAAAGGCTACAAAATAATTTCTTCTGACTCCATCATGCTAAAGATGAAAAACCCATTCTAGGGGAAGTTATATGGTTTCCCAAGCTGACAGACCTGGACTTTGTATAGATGGATGGATAGGGGATATAAACTTTTGCATGTATTTCCTCTAAATATTATAAAATACTTTGCAAGATTTATATGTGATCAGTTGCACATGTTAATATATAAATACTAACATTTAATTTTTTATGTTCAATTAGCTAGCATATAGTACATTAGTTTTTGATGTAGTGTTCAACAATTCATTAGTTGCATTAACACCCAGTGCTCATCAACACACATACCCTCCTTAATGTCCTACACCAAGTTACCCCATCCCCCCACCCCCCACCCTGCTGTAACCCTCGGTTTCCCATAGTCCAGAGTCTCTCACTGTTTGTCTCCCTCTTATTTCTTCTTTTTTAATGACTTTATTTATTTGACAGAGAGAGAGATCACAAGTAGTAGAGAGGCAGGCAGATAGAGAGAGGGAAGCAGGCTCCCTGCTGAGCAGAAAGCCTGACATGTGGCTCAATCCCAGGACCCAGAGATCATGACCTGAACCAAAGGCAGAGGCTTAACCCACTGAGCCACCCAGGCTCCCCTCCCTCTGATTTCTTCCCATTCACCTCTCCCTCCCTTCTCCTGTGGTCCCCTGCACTATTCCTTATCTTCCACATATGAGTGAAACCATATGATAATTGTCTATCTCTGATTGACTTATTTCACTTAGCATAATTCCCTCCAGTTCCATCCATGTCGATGCAAATGGTGGGTATTCATAGTTTCTGACGGCTAATATTCCAGTGTGTGTGTGTGTGTGTGTGTGTGTGTGTGTGTGTGTGTGTGTATAATACATCTTTATCCATTCATCTGTTGAAGGGATTCTTAGCTCCTTCCACAATTTGTCTGTTGTGGACACTGCTGCTGTCAGCACTGGGGTGCATGTGCCCCTTCTTTTCACTACATCTGTATCTTTGGGGTAAATACCTAGTAGTGAAATTGCTGGGTCATAGGGTAGCTCTATTTTTAATGTCTTGAGGAACCTCCATACTGTTTTCCAGAGTAGCTACACCAGCTTTCATTCCTACCAACAGTGTAAGAGGGATCCCCTTTCTCCATATCCTTGCCAATATTTCTGTTTCTTGTCTTGTTAATTTTTGCCATTCTAACTGGTATAAGGTGGTATCTCATTGTTGGTTTTGATTTGTAAATACTAACATGCTTATACAAAGACACATCGAATTTTTTTCTCAATAAAGTGTCCTACAATTAAATATTTAAACCATCTTATAAAACCACAACAAACCACGTAGTGCCCTAACAAAAACAGACAGAAAATTAAGAGAAGCAGAAACCGATGTCCCAGAAACAGAGCTTAGAAAACTTAAGTATTTGATATATAAAAACACACACACACACACAAAAAAAATTAGCACTGCTTGCCATCAGTTAAGATGACTTTCTTATTTAAAAATTCATTGAAATCACTTGGAAAAAGTAGGGGGTGGGAAGGATCAGTGATATTCTTTCTTCTCATAATATCCGGTCTCCTTTCCATTTATCTCCATATTATAGAAACAGTTGCAATGTCTGTAGTTTATAGTTAAAACAGACAGGAAACAGCCATGCTTTCTTTGCAGAACACTTCATGTGAAAACTTCAAGATTGAAAACCTGGGGAGAGGGGAAGGTAGCGAGATGCTCTGAACTACTAGGCTCAGTATAAAGCATGTGATAAAATGAGAATAGTACCGGTGCACTGGTACCATTTAAGGGGTTTATCCCACGAAGGATCATTTAGCAACTGAAAAAGCTAAAAAAGCACAAAAGTTCACTATCACTACCTACCACAAAGATATAAATGTGGCCATACACTATCAAAACTTTGGGACAAATAACAGGCACAAAACTCTTACCCACTAAATGAGGAGTAAAATGGGATTTTAAAAACAAAATACCTAGGAGAAATGTCAACTACAAATTATAGTTAACACTGGCTTGATACCATTTAAGGGTAGTAAACGTGCCAACTATTGCCTTGAAGGAACAGACACGGCATGTTCTCCTCTGAAAAGCTACAATGACTTTTAAAAATGTGTAAGTATCTGGGTAATCCATCTATTTTTAAATCAGAGAAATACTACCCAGTGGAGTTTGAATTCTCTTCTACTTCTAATAAAGTAGTTCTCCACCTACTTCTTGTTTTACTTTAAAAATTACCTTATGTAATTTTAAATAAATTTTTAAAATTTAAAGTAAATGCAAAGTAAAACAAACATTTCCCTCCCCTCTGGCCAGAAGGAATTCTCCCTTCACTGAGTTTTCCAGCAAATTGTACCACTTAGAGTAATGCTCACGTTCCCTTATGATGTATGTATGTGCGTATGCATATGCACACATACACCCATCATCTCCCTTCCAGCTTTTAAGTTAGCGGAGAACAGACAAAAGATTTACATTTTCTTTACAAAATAGCTTACCTTGCCTTATGTACATATGAACAAAATGCTTATGTCTTTTAATTGTAATTTGTACAGATGTCATCATAAAACTTTCAACTGGCTCCCATCCCTACTGCAATGCACCTTCACACAGCTCCTTGAATGCTTATAACTCCAATTGTATTATTCTGCTACTTAAACTCCTTCCATGGCAACCTACTTCTCAAAACGTCAAGTTTATACACATGACGTATGTGGTTATTACAGTCCCATCTGCCACAGAGATGTCCCACAGCCTGGCTTTAGACACCATGAATCATTCCTTTATGCCCATGCTCTCTTGCCCGGGACCAACAGACACATTCCTACATATCAACACTCACCTGCAATCTTTAAACTTCATCCTGCACCTCCCTTAATCATGCCATAATACTTTGCTTATGCCTGTCCTACACCACTTCTCGTATTGCAGAGGGCAGCGAATTAGGAAGGGAATATGACTCACCACCAACCCCCCCCTCCCCGCCCCACCCTCCCCACCTCTAAGTTGTAAGAGGGACACAGGTGATTAAAGAAATAGAAACCACCTTCAAGAATGTTCGCCTAGGGGCACCTGAGTGGCTCAGAGAGTTAAGCACCTACCTTCAGGTCAGGTCATGATCTCTAGGTCCTGGGATGGAGCCCCATATTGGGCTCCCGGTTCAGCTGGGGAGTCTGCCTCTCCCCATCCCCAGTGCTCTGTTCTCTCACACATGCTCTGGCTCTCTCATTCTCTCTCAAATAATCAAAATTTTAAGAAAAAGAAGTTTGCCTAAAAAACTAAATCCCAGAACTATACATAACACCTGGCACCAACAAAGTTCTAGAAGGTGGTAGAGAAGTTCATTCTACTCAAACATAGGACCTGTCTCACAACTGAGCCATCATACTATAATCACTCCTCGCTTAGGAATACATTCCCTAAGTTCAAAGCATCCAGGTGGGAAAAAAAGTCCTAAATGGAAATTATGATGGTAACTGTTCTGTTAACACATACAATGAACAATATTTAGTCTCTACAGTAAAATTATCTACTCTAACATTCTAGAAATATTTGCAAATAGAAAGGCATTATATATATGGTTTTGATTTTTTAAATCTAAAAAAAAATAGTAAGAAGGTATTAAAAGTATAAAATATAAGACATTAGAAATACTAGTGCTCTTCCTTGCTACAACACTAGTTAACAGAGGAAAACCATTACCTAGTTGGTTCATGTCTTAGCTTTTTGTGTGTAAGCCAGCCTTTCCCCTGCCTCACAAATATGACTCCTACAGAAGAGACACTAAGCTCTTCTGAGGAGGATTGTTGGGGGCACCTGGGTTGCTCAGTCAGTTAAACATACAACTCTTGGTTTCATCTCAGGTCATCATCTTGTCACTTGTGGGATTCAAGGCCCCATGTGTTGGGCTCTAGCTCAACAGGGAGTCTGCTTGAAGAGTCTCTTCCCTGACTCAATTCCCTCTCACTCTTTTAAATTAATCAATCTTTAAAAAAAAAAAAAAGGAGGTTGCCATAAGTTGTCAGAAGTATCATAATCCATATTTATATGACTAACTGCCAAAAAAAGAACTCTATGGGAGTAGAAATTAATGTCTTCTTTTTTCTCTCAGAATCCAGGAAAAAAAAAAAAAAAAAAAAGCCAATGCCATTTACCCAAGCAGTAGGACATCAAGGGATATTTTGAGAAAAATTTTACTAAACTAAATTAAAAACTGAAAGTGTATTATCTAAAAGAAAGCACACTCAGATTTATGTTGTGTCTTTCCCTTTTTAAAGATTTATATGGATATATACCTATACAAGTCACCTTGTATATAATTGAATATATTAGCCTACATTTTGTTTTTTTCTAAGATTTTATTTATTTCTTTGATAGACAGAGATCACGAGTAGGCAGAGAGAGAGGAAGAGAAGCAGGCTCCCTGCTGAGCAGACAGCCCGATGCGGGGCTCGATCCTAGGACCCTGGGATCTTGACCTGAACCCAGGCAGAAGCTTTAACCCATGGAGCCACCCAGGTGCCCCCTACATTTTGTTCTTAAAATACAGCCTAGAATATAAGGATTTCCTAAGTGTCACTATCAACTTTGTTTTTAAAAACATTAAAAAAATTATAATTACTATTCTAGGACTTAATACCCACAAATAAATAACAAGTGAATGATTAAAAATTCTGACCACCTAAAGAATTCTGACTGTTACTAAAGGATACCCAATTAACTTGATAACCAATTTTACCTTCCAGTCAATATTATGACAAAAACTATTAACCTACAAAATTTTTTTTTAAATGCTTTCTGATTTTCTGAATGGTTAACAAGACTCTAATGGCATAAAATTTGCCATGTCAGCAAAACGGGAATATTGTTTTCTCGCTCACTCTCAACTTCTGCCAACTTCCCAGCAAATCATCACCCAAAATATCTATGACCTTTGAATTTCTGATCATGCAAGTACAAAATACACTTTAAAAATTTTTAAGAAACTGTAAAAAGCTACATATAACTACATTCATTTCATTGACAGCAGCTATAAATAATGCCTTCATTCTTATTCAGAAAGTTAAGGCTACGGTGAAATGGGTTGTGCTGTTTCTTTATAGATTATAAGGGGGTGGGTGGCAGATGGGATGGTACCCATCTTATAAATATTAAGTAACATTGAAGAATACAAAGAAATTGAGGAGAGTAACTGGAGAAACTAGCAAATGCTAGATGGGAGGGTAATACATGTGGAGTTATAGGACAAAGCCCTTCCATTCTACACCCAGCAGAAATGTGTACATATGCCCACCAAAATATACATCCAGGATGTGCAAAGCAGCACTATGCAGAACACCAAAAACTGGAAAAAGTACAATGTGATATATTCATAAGATAAGAAAACAGCACTACAAGAAACAATATGGATAAACCTCCAAACATAATATTGGGCAAAAGATGCCAGAAACAAAAGAGTACATTATGGGTGGTTCCATTTATATGAAGTTTACAATGACAAAACTCATCTGTACAGCTAAAGATCAAGATAGGAGTGCCTTTGAGGAAGAGACAAAAGTGGGATACTGGGGTGCTGGTAATAGCCTATGCTAATTATATATGTGAGTCCATTCATGACAATTCAGTCAGCTAGCCACTTAGGTACAGAAAAGTGTGCAAACATTATACTTGAACATTGAGGTTGTACACCCATGTTCATAACAGCACTATTCACAAAAGGTGAAGACCAAAAGGTAGAGGCAACCCCTATGCCCACACCCTTGACCATGTCAACTGGTTTCCTCCACCTGCCCTTATTTCATACGCCAGTGACAATTTTAACTCATCCTAACAGCTAACAAATGGCATGCAGATTGTAGTACTAGACAGGCCATGCTAGTGTCAAAATGGATATTCCCATGTAACTTCAGGGGAGTTCAAGGCAACACTGCAGAGGGAGAAGAGACTGATTTGGTGAGCTGGGTAGCAGCCAGAGGTGCTGGCAGGAGTCCTCTGCCAGGCGGGAGACAGAGAGGAAGGGTAATTTGCATGGACAACCTTAAAAAAGCATGCAGAACCATATCAGACTTGAGGTGATTTGAAAGGAACAAAACCAGCTACTATGAAGTAGGATTTAGGAGAACCAGCTTCTGCAGGACTACGGTGTGAAGTCCTTGCTAAATATTCTTTGGTAGGGCCACTAAAGGCCTCCAACACACCCACATCCTAATTCCTGGGACCTGTGAATGTGACTGTATGGGCAAAGGACTTTGCAGACAAGATTAGATCAAAGGATCTCCTGCTGGTCAGATCATCCTGGAGCGTCGGGGTGGGTCCTCAAGGTAATCACAAGTGTCCCCACAGAATGGGAGGCAGAGTGATATCTGAGCACAGAAGAGATGTGAAGACCAAGCAGGGATTGAAGTGATACACCGGGGAAAATGGACGCAGGGCCCCAGGGCCAAGAATGTGGAGGCCAGTAGAAGCTGAAGAAGGCCAGACAATGGTCTCTGACTTCGGGGCTCCAGAAAGAACTAGCCCTGCCAACATCTCCCTGTCTTAAGCCCAGTGAAGCAGATTTTGGACTTCCGGACTCCAGAACTGTAGGATAACTTGGGTTGTCTGAAGCACAACTAAGTTGGCAATCACTTGTTAAAGCACCAAAGGGAAATGAATACCTACACCAGAGTTGAGTAACGCACATCCCCACAAGGACTAGAATTTGCTTATGTGAAAATCGTGTAACAAAACAAAGGATGTGAATGTATCTATAACCTCTTAACGTTCTGAGGCTTAGAGGGAAACAGCTTTTTTACAGATTGTTCAGTTTGGGGAAAGGTGTTACTTGTTGTCCTCTTCATTTACAGTACTCTGATTTGAGAGCTTTAAGGTGCTCCGTGTCGTTGACAGCAGCATGGTGGTGGTTTTTCACTAAAAAAGAACATCTCTGTCCAGAAACTGCTTTATCCGGCAGAAGGTATCTTGGACCTCAGTGTTCTTTAAAATCTGCTCATTTCAAATGATGGAGACAAATGTCGTCAGAGTAGATCCACATTAATTCGTTCACTTCCAAGTTTAGAGATTAGTAAGAGGAGGAGGGAAAAGTTAAGGCTCATCAACAACAATTTCTTGTAATTGCATTTGCAAACGCTTTAAATTTTAATTGAAACAAAATGTGAATCTCATCACTAGAAAAATGCAAACAACAACAAAAAACAAAAACAAAAAAACCCAGCATACTCTAGCTAGATAAAGCAATATCCCTGCAGTCATAAGTAAGAGCAGTGCATTCGTTCCATTTTCTTCGGCTTTCAGCAGAAGCTTGGCTCAAAGCGATCAGAATAAAATAGGAGAACAGTACCACTGGTCTCAGGACTGCCTTGTGTGAACAGCAAATACAAGACAATTACCGACATTATCCCTATGACCATGCTCAAAGGTCTCTTTCTTAATTCTAATCCAAGAAATTTGGATTTATTCAAGGAAATTTTGAAGAGCCTTCTATGTTTTTCTTGGGACTATAATAGCTCTATGTTTATTGCATTTTTTAAAATATTGATATCCTTTTATAAGTAGTAAGAATAAACTTTCTAAAGTTATTTTATGAGATGGATAAAAATATTGTAAAACTCCAGACTTTCCTGGATGTCATCTCTAGGACAAGAAACAGCTATACCTCCCTTTAGCTTGGAATCCAATCTTTTAGCTGCTAAGAATGAATCCTGAAAAATGTGGATCTGGACTACAACTCTTAGAGCAGAATATTTTACCATTCTTTCACGTATAGAAACACAAACAAAACCTAACAAATTCTGTGTGCTTCTTTCATATGTGGGATTATATCTTGAGTCACATATGTGGAATTATTTGGCTGAGCCATCTTTCATACGTGAAATTTTTGAGCCATAACTACGGAATCATAGTAATGATTCCTTAATCTCTAATTATTTCAGGCAAAGATGTGTCTGCAGGAGGAATGACTCCTAATTCAAGCACAGTTTTATCCCATAGGTCAAAAACTGCTCAGTTAAAAACTGTACCCATTTTACACATCAAAAAATCTCTAGAAAGAAAAATGTGTGTCCCCAAAACAAGCTATGGTGAGTTAACCACTTCAATTTTAATTACATATTTTTAACATTTCCAAATATCACACTCAGAAAATTTCTGACTGAATATGTACACTCTTAGGGATTTAGTAAGTCACGGTTGCTATTAGGAGAAAAGCATATGCTAAACAAAATGTAGCTAAGCCCCAAGGCAAATGAGGAAAAGCGCTATAAGAAAAATCCAAAGAAAAACAAAAAATAAAAATAAAAACTAACTACAAGGACGAGGGGTACTTGGGGAGCTCAGTGGGTTAAACATCTGCTTTCGGCTCAGGTCATGATCTCAGTCATAGGATCAGCCCCATGTGAGGCTCTCTGCTCAGCTGGGAATCTGCTTCACCCCTCCCTCTGCCCTTCCCTCTCTACCCACCACCCCTGCTCATGCTTACATGCTCTGGAAGTCTTAAAAAAAAAAAAAAGAAAGAAAGAAAACAGAGGAAAGAAAAGAAAAAGGAAAAGAAAGAAAGAAACCTAACTACAAGAGTATAGTTCTGGGGGTGCCTGGGGGGCTCAGTGGGTGAAAGTCTCTGCCTTCAGTTCGGGTCATGATCCCGGGGTCCTGGGGTCGAGCCCCACATTGGGCTCTCTGCTCGGCAGCGAGCCTGCTTCCCTTCCCCTCTCTCTGCCTGCCTCTCTGCCTACTTGTGATCTCTGTCAAATAAATAAATAAAATCTTTTTAAAAAAATTTCCCAAGGCACTTAGTTTGTCTAAGAACCTATCACACACTTGTAAGAATAGCCTCCAAATTTCCTCCATCACTTTCCTCCATACAATATATTCTCATCTCCTAGAGTAAACTAATTGATGGAGACAGGTCATAGTTAGCAAATATTTTATCAGCCCATCTGTCAATGAGAATTTTGGTAGGACTGTACTTTCAAGATAAATTCCTAAGGTTTCTCCGTGGGCAATAACAGCTCCACAATTCCTGTTCCCTATAGTTTTTAAAGTAATTAAGTCAAACATTATTTATTCCATTCTATTCAATATCCGCTGAGCTCCTAAGGAGTGGGGGGGTACTAGAAAAACAGTTTACACTTAAGACAGCAACTAAAACTCAGAATGACAAGGTTTATTAGAAGAGATAAACTCAAAATTCTACAGGAGTCAAAAGAAACAGCATCACGCACAATGTTGAGACTATGGTAATCTCTCCTACAGCTCAGGAGCAGCAAATTAGTCCAGGAAAGGCAAAAAAGAGAAGGGTCTGACCAATACACAAAGTTGGTCCTCAGTCTGGAAATCAGGAATACATTTCCACATCACAATGACAGTGAGCCTTAACTCATTCCCTGCAGTTACAAAAAGTTACAGAAAGAAGAAACCATCTGTCTGTGCCCTGAAGAAGTTCAGAGTGCTATGGAGAGGGAGGGACAGCAGGGTGTGGGGAACCTGCCAGGACAAAGAAGAGATGCTCGGAGAGCACCCATGACACAGCAGCCATCAGCCAAGGAGATCACCAGCACTGAGCTCCAATTTTAGTATACGTGCTGCTAAAGCGACCACCAGCACTGCGTTCCAAAGACATTTAGGAGTTAGCCCAAAAACTGGAAGGGGAAGGTGCTCCTGTTAGAAGGAATAGCCTACATAATGACGGATGGCCTGACAGGCCCTGAGTGAATGGAAGGGAGCCAAGTCATGAAGCCAGTAATACGGACAGGGCTTTGAGGAGTCAAATATGTTGGATTTTATCCTGAGGACACTGAAATATTTCACTCTAGAAATACCAAACAAAGAAGACAAAGGCTTTAGGAAAAAATTCATTCCATCCAGAGTGTGGAGAACCCATAGGCAGGAACACCATGTGAGAATAAAAAAATGAGGTTCGGAATTTCAGCAACAGGAGAGAAGCAGTGACAAGAAGGTAAAAGTATCTGAACACCATGTGCTGCTAAATGTGAAGATGAAAAAGAGGAGTTATTGTTTTTTGGTTTTGTTTTTTAAATATATGAGACATGAGGGCACATTTAGGCCC
>NC_081570.1:92133664-92198891 GCF_022355385.1 Mustela nigripes
TTTTGGAATAGAATTCTATGATGGGGTGGGGGAATTAGTGAAGGACAAAATTAAAGTTCCTAGATTTAAAGAATAATTTTTTAAATGTGAATTGCTAAAGTATTTTTAATGTATACCAATAAAAAAACAAAACTTGGAAAATAAATCTTAAAAATAACTTGATCAATTAAGGCCTTAGTAGAATTTTTGGAATAGAATTCTATGATGGGGTGGGGGAATTAGTGAAGGACAAAATTAAAGTTCCTAGATTTAAAGAATAATTTTTTAAATGTGAATTGCTAAAGTATTTTTAATGTATACCAATAAAAAAACAAAACTTGGAAAATAAATCTTAAAAATAACTTGATCAATTAAGGCCTTAGTACAACTTCCATTACAGTACTTAACTAGAAAACTTCTAAGGCTTAAATGTGAAGAAACTCCATTTGATGAATGAAAAAGTCTATATTTAATGTAGGAGTAGGTTGTGCATAGGATTAGGATTAGATTAGAACCAAAAGGCAAATCAGATTCCTGGTCTGATTTTTAGACTACAAGAGTTCTAAATTCTAACCCTTAACAAATTTCTCTTACTGAGTTTTTAAAAATAGGTCTATCTGAAAATAAATATAAGTTAAAAGTAAATTAAAATATTTTTAAAATAGCCCATCTAGAGAAAAAGCCGTGACACTACAGGAATCACTATCCTTTCATTTGCTTTACTCTGCAACTTGTGCTTTTGGTCGTTTCATTCATTTGAATAATTGACTGTAAGGAAACCCAAGCTGGCCAAATGAGTCATGAATGAGTCACAGCTCAGCTCCTGGAGTAGCCACAAGCCTGACTGTGGCTTACTGCACTAAGCCTGAATTTCAAGTTGGAGAAGAATGCTGGGGGAAAGAAAGCCAAGGACTGCCAAGGATGCCAAAGAAATCATTGGTAGAATAAGGACGTCTTGAGAACAGACTTCCCTGCACTTCCTTTCCAGGTTGGAATTTATGGGCTTACACGTCAACCACACCACAGAAGAGATAAAGCGACATCACAGACCACTCTTTCCCCAGCTGATCTTGTGACTCCATTCACTGTCCTTCACTAAAAAGAACAGCTGAGTGTGCTTCCTCTTTGCTGCTTCTTAAGGCTACTGAGCCTATTTTCAAAGACTGCACTATGAGAGGACACGGTGGTTACTCAGATGGCCATACCTTAGAAACACCTGGGACACAGTCTGCACACAACCACCACCTCCCACACACTCTGGGGAGAAAAGCTCCATTGTTCATATCATAATTGTGTTAATAATGCACACATAAGCCACAAAAATCACAGTATTTGAGGATCTGAAAGACACATGACAAAATATATGTTATTATTTATCCAAAAGGCACCCATTACCACTGAGTGTTACTTAGAGAGGCAGGGATGAAACCAGCACATGACACATTGGTTCCTTCCACGCTGACTGGGGAGCCAATGCCCCGTGCGCAGCTAGTGACTACAGCAGCTATCAACATCAACAAAGATTCCTCAAGCCAAACTTCCATCTCTGCCTTCCAAATACCAGTATGTCACTTCCTTTCTTCTGTACTCTATGAAAAGGACCATGTAATTCTTAAACCTTAATGGGAGAGGATACCAATCATGCAAGTAAAAAGCATTCAACAAATGTACGTCAAATACAAAGAGTAGGGAATGCCTACAACTGTTTCTTGGCTGTTTACCTCCCAGGCACTATGTTAACACAATGCCGAAAAAATAGGTTACCCTACTTACAAACATTATGGCCAAGAGAACTCTTAAAGGTCATAAGGTTTTCGAAGGCAGATCCATCAACTTCATAAAATGTTACAAGACTCTGGATGAGGCTTATCATCCCAATCATTAATGTGATGCAATATATTCTTACTTGTACCGGTATAAGTTGGCCTCAATTTAACAAAAAAAAAAAAAAATTTTTAAGTGTAATCCATTAAAATCTCTAATCTTTGCAATTTAGAATGCATTTGGCGATCAAGCTCTTGGGCCAGCAGCCCTCTCAAGCTTTTCTTTCTTTCTTTCTTTCTTTTTTATTTTTTTTTTAAGTGAAATAATTTTGGCTTTACCTTTTCAACATCGTAAAATGCACTCTTCTCATACCACAGTATGACTGCCATCTTCTCGGCATGTCTGATGTGGACCTAAGTCTTAACCATTGTGGGAAGCCAAGGAATAGGCATTTGTGGGCTATAACTATCCTGGACCCCTCAAGTATGAACAGGTTTGAGGAGGATAAAGAGGTTTGAGGAAGGCATACGGAGAATGCAAATGAGTAAACAATGATTCTAAAGACAAGGATTCTTGAGCAAGACCAGCTAACCAACTTGAAGAGATGCCTCTGCCCTCTACACTTCAGGCCCAGGTCCCAGAGAATCTCTGCCCAAGGAAGGCTGAGGAGGGAAGGAGCTGCCAGATGGGAAAAGAAGGGCCAGAGGCCCTCAGGGATCTTGACTCTTGGACACGGGAGCCTAGAAGGACATTAAGGTCAGTTGGAAACAGGGTGAATTCCCAGAAGATAGAAATAGCTGTCCCCTGCAGAAGCAGGGGTGTGGTTAGGAAAGGAAAGGAACAGGAGAAAGAAGAGGAAGTAGGCATGAAGGGAAGAGCGATTCCTGCACTCGAAGCGGTAAGTGCCAGCCTGGTGATGTGCCCAGTCCAGAAACGGCTGCTCTTTTCTTCCATGTTTCCTGTTTAGAGAAGCCTAGAGCATGTGTGTGCTATTATCTCATGGCACTGAACCCATCATGTGTTCAAATATCATCACAGGTTCCATAGGTTTGTACCTTTGGTGACTTCAAGAGTGCCCAGTATACTGGGTATTCAGTCAGGACATACAGAACAAGAGAAAAAAATGAGAAAGATAGAGGTTTTGTCCCTTGTATAACTGGCGGTTCCTTTAGCATGCTCTCACCAAAACTGCAAGTGAAATTGCTATTTTTAACGCTGAGTAGTCAAAACAAATAACCTAATTACCATGTTAATCAGCTCCCTCTCAAAACAAAACAAAAACCACCACCAACAGTGGGAAAGGAAGTATGGATAGTTTGGGATCCCTGTTTTCCTAGATCAATTATACTCGCTATGTTACATCCCATTTATATCTTACACATATTTGGGCACATTCATTCTTTCTGAAAGGCCCTTCCTCCCCAGACACCAATCACTTCCATTTTTATAATTTCAAAACTTGGCTTAAATGTCCCTGCCACAGTGACACCACATGAATGCCCCTCAGCCTTTTAGCCTCAATGCTCAAATGTTGAAAACTTATGGGATCCAATGAGTAATACTCCTTTTCTTCAACGGACTGTAAAACCAAATTAGACGTATATGTCTGAGTCAGGCAGAGATTAAAAAAAAAAAGTCACTTATTTATTCTTAAAAAATTTTATTAGGAGAAAGGGCTTAGGCGTGCAGCCAAATGAGTTCACTATACCACTCCTACAACTGAAAAACACCCCTCAAGGGGAAAGATACTGCTCCATAACAGACCTTAATGGCAGAGAACAGACCAGAATATATCTGCTCTGCAGACAGGTAGCTCTGAAACAGAGGCCCATAGAGGTCTGTCACACAGGTGCAACTCCTGATCCCAAAGAGATTACAAATCAGGTAAGTCATTCATCTACTGGAGAAAAGGAAAAGCCAGAGATGTTGCTCAAATGAAAGTCCCTCCTTGTGAAAACATTAATATTCTCCTTAACATCCACTTGAATTTTATTTTCCTTACTCATTAGACTTCTGGGCTCCCAGAGGTGTGCCTGTACGTCAAAGGGGGAGAAAGATCAATCCCCTAAAGAACCCATTGTCATTTGGGTAGTTGCTCAGGATTCCAAGAGTAAAGGGGGAAGGTTCCAAAACAAATCACAGACAACTATCAAATAAAATAATGCTAAGACCATGCTGAATCCCAAGTTGAAATCTACGCTCTATTCTGATTCCAAACTATGCCCAGCCATGTTGTTCAACATAGGTCACCAAGGGTTCTGAAATGAATTTCATTACAATACTAACAAAACTAAAAAATAAAATGCAACAAACCGCTCGCAAATTTAAATAAAAACCTTCTAATCGGAGTTTCTCAATCCAAAAATTAACTCCAAAAATTAAATCCCCTTGCAAATTTAAGTCCACAGATGTTAAATCCCAAAGGAATTAAATTCCAAACTTGAAGTATCTGGCTTATACACATACGAAGTCTAGTCTTGGTCTGAGTTTTCCAGAAAAGCAGGTGGGAAACACAAAGCTTAGATGGAGATATCTACTTTGGGAAGTGATCTCGGAGCAGGAGTGAGGAAGCCGGGGGATGGAATTGGGTAAGAAGGGAAGGAAAACACAAGGATATACTCCTCAGCTGACCATTACTATTGAGACAGATGCTCAAAACCACTCAACGTCCTAAGGAACCCAATGAAGAGTGCCTCTAAGGTTTCCTCTCTGGGTGAAAAGGCGGCATTTACCCCACTATTCCCATCCCCCATTGGTCAAATGCAGTGAATCCCCTGCTGACTCAACACTTTCTAGTTGCACATACATGTCCTGTAAGTTCCATGGACCCCGGTAAGGAGCCCAGAATAAAAAGGCAGAGGTACAGAGTGTCCCCAAGCAAGGTGCCCTCCACATACAACAGCGAAGTTCATGGACGCCTGCACAGAACTGGCCACTGCAGCTATGGCTGGAATAAGAGGCTAGGCAGAGAGGATTCTGAAGTAGGACATAAAAGGTATCTAAAGTCCAACAGTGTGAAAGTCTAAATTCATCCTTTCGAATTTTCCATTCTGTCCACTTCCACCTGGAGGAGTTCTTGATGCCTTGTGTGGAAGGGGTTTGTTGGTTTTTGAGTAGCTTCAAGCTATTACAGAGAATACAGTCTCTTCAGGGCCTCTGATTCAATGTTATCTCCCGTCTTTTTGATATGCCCACACTTCTAAAGAGCTACACGTCACTGGTTCCACACATGTCAAATTGAAAAGAAAATTCAATCCTCAGGCCTTGGAGCAGCTACCCCAAGAAAAAGTCTCTCTGGAACTTGGCATAATCAAGATCCACTGATAGGCCTCCAAAGACACTGGTAGAAACTCCAGGGCATCCAAGAGATGGAGGGTCAACAACAACAAAAAGCACAATCTTCTGCCAGGGTGCCCACAATACTATGCCAAGGGGACAACTATCCTTCGGTAGATGAATGGATAAACAAAATGTGGTATACACACAGTGGATTATTACTTGGTCTTAAAAAAGGAAATGCTACAACATGGACTGATTAAGGATATCATGCTAAGTGAAACCAGCCCATCGCAAAAATATAAACATGGTATGATTCTACTTACATGAGGGACCCAGAAGAGTCCAATTCAGAGAGGAAGAAGACAAATGGTAGTTGCCAGGGGATGGGGGGTGGGGAGGGGCTATTGTGTAATGGGTACAGAGGAGTTTCAATAGGGGAAGAAAAAGTTCTGAGGATAGATGGTGGTTATGGTCCCACAACAATGAATATATTCAATGCCACAGAACTGTGCAGTTAAATGCTTAAGTCTGAGGTCACATATATTTTGCTACCAAAACAAAAAAACACCTCCGCTAGGGGGCACCTTCCAAGCAGGTTAGTTTTGGCCCTGTGTACTTATAGGCTAGAGGGACAATCCCACTAGGCCCAGTGTCCTCTCTCTCAAAGAGCAGCCCTGAGGTAACCCTGCCTTCTTCCAAGTTCTTTAGTTTGCAGTGATGGCAACCCCAGTCCCCACAAGCCCCAACTAAGGAATCTGTCTTCCCACACCTGCATGTTCTGATC
Organism: Mustela nigripes; assembly: GCF_022355385.1. Taxonomy (NCBI): domain Eukaryota; kingdom Metazoa; phylum Chordata; class Mammalia; order Carnivora; family Mustelidae; genus Mustela; species Mustela nigripes. The sequence goes on from NC_081570.1 coordinate 92,139,471, forward strand.
TTTCAGTTCGTCCCTGAGCACCGCCCCCCCCCCCCATTCCTGGCACTCAGGTGCTGACTGTGCACTCTACCTAGAAGAGTCAGCACCTCCACAAGCTTTCAGAAGCAGGAATTTTTAGTCTTGGGCCATAGCAGGTGTTGCAACTGCCTTTTCTGTGTACTTGCTGAGGGCTGGGAGGACAGCCTTCGAAGGCAGGTTATCCTTCCATCCTCACACTTGTTCTAGATGAACCAGCAGATTCCAGACCTGTTCCCTACTGTTTCTGAAGCCCAGGTCCCTGGTGGTCTGTGAGGACCTACACCCATACCTCTGCACAGACAACTCCAGATGCAAAACTCCTGCACATTTTTAGGATCAGTCCTCACTACCTTTTTTGCCAGAAGTTGGGCTTAACCCCTCACATTTAATTTGTCTCTGCTAATCCAATTTTCTTTTGAGAAAGACTCAGAGACTCCCCTTCCTTCTCCTCCACCTCAGCGTGATCACAGTTGGGTGGAAATGAACAGTTAGATAGCCCCAGCCAGGACGTTGCTCCCACCAGGCAACATCAAACCTAGAATGCACCTCATCTTTCCCAGGCCTTGCAAGTCTAACTCTGGGAAGAAGCTGGGCCTGAGCTTTCAGGGCACAGGTGATATCTGCTTGTCCAATGACAGCAACTGGTCACCTTGAAACTCCGCCAGCTCTTGAGTATTTTATGCTGATAACTTGGGGCTTTCCCTCTAAAGTGCAAATTTCCTGTTATTTGTTGGTATTGCTATCCCAGGGCCATCACCACAAGCCCAGTAGGACAGAAAAACACTTTATACATAGAAAAAGGTGCCACAAGTAAATGCTTGCCAGGCTCCACAATGAAAACAAAGTCCCCTGCATTTCAACCTCTACTGGCCAGAATCTTTAAGCATTCACACGATGCAAATTTCTAGCTGTTCCTACTTCAAACTCTGGCTGAATCTTTGAAGGGGCATTTTGCAATCTCCCAGAATTTTTTGTGAAAAACTTTCAGCTCTTTCGCTGTATTTCAATAAGCCCGTTATCCTTTTTTTTTTTTTTAAGATTTTATTTATTTTATTTGACAGACAGAGATTACACGTAGGCAGAGAGGCAGGCAGAGATAGAGGGGAGGAAGCAGGCTCCCTGCTGAGCAAAGAGCTCGATGCTGGGCTGGATCCCAGGACCCTGGGATCATGACCTGAGCCGAAGGCAGAGGCTTTAACCCACTGAGCCACCCAAGTAGTACTAGCAGAGTGAATCTCTTTTCCTTCTTATATCTGTCCATCCTGGCTTAAGATCTCCTTTTCCTTTCATATCTCACATCTCTGAACCTTTCTCTTGGCTTAGTTAGCCTTTTCAGTCTCTTCCCTTTCTGATAAGGCCAATAATTCTCCAAAGCACTCCAGTTCCTCCTTGATTTCCTTTAAAAAAAAAAAAAAAATCAAAACAAAACAAAAACTCACCTGATCTCTAGCCTTAGTAATCATCTTAATGTTTGGATTTACAATTATTTCATGGACTCATCTGTCTATCTAAAACCAAGAACACAGCATATACTTCTTAACTAAGGAGGTTCCCATTTCTTTTCATTTCTTCATAATAAAATCTGCAACTCTTCTATAGGCGAAACCACAGTTCTAGGATCCAACAGCCTGAACTTAGAGAAATCAACAGATCCAGAGCAAACATAACTCATGTTTCGGTGCAGAGGGACTTCTCTTTAAGTATTAAAGTAATGCTTCTCTCCCCTATAGACAGTATTAGCCCGTCAGTATTAGCTCTGTCAGCTGCTTGACTTTGAGACAAAGACTCTCTAGCGAGAGGGTGCTTTCTTGGTCCCCTGTGGTGGATCGGTTGATGTGGGCTGTAGGATCGGTGGTCTATGATGATATCAGATAAACTACACAATTATGTAAGATTCATCCCTCCAGGGCCTTCTTTTGGCACAAAATAAAAATTAACTGAATGTGGTAAAGCCAATTTATCACTTCCTACCTTGGCCTCAATCACACAATTTAAAAGAGGAACCTAGCACAACAGCCTTCTCGAACCATTGTCACTTTTACAGTACAAAGTCCTGGCCAGCAGCTTTGACTAAAACACATAAAAGCAGCAAATGCTATTCTACCCCCAAGTAACTAAAAAGATCAACACCTTCCTCAGCCTTACCTACAGCACCCATCCAAACGGAACCCACAAAACCCAAAGTTTAAGTGCCTCACCCCACCCACAAAACTCAGCTAGGATCCATGCACCCTGCACTTACTAAGGCCTAAATGCCCATCACAACCATCTGTGCCCAGTTAAGCCACTTGCCTGTGGACTAGACCACCACAAGTTCCCCAGTCTCCAAAGGTCAAAGTAGTAAAGGCTCCTCTTTCTACTGAGTGAGGAAGATCTTTAGCGCCTAATCAGAGCTTGGAATACAGGAGTTCAACAACTGTTTGAATCGTTGAGTGAGTGGGAAAATGAACTCTCCTTCTGAATGAACAAAGCAGTTTTGAACTTGCAGAGGCTAGCCATGTAATACAAAATAGACTACCTTTGCAAACCAAAAGGAAATGATCAGGCATAATCTAATCTCTTAGGAATGTTCATCTTCATCATTAAGTCCTACTGCAATTTGGGTTAAGAGGACTCTGCCCAGCCTCTTGGATGGTTCAGGTAACGTTATTGTGACTCTCCTCAGAGGAGGAGAGTTGGCAAAGATGAGAGACTACTTGATGCTAAACTGTGATTGCTACAATATTTGCCCTCTTCCCTTCTGACTTGCCCTCATTAACATGGAAGATTATATAAGACAAAATCAGGTAAGATCTTAAAAAAAAAGAAAAAAAAAAGGAGGCAAGATCTAAATTACAAAAACATATTTAGGTGTTTAAAAAGTCTTTGGAAAACACTTCAATATTTAATTTCACAGAGTAATTTGAAATCAAAGGCTTTGAACAAATTATACCTAAAATTCTTCTTTATTGTATTTATTGCTAATAAGTTATTATATACCTATTGCTAAAAAGTTACTATTATATTTATTTATACATTCCCAAAGAGTTACTGAGCACTGTGTCCTGGGCATTGTGCTTGTTCCCAGGAATTCAGCAATGAATGAATCCAGGTGGGCTCTGCCAGCATGAGGCTTAGGTGGAACAGGAACATTAATTCCTAAAGCCAGTATTTCTAAGGACGATGAGTTGTATAAATGAAGAATTTAAAAACCAAGAAACAGACAAAATAGCAAGCTCCAAGTCTGGAGGAAAAAGATAAGGTGACAAATTCCAGGAGTGGAAAATATCCAACATGGCTGCCACAGAATGAGCAAGAGAGAAGGGGGTTGAAGCTAGAGGACAACAAGGTCAGATCTCAGAGGGCCTTCTTCAACCCTCAGAGATGAGGAAGCATTCTAAGAGTTATAAAAAGGTTCACATGATGTGGGTGGGTATGTACGTTAAGATTACTGAAGATGCAGTTGGGAGAATGCACTGGCATAAAGTAGAATATCCACAGTTAGAAGGCAATGGGCCAAGTGATGGGGGGGGGGTGGCGTTGAGGGAGCACAGATGGCTTCAAGAATGACAGAAAGGCTGAGCAGTAAATACTTAGCACCATCTAAGTACTTGACACATATTGTGAGGTGGCTACTTGCATCCGGTTTTACAGATAAAAAATAAAAACACACACACAAAACAAACAAACAAAAAAATAGCAGACTTAGTGAGGTTAATTTACTCAAAGTCACCCAGTAAATAAAAATCAAACCTAAATGATACCAGAACTTCAGAAATTTACTCTTAGTCAATTAGAAATACTTCTCTGCAAACCATCAGGCAGCATATTATCAAGAGCTGCAAAAGGTTTATAACCTTTCACCTAGGAGATTCACTTTGGAAAATAAAGTTGAAAGCAATAATCCAAACTTGGGGAATAATATGTACATGGACACTTACAGTCATGCTACCTATAAAGGAACTGGAAGTAATCCAAATGATTGACTACATAACCAGTGAGCATATCAAGTGGACTATGGATTACTTTCACAGCTGCATACTCTTCCATTATCACTTCCTACATGATCCCAAGAAAATTACTGAGTTTTTCTTAAAATTCTTCAACTATAATAATTATGCTCTTGGTGAATCTCTCAAATCTGTAGGGTAACAAGCATTACTAATACTAACCATAATCGTATTTAGTGGAAGGACAGTTATTGTTACTTGCTGATTAAAAGTTTATGATGTGCAAAGCTGAGAGGCAGGAATTTGTCATACATTATCTCACCTAATCCTCATGACAAGCTACAGTATGGACAGTGTTATTCCCAGGAGGCCACTGAGGGAGCAGAAAGAGAAGTGAAAGAGCCTGCCCTACATCATACAGCTTATTAGTAGCACATCCAGAATGTTAACTGTAAAGACCAGGTTCTTTTCAGTACACAATGCCAACCCCATTATGAAAGGGAAAATGAAGGTTCACAGAATCTGAGCCAACAGAGGCTGAGAGATCACAAAGCTAATTAGTGATAGAGCCAGAATTTGAATGGGAGTCTACCAATTCCTAGTAGATTGTTTGCTCTTATTATATCACATTTGTCAAATATGAAACCACTAACAGGTAGATAAAACGATGTAATTTAAATCACTTTTAACTCATAATATTGTGAGGCCTTTAAATTAGCCTAAATAAAGCAATGTCCGACAGAATACAACAGAAGAGAAAACTTAGCGAAGATCAACAGAATGTTGTGATTCCTAAAAGACTGTGGGAAAAGCCCTATACCATGGAAAGATTAGAGGAGGTGGCAGAAGGAAAGGGTGGCAAATTATGACTAAGTGTCTACCATGCCCCCAGGGCTATGCAAGACATTTTGCCTCTCTGAGCTCATTTGCTCTCCACAGCACTGTGCAGAAAGAATTATTCCTATTTCACAAGCAAGGAAACTAAGTTGCTGAGAGATAAAGGGATTTTCCCACAGCTGCTCATCTAGTGGGATGAGATTTGAACTCAGGCCTGTCTGAAGCTAAAAATCCACGTGCTTTAAATATATCATGCTGCCTGCTGTTACAAGGAAACAGGCGGAGTATGAATTACATTGTTTTTGCAGCCTGTAATGAAGATAAGGGACATAAAATCTGGCATTCTCATTCAACCCATTTTAAAGTTGGTGTTAAGAATTCATTCAATAGTCATTCATTTATTCATTCATTCATTCATAGGAGCTCTTGTTCTATGCCAGGTTCAAGGGTAAAAACAAAGCTGAAGAACAAATGGTCCACAGTATTATGGAACACATGATTTTTGGAGAAATAACATGTTTTAATGTTACCATAAATATTCATTCTTGGGAATTTGAAACACTGTTATCTGACTTTAAACAGCAAAACCTCAGCGCGCTCAGGAACGGAGTAATTCTGGGTAGCTAAGTTTCTGGATGTTGGAGGTTTACTCCTTTAAGCAACAGATCTCTCATTTCACAATTGTTTTTTATAATTGACCTTCAAATAATACAGGTTTGAATATGGGTCCACTTGTATGCAGATTTTTTAAATACATAGATGTACAGGACTTTATCTTCCTTGTGATTTTCTTAACACTCTTTCCTCTAGCTTACTTTAAGAATACAGTAGAATGCATATACAGAATGTGCTCATCAACTGTTATTAGTAGGGTTTCTGATTAACAGGCTATTAGTTAAATTTGGGGGACATCCCAAGTTACACATAGATTTTCAACTGCACCGGGGATCAGTAGCCCTAAGCCCCATGTTGTTTAAGAGTCAACTGTAATTTTTTCAATGCTCTGTCCATTTTTCCAGGACTTTCTGAGCTCCAAAATCTGACACTTTGCATCCCTATTCCCAAAGGTTCCCCTCTATTACTGGATCCAAGGGATGGATGGATAGAGGGAGAGAGAGAAAAGGGGAGAGCTGAAGGCAAGAGAGTGAGGCCTTTGTAATAAGTACTCCACAGGACAAATTCTGAACTCAATCATTTTCCAATCTTTCCCAAATATTTTGTTTTTGTTTTTAAGGATTAATATGATTTAAACTTCTCTTGAGGACCTGGGTCTTAAGTATTCTGTTAGAAGCAATGCACTGTTACTCAGGAAACCAAGTAACCCTGGGCAAATCACTGCATCATCAGAGGGCTCAGACTGCCCATTTTTAAAACCAAGGAGCGGAACTAAAATTACCTCTCAGGCCTTTTCCAGTTCCATCACAGTATAACTCTTTGAACAACACAATCAGTTGCTATACTGGTCCAAACAGGACCATCCTTCCCCAGAGCCCAGTACACTATGTTGATCAGTTTAGCAGCATTTCTCCACAATCCAAGATTAATGTGGTTTTTGAGTCCATGATTTATAGGGTGTCTTTTGGTTTTCCTTTTGTTTTTGTTGTACTACTGTCAATTTAGCTTTCAGCTGTCCCTCTTCCTCATTTTAACTTGCAACATGTAATCTCCCTGGATTTAAAAAACAGGCTTAGGAAAAGGAATGGCACATTCATTGAGTACCTACTAAGGGCTAAATACCTTATTGCAGTTAATTTTATCCTTACAACATTGCGAACAGATATTTTATAAGTGTGAAAACACCAAGATCAGACTGCCCATGGTGCCCAAGATTACAAGTGGCACAGCTACGATCCAAAGCCAGGTTTATGTATTCAAGGCCCAGGTGCTTTCAACTATACAATATTGCCTCATGAGTTTATGAGAAGAGTGTGTAAATGGAAAGTCCTTGGGTTTTAAGTCAGAATCTAGGAACTTTCTAATGGTTATTGTAAATGAACTTAAGCTTATTACATTGAAAAAAAATATAAGAAATCTATTTTATCTCTTCTTTAGAGAGATGAGGGTATTATTTTACTATTATTAAATGCATTTCTTCATTTAGCTTATTTTACATAAAACACAGGAAGGTAACTGCCAAATGGGCAAATAGCTTAGGGCTAGCTAGGTGAAAAATTTATATGCATCATTGAAACTGGTGAACCATTTACTAAATAAGGCCAGAAAAAAATTAGATCCTTTACCAAATTCTCATTACTCTTGTCTTCACTAAGGTCATTAAATGGAACTATATATTCAGAAAGATTGAGAATTCAATAAGGATTTAACTATCAGAGCCAAATACTCCGAAGAGTCCAGTTTCACATTTTAGAATTTCCAGGAATGAAACTGATCTTAACAGCAATTATGACACATTCTCTCCTTAAATGGGGTCTCTGGAAGCACCCAGATCTTTCATGTTAGTGCTCATCCTGAACTCCAGAGATTTCCTGCTTCCTCCTCACTGAGGATATATAAATTGCTATCTTCTACTGAATCCCCAAGTACAGTTTATGGGAAAACACAAGGTTCTATTTTCAAGTACTGTCATCATAAATCTCAACTCAAGCATTTCTTGTGTGGCTGACTGTGGCCTAAGCTTACTAACTTCCTTTAGTCAACAAATGCTTTTTCCTATCTGAAGGTCAAATGCCAGAGAATTTAATAATTTTCTGCCAAATCTACATTTTGGAGTATCAATGTGACAGAATTATCCTTTCTCTGTCAGGCACTGCATACATAATTAAGGAAAAGCGGTCTTAATTGAGTGGTAATATTACCAACCCCCTCCCCCCCCATAAAAAGCTTGTGAAAAAACAGATGCTGTAAGCTGGCTGCAAGAGAGGCTAGACAGCCTGCTGCCGCTGGGAACTGAAAAAGGTGGCTTGAGTTTCTGGTTCGTCAGTGGATGTTCACTCAAGCACACCACTGGCCTCTGAAGACCATAAACCAAAAAGAGCACCTCTTGGGTGTGGGGTCCATTTTCCCAGAATCAAAGTTTTCATAACACCTGGTCCTTTCCGGGCTTCTAATTTATTAAACATTCTCTTCAAGACCCAAAACTCTCCCCTAAGAAGCAGCAAAAATGTGTGCATAAATGTAGCTTGTGAAGTTTGGGACAGCTGCTACTCCTAGTAACAGTTACAGTGGTCACCACGATGAGGGGTGGATAGGACAGACCGAGGACAAGACTCAGGAGGACTTGGTGGTAATGATAAAAACCAACTGAACCTGCAGGGACTGAGGGAGAGTTGGGGACTCTGTGTCTGGGATTTAGAGATCTGGAGTCTGACTAGGGAAATAAGGAGCCAAGAGGGTGACGGGAGGTGCAGCAGAGAGGCAATGATGAGCACCATGGCCAGCTGGGTGGTACACACGAGCTGCTGAGTGAGATTCTCGGACAACCCTCTTTGGCTTGGAAGCAAAAGCAGGAAAGCCTGTGACGGCACTGAAGGGCAGGGTGACCGCCCCATCTGAGGGCACAGAGGTGAAGGGAACTGGGGATGAATGTGGAAAATTTGACCACATATTCGAGCAGGACCAAGGAGGACACAGCCAAAAACAAATGGACCAACAAAGAGAGATAGTCAACAAACAGCACTAGGAGAATAAAGAATGATTAAAGTGGGTATGAGGGACTGAGAGGTGGCAAGTCACGAGATTAGAGGCAGAAAGAGAGCAGGCTTTGCACACTGCTGTCGATGCCCGTGATATAGTCTGAATCTCTCTATATGGTCTTTGCTCCCTCAGCATTTAAGATATTCAAGAGACTAGACCACCATTTGATACTACAGGCTATGCACCAAAGTCCTATAATTTAACATCTTCATACCAAATGCAAACGGTGCAGCCATATCCCAGTATTAATGTCATGGAGGATATTTCATCACCCCTCAGAGTAACTGTCCCGCTGGAGACATTGCTGAGGTTTGAATGTCTCTGCACATTCTTCATCTCACACATACTCTCCCCGCCCAGTTTCTTTCTCAAGCCTTCTTCCTCTCCTGTAACCACTCATGTTCTGTCCTCTTCCTGGTCTCATCTCACTCACCCAGCTGCATGCACTTTTGCACCTGCTCTGTAGCATCCAATGACTTACTTCCTTTCTGCATTCTTGCAAAAACTTGACTCTGAGGTCAGATCTGCTTTCTCCCCGCCCCACAAAAGCAGAAAGTTCCATATAATTTATCTTGAGGACTCCAGTACCCTGCATATAGGAGATTCTAGACAAATGTCTGGGGGAGGACAGAAATGCCTTGAGCCTGGCACACACGTTCACATGTCACACCCTGCACATCAGCAAAATTATCAATGCATCCAAAAATGTACTACCCCCTACCGAGCATTTGCCATGCTCATTCACTAATTCCGATCTCCCTACCCCATTCCCACCTTGGTTTTATAAAGCCATTTCTGAAGTAAAATCCATGCTGTATAGATTAAAAGCCACACTGGATCAGGGACTGAGTTTTATTTACCTTTGAATCCTCAGTATCTACTATAAAATCTAATATTTAGTAGACAAATTGGTGGCTTAATCAATCAACATTCATATGCACAAATTCCCATAAAAACAGAACCAAACAGAAAGCAGAAGAGCTAGGAAATTACCAAAGAGCAGATAATCCATGAATTAAATCAGACTCTTAAATAAGTGAAAACTGGTTTCATGAGTTCAGATGTTTCTCTTTGAAATACAATAAACTTCAGTGCAAGGTAATACAATGTCACTGTGCACTTGCAGGGCAGGCCTGGTTTCCCGAACATGTTTCCAGGCATTTCCTCACACAATGCACCATCTAAGCACTCAGCTTGACAGCAGGAATGATAAACTTCACAGCATTTGGAATTAGGACAACTGGACTCAAGTCCCGTCTTCACCACTTCCTGTCTGTGTGACCTTGAGCAAAGTCCTTTAGCCAGTGTACACCTCTATTTCCTTCTCTGTAGAAGAGTGATAAGATCTTGTTCTTCCTGGCTCTTAGACTCATAAGGCTCAAGGATGTGGGAGACGAGGAAGGAGATTAAATCTTGCTGAGTACCTACTATGCCCCAAGCATTTTACAGAAATTATTTAATTCTCACCACAATCCTGCAAAGTAGGTTTTCAGAATTTCTTGCCTATGAGGAAATGGAGACTCAACAAGTAAAATGATTTTCCCAAAGCCATCAGGTCCCATGCCAGAGCTGGGATTCAAACACTTCCCTCTTGCCCCAAACCTCTCTTTAAGAAACCATAATGCCTTCTTTTTTTTTTTTTTTTTTTAAAGATTTTATTTATTTATTTGACAGACAGATCACAAGTAGGCAGAGAGGCAGGCAGAAAGAGAGAGAGAGAGAGGAGGAAGCAGGCTCCCTGCTGAGCAGAAAGCCCGATGCGGGGCTCGATCCCAGGACCCTGAGACCATGACCTGAGCTGAAAGCAGAGGCTTTAACCCACTGAGCCACCCAGGCGCCCCCCATAATGCCTTCTTAATGAGGTCTAAATATGCATTAAAAAATGTTAGCTGCTATTCGGCATATTATTGATATGTCAGTATTTGTTATTATTGCTGTAGGTATGGAAGGCAGAGACAAAGCAGCAGCTAGTTGGTAAGGCTGCATGTCAGAGAGAGCTGTGCCTCTCAGGTCCTCTGACTCCTGGCCCGAAGCCTTTTCATTAAACCATATTGCCCCATGCTCCCAAGAAAAGACTCCTGACATTAGTGGGCACAGAGGCAAGATGCTTATTTATTCAAGCCAGCTGTTACTGATCTATTTTAAGACAAGTACTTTGAAAATCATGGAAGGTGAGTATCAAGTGTTTCATTGACTATTCCATATTAATTGACCCTTTAGAGAACTCCCCTGTGAGCAGCATATCCTGCTGGTTTCCTGTTAAGCAAGCTACTCAAAAGCTGACTACAATTCTTGCAACACAGATTTTGAAAGCACATGCACATAGCAGCACAAAATTCTAAAATAATTTTCTATGAAAATCCAAAGTATCTACTTCTTTTCTCTTCATGGTTCTGTCCACTAAATGCTTAAGATTGGGGAAAGGCAAAATGCAAACTTGTGACTGGCCTTCACACAAGGCAGAATCTATGCTAATGGGACGAGGGGGTATAATATTCTAAACAACACTGTAAATAATAGGTGTCCATGCATTTAGAAGAAGAATGGCTATAATACAGAATAAAAGGGGGAATAAAAGACAACCACTCGAAAGTCTATTATTTGCAACAATGATGTTCCTGCTGCCCAGAGAAATGTAGGCACTCCTGACCCCACTCAGGAGTACAGCATAAAAACCACATGCTCAGGACTAGGGGTTACCAGGCACAGTATTAAAAGGCCAAAAGGGGGGCACCTGGGTGGCTCAGTGGGTTAAGCCTCTGCCTTCAGCTCAGGTCATGATCTCAGGGTCCAGGGATAGAGGCCTGCATCAGCTGGCTTTCTGCTCAGCAGGGAGTCTGCCTCCCCCCACCCCCACCTGCCTCTCTGCCTACTTGTGATCTCTCTGTCAAATAAATAAATAAAATCTTTTTTTTTTTTAAATGCCCAAAAGGACCAGCTACAGTCATTCTCCTGCCCTCTCATTAACTTTCCTCAGTTTTTCTACCCGATTTTATTTCTTTTCCCCATCACAAACCTGTTAGAGGTCGGTCTCCCATTTTACACTGCATGATAAAGATGTATATAATCATCCTGTTGCTACATTCAGAACCCTGAAACCAGAATTACTCAGTACCTAGTATGGAGGGGCTGTTATTGATAACCACAGAGCCAATCTGAGAACATTCCTCTAAAGCAAAGGCTATAAGAGAACCAGACAGCAGGGGAAAAGAAACTGACTACCATTCACATGCAGATGTGCCAAAAGCCTTGATGAAGGAACTCAGCATCCTGCCTCCACCCTGCCCGGCTTGTTAGTCAAATCCTAAACTCCTCTCAGCCTTGGAAAGTAGCTCTTACACAGCGGTAACTAATAGCGATGGTTTCATGGTGGTGTGACAAGGAGAATTCATGGGAAGTGTTAACATGCCTTGTAGGTTTCTGCAGTAGTAGCAGTCATAAGCACAGTAAAAGTCATTAACACTTAAGTATTTGTTACATGCCAAGTGCAGAGCTACTTCATTCATTCAGTCCTCACAGCCACCTAAAGCATAGGTTCCTTTATTACACCTATTTATTTATTTTTTAAGATTTTATTTATTTATTTGAGAGAGAGAGAGCATGAGCAGGTAGAGGGAGAGGGAGAAGCAAGCTCCTCGCCAAGCAGAGAGCCTGACGTGGGGCTCAATCCCAGGACCTTGGGATCATGACCTGAGATGAAGGCAGCTGCTTAACCGACAGTGTCGGTGTCCCACACCTATGTTAGGTAGGAGGAAGAACAACAAACGGTTCTAGACACTTTCTGATGGTCAGTCAGGTAGTCACATGGTAAAGTAATACCTATTTGTAACGCCTTCCAATGAGCAGATGTTTGATTTTTAATAACATAGTGCAAAATACATCTTATTAAAAGTTATTAAAAAGTTATTAAAAGTTTGAGGTATGTTTGAAAAGGTAAACAAAGTCATCACTTCCCATCCATCCATGAATTTAGTTTATGGCTATTTATGTGTATAAATAAGGAGTATAAGTAAGGAGGCTTGGTGTCAATTTTTAGAGATGTACATAAATGAGCAAGCCCATGGCAGCCTCCAGCAGACCTGGAAGGTACACGAAGTATTGCAAGACGGTGCGAAGACTGTCATGCTCTGCCTGTGTATGTGACACAGTCTGGCACAAAGCTGTAAATGATCAGCAAGGGTGACTCCTGAACTGACTCTTCAGTCCCACAAATAAGGAGAAGTGGGTACATGCAATAACACAGGACATTGAACAGCACCGTTCATTTGAGAAGCCACAAAAAGTTCAGGAGCACAGAGAAGAAAGTGTTGAGAGGTACAGCAGACACCTCTAGCCGACTAGACAACAGGGCCTTGCATGCTTTTACTAAGAAACCTGGATTTTAACCCATTGTCCATAAGGAACCACTGAACAGTTATAAGGAGGCTGACTGACCATCAGTCAGGTAAACCCTAGAAATCCTCAGTCACTCTCCATCACACCCAATGTTCAAACAAGCCTCAAAAATACTACCCTGAAAATAGATCCTGACTCAAATGAGGGAATGAACAGCATTTGTGCATTCAAATGGTAAGATCCAGAAGAGAAAAGATGACGCAGGAAAGCACAGGGATAGAGTGACAAAGGAACTGGCCTTCACTAGGAGCACTGATAATGCGCCCATAGAACAGGAGAGAAAGCGTCATCTATGGGCACACATGCAAAAAGGGGAGACCGAGGAAGCTCTCCTGATTGCCTGTTTTCTCAGTAGACTAGGAAAGCAAGGTCACCAGAAAAGAGGGAAAAATGGAGATAAAGATGGAGTTTCAACAAGAAAAAGTACCAGGACGGAGAAGGATGGGCTAAATGGATGAAGGGCAGTGGGAGATACAGGCTTGCACTTGTGAAATGAGAAAGTCACAGGGATGAAAGGTAGAGCATAGGGATTATAATCAATGGTATTGTAATAATGTTGTATAGTGACACATCATAGCTACACTTGTGCTAAGGAGAGCATAATGCATAGACTTGAATTTCTAGGTTATATACCTGAAACTAATGTAACATTGTGTGTCAAGAAAATGTCCAAGTAGTCATCGAGGGGAGTCAGAAAGTGAATGGTCAAAAGAAAAAGAGTGAATGGTCTAGGGCAGTTCTCAGACTTTTTGGTCTCAGGATCTTGTTACACTCTTAAACTAATGAAAAAAATAATTACTGAGAATCCCCAGGAGCTTCTGTTTACAGCGGTTATATCTATCAACATTTAACATACTAGTAGTCTCAACTGAGAAATCTTTATAGTATCTACAAGCACATAATTCATGGTTCATCGCAGCAATGACATCAGCGGTGTCATGCAGCCTTTGGAAAACTCCACTCTACACTTGTGAGAAAATTAAAGAAAAGGCAAATAATGTATTATTAAAAAAAAAAAAAAAAAAAGACTTGACTTTATGGAACTCCTAAAGGTATCTATCTCTGAACCACTACCAGGAGTCTCCAGACCCTACTTTGAGAACACCTGGTCTAGAGAAACAGAATCAGATGGCTGGGTAGCCTAGAGTGCCTCACTGAGGTTAGGGACCATGAATTTAAAGGGACAACAGTCTGAGTGTCCTAGGTTTTCCTCCATCAGATCCAGGAGCTACATTGCAGGCAGGAGTAAGTGGAGAGTTGGATTTAACCTGGGTTGCACTTTACTCAAATGAGTATCACAAATCAAGCTGGAAGTATCATGACTGCAGAATTTAAGCTAAGGAGGAAGGAAATGAAGACATGAAGGCAGTGAAGAGGTGGCAGAACCAAGAGTTCAAACGATTGTTGGATTTTAGGTATTAGAATAAGCCAGAAAGAAAATAGTTTAAGAGAATAGGATGCTCGGGGCGCCTGGGTGGCTCAGTGGGTTAAAGCCTCTGCCTTCAGCTCAGGTCATGATCCCAGGGTCCTGGGATAGAGCCCCACATCGGGCTCTCTGCTCAGCAGGGAACCTGCTTCCTCCTCTCTCTCTCTCTGTCTGCCTCTCTGCCTACTTGTGATCTCTGTTAAATAAATAAAATCTTAAAAAAAAAAAAAAAAAAGAATAGGATGGTTGACACTAAATACGGATGGTAACTAATAATAGCTTCAAACTCCACAGCTAAAACTGAATGTGCTCCCCTTCCCTCTGAAATTTGCACCTCCTCTATATTGCCTCCCCCTACAAGTCCCCCCATCAGCCCAGCCTGAAACACAGGCTCATTCTAGCCACAGGTTCCTAGCTCTCACTGCATCAAAGAGGCCCAAAGCCCTGTCCATTCCAACTCTATATCATGTCCATCTTTTTGTCCTTCTCTATCCTTTCTGTCCCATAACTTTCTCGGGCATGGCATTCTCTGGCCCCCTCTTCTACTGACTGAACTTCAGCAGCAGCCTTGCTCGGGTCCAATTCTCCCCATCAAGCTCATCCTTCCCTCTGCAGGGGGGTGCACTTTGCACAGTGAAGTCTGATCCTGTGATTGCCACCACTCCAACTGTGAAATGATTGCACCAGTAGAGGTGGAGGTAACAGACAGGGAGGTATAGGCTATCAGTAAATTTGGGGTCCATCGAGGTATGAAAAGTAGGTAACATTACAGCGACATGAGAAGACACAGGAAAGAAAATAGGAACAAAGACAATGAAGGAGGCAATTCAAATTTCTATGGAATGTTTAAAGAGAAACCAGCAAAGGAAACAAGGGGATAGTAAAAGCAATGAGCAAATGAGGAATGTGCAGTGTGACAGGAATCAAGGAAGAGTTTCAAAAGGAACAGAAAAGGCCATGTCAAATGCCATAGAGAGCTTAAGAAAAACAATTTTGAAAAGGGTCTGTTGTATTTGAAAATTAGGAAATTGGTATCCATACTGAATCAAACCCATCTGCACTGCCAACATGATACAGTTTCCCCCCCATCCACAAAACAAGACACACGCACTTTTCCACTTCTCTCACCCTGGCAGCCATGGGATTATACCTCACCAACCGTCTCACAACGCTTTATCCTTTATCCCAGGCTCTGGTTCCTAGAGAGTCCAAGTTAAGCTATCAAGTATGCCTACAGAACAAGAGCTTAAGATGCCTTAATAGGACTTAAAGAGCTAAGAGCTCTTTTCGTTAAGTATAAAATTCAAATTCTTTTGGATAAGAAAGCAACCCTGTAGATCTCTTTTCTTTTCCAACAGCCACCACCACAGCAACAATACTCCCAGAGAGGGGTCATGCTTGTATAGCTCTCTGTGTTGATCCTCTTCCTTCTACCTGCTCTTCTCCAATAGGTTGTTTGTCCATCACACACCAGATCTGTCAAATCATCAAAAAATTTCATTTTTGACAGTCCATCTTCCATCTTTGTCTTACTTGATCTATCAGCAGCATTTGACAGGTCTGCTCATATTATCTCCCAGAAACACTTTATTCACTTGCTCTCCACACTCTTGCTGTTTTCCCTTCTGCCTCATGGCCATTCCCTCTCAACTCCTTCATAGGTTCTCATCCTACTACCTTTGACACATGGGCTGGCCCAATGGCTCAGTCCCTTGACCTTTTCTTTCTAGACTGCTCCCTGTGTGATATCATCAGGGCTCATGATTCTAAATACCACCTATACCTTGATGACTCCAAAATTCACATCTATATACCCAACTTCTCCACTGTCTGCTCAGCATCTCTACTTAGATGTCTACAGGGCATTCCAAACATAACTGGCTCCAGATCTCCCTGCCCTCTTCAGACATCCACCAAAAGCTATCTTGCTCCAGTATTCTCCCTCTCAGTCAGGGCAATTCCATCTTTCCAATTTCTCAGGCCAAAATTTTGGAGTTATTCCTGGCTCCCCTCTCCTTCTCATATACCTAAATTGGCTCCATCAAGAAACTCCTGCTGACTCTCCCTTCAAAACATATGCGGAACTGAACTATTTCTTACCATCTGCCCTGTTATTGCTCCCACCAGAGCTGCCATCATCTCTTGCTGCAGTGACTGTATTAGCCTGTTTCCATTCTTGCTGTTGGATAGTTTATTCTCAGCACACAGCCAGAGTGACCCTGTTGAAAATGTAAGTGAGGTCAGGGGACTTCCCATTTCACTTAGAGTGGAAAGTCAAAGTCCTTACAAGGACACATTAGTCTTAATTACAAGGACACATTAGTCTTAAAAATCTGGCTCCCATTTTCTGACTTCATCATGTCCACTCTTTCCTATACTCACTCTCCTCCAGCCACAATGGCTTCCAATATACCCATCCTTTAAATCGACCTCAGAACCTTTGCACTTGGTATACCTTCTGCCAACAGTAATCTTTCAAACATCCATACTCCCGCATTCCCTTACTCTTCAGGTCCCTCCCTGATCAACTGTCACCTCTTCAGAGAAGCCCTTCTTGCCTATCTTCTATGAAATTGAATCACATTTTGCTCTAGTCCCTTCCTGGGTGGAAATCTCTTTATAGGACATATTATACAGTCATTTCTTTATTATCCATTTCCCCCATTAAAATATAAATCGTTTTAGGGCAGGAAATTGGTTGCCTTTGTTTATTGCCCTAAGCCAGTCTCTACAACAGTGCCTGGCACATAGAACCAGATATTTGTTGAAAGAACTCTGAGTGCCTGAATAATTCATTTTAAGAAAATTCAAAGTTCAAAGTTCACCGATACCATACACAGTAGTCAGTAAATTCAAATATATTACTCTCATCATAGGACATAAAGAAAAATTTTCCATTACAAAACAGTAAGATTAAGATAATCTCATTGACAGATCTATGATTGGTTATAGGCATTCACAGAGACCTTCTTAGCCACTAAAAAGGACATCGAGGCTACAGTCCATGCCCTTTCACAATGTACCCCCTGATACAACCATCACAGATGAACAGCTCCTCCCAGAGCTGTTCATGCATTTTATATCCTAGCTAGAACACCTGTTTGGATGAAAAATAAATCCAGATGCCATATATCCTGGACTTTTATTAATCATCTAGATTTTATTTATTCTTCATGAAAGAAATGTGTTAAATGGGGGACTAAATACTGATTTGTGTCTACTCCTTTAATTCATTTTAAACAAATTCTAAATAAGGTTTTTTAAAAAAGTACTTTTTAAAAGATTTATTTGAGAGAGCGCATAACCAGGGTAGCAGTGCGGAAGGGCAGAGGCAGAGGGAGAGGGAGAAGCAGACTCCCGGCTGATCAGAGCCCCAACTTGGGGCTCAATCCCAGGACGCTAGAATCATGACATGAGCCAAAGGCAGACAGAGGCTTAACTCACTGAGGTACCCAGGTAGCTTATTTCTAAAATTTCTGAAAAAATTTTGAAAAAATTTTGAAAAAAAATCTGAAAAAAATTCTGAAAAAAAAACATTTCTGAAAAAAGTACTTATTTCTGAACTGAACAAGATCCTCCTTTTACCAACATAGCAAGACCAAAAAGAGGCAGATAAGCACAGCAGATAAGCACAGTAAGAATATGAGGCTGGGATCCCATTTATAATTCTATTTTGAAGGGTAATTAACTTAAACCCTCAAGATTCAAACCTATAATTGAGTAATTATTTGCTGTGTTTTGGGGTTTGTTTTTTTTTTTTTAAATCC
This sequence comes from Mustela nigripes, assembly GCF_022355385.1. Lineage (NCBI taxonomy): Eukaryota > Metazoa > Chordata > Mammalia > Carnivora > Mustelidae > Mustela > Mustela nigripes. The sequence goes on from NC_081570.1 coordinate 92,157,497, forward strand.
AAACTAGGTAGAAGTCAAATAGTAAAAGAATGGAAGAAATTATACTCAGAAAAATACTCTGAATATAAGAGGCTACTCATTTTATAGACTCTTAACCGGATAATTAAAAACCACCAATATGTAAAACATCAACAAACTAAAATTTCCTTTGTCCATGTTTGTTCATCAGTCTCAAATGCCACAAGACTCTGAAGTGAAAACTTCTAGTTATTTCCTGGCCTAGAAAATCATGTGCTAAAAGGAAATTCAAATTAATATCTTCCATAAAACCTATATCAGTGGGACAGAATGACTCTTAGATACCAGAAACAGCAAAAGCCACAACTATTAATAATGACATCTAAATTCAGAGGAATGAAGTCGGCTGGGATGCCTGTCAGGATTTCAGTAAGTTACTAGGTTATTCACTATACAATAGGAATATTGCTGATGGGGTAGGAGTCTTATAACCAGAAGCAGCTAAGAAGATGGGAGCCATTCAATGCAGAAACAGAGATGTCAGCCAAAGGGGTTTAGACACCTTGCGATTATTCTAAAATTTTGATTGCAACCTGTTACTCTTAGAATGAAAGCAGGAGGTGGTGCCTGGGTGGCTCAGTGGGCTAAAACCTCTGCCTTTGGCTCAGGTCATGATCCCAGGGTCCTGGGATCGAGCCCCACATCGGGCTCTCTGCTCAGTAGGGTGCCTGCTTCCCCCTCTCTCTCTGCCTGCCTCTCTGCCTACTTGTGATCTTTGTCAAATAAATAAATAAAATCTTTAAAAAGGGGGGGGGGGGCACCTGAGTGGCTTCAGTGGGTTAAGCCTCTGCCTTCGGCTCAGGACATGATCTCAGGGTCCTGGGATCAAGTCTCCTCGTCAGGCTCTCTGCTCATCGTGCTTCCCCCTCTCTCTCTGCCTGCCTCTCTGCCTACTTGTCTCCCTCTCTCTGTCAAAAAAAAAGAAAAAATAATGACAGCAGGAAAAAGCAATGTTTTAAGTAATTTTACTAATAATGAACACCTATGAAGTGCTGGGCACTATAAGCATGTTAAATAGATCACCCTGTTTAATGAAACCATTAATAAGTGTCATTTAAGGATTTAACGACAATCTGGATAATGCAAACTCATCTGTCCAGCACTCAGCTGTTCAGCAACCTCCTCTCTCTGCAATATGGTCAGGAACCAAGAAAGCAAGGACAGCCATCGTCATATGCAGGTACTAGCCTTCAAGGGTTCGCTTTTATGAAAAGCCCTCACCCACAGGACATTAGAGAGAAAATTGCATTGAATTTGGAACCAGAAAGCTCAGGACTGGACAGGCTTAAAAATCCAAAAGCAAAATAGCCTAAGGAAAGTCATTCAGCTGTTTACCTCATTATAACCTGATGCCTTATCTGATAGCACAGTGTAATAATTCCTTTAGGGCAAGGATCCTGATGTGTTCATTGTAATACCCCCAGTAGGGAATCAAATTCTTGAAGTATCATATGTGCTCAATTTTCATTAATGATGCTCCTCGGGTATCAAAAAGATTACATTGACTAGATTCAACAAAGAGCAAAAACATGTTTGAAAAGATTTTCATCCACTGCTAATTATTCAAATAAAGGTTAGAAGATTAAAAGAGGGAGATCCTCAGCTGTCCAGAGAAATGGATTATTGAGAACTTATTGAACAATCCCCGAGGGTTCCAGGAAACTGAAGTTTCAGAAGTGCACACAATACTGTGTTCCCTACTGGTGGGCCGAAGCATCCTGACTCATACCACCTTCTGAAGCTATGAGCTAGGTGGGAAACAGTGATCTGTAAACTCAAGCAACTGCAGCTCCCTATAGAACTTTGCTCAGAACAGCAGCTTCCAGCTTCATGGAAATGTCTGTTAATCCCCTTAACAGCAGACACCTGGCTAGCTCAGTCAGTTAAGCCTCTGCCCACTCAGGTCATGATCCCAGGTCCTAGAATCAAGTCCCACACCCTCAGTCTCCCTGCTCAGTGGGGAGTCTGCTTCTCCCTCTCCCTCTCCCTCTCCCTCTGCCCCTCCACCTGCTTGTGCTGTTTCTCGGTCTGTCTCAAATTAAAACAAAACAAAACCTTAATAGGATATCCAGAATTGAAACAACTCTGAAGAGGTCCACAGATCAGGCAGTCAACACCCAGGATTATGGGAAAGTAGGAAATAATTTATCTCACTTCTAAAATCCTATTGTTGTGGCGCCTGGGTGGCTCAGTGTGTTAAAGCCTCTGCCTTCGGCTCGGGTCATGGTCCCAGGGTCCTAGGATCGAGCCCCGAGTCCGGCTCTCTGCTCAGTGAGGATCCTGCTTCCTCCCTCTCTCTCTCTCTCTCTCTGCCTGTCTCTCTGCCTACTTATGATATCTGTATGTCAAATAAATAAAATCTTTTAAAAAATCCTATTGTTCTCACCACTTACAATCATGTTCTGTTTGGGGGACTGCTAACCAGCCCACCAAAGGCAGATAGGATAGGAGGTAATACAGAATTTGGGGTGCAGAGGCACCCTGGTGAAACACTGACATGAAGAAGAGATGAATGTGTGTGCTCTAACTTTAAATACATAATTATTCAATTTCATGAAGTCCATTTCATTGTAAAATGCAGTGCTGTGGCTGCCGAGTAGCTGAGGCACTATCATTTAGGATTAATGATTAAAATATGTCCTGGAAGGAAGGACTCCTCTCTTCTAAGCTGAAAATGATTTTTCATATTACAAAGAAAATAGATGTGAATGGTGTTTACGATCTTTCTGCGTGGAAACTTTCTAACAGGACCACGAAACTACTACTCTGAGCTGTGACTTTTGAGTTGACTGTAGGATGCCCCCCCCCCCCCCCCCAGAGTTTTTGTTGTTGTTGTTAATCCCTCTAAGAGGCATGTCCAGGCAAGGCTGGAAGAGCCAAGCATGCACTCCGTCACCTGAGCAAGCCCTGAATGAAGGAAAGCATAATCTCTAGCAAAACTTCTTGTTTCCTGTCGCTGCTAAGAGAGGTTGGACTCGCTCCTTCTCACATGGCTTAAGAAGAGCTGTAAACACAGCCTAGCTCGCCAGCTGGCCACAAGCTCAGGGGGCTTTCGGGGACAACCACTGCATGGTGCTCCCTTTTCCTCCCTTTGACCAGTGTCATTCCTGTACAAATAACGGTACCGGAACGCCCTCCACTTCCTAGAGTCATTTATGTTATGGTTCCTCTTTCAAGAAAACATGGGGATGAAACGCAAAGTAGAAGAGACTAAAAGCAGAATGACCGCAGCACCTCGGTTTATCCCTCACCATTGTTATTGTAAGAGAGCTGGATCAAATTCCTTTTGTTGCCCTACACACGCACAAACGCACGAAAGTAGGTGAAGGAACGGGCACCCTAAGACAGTTTTGTTTTTTGTTTTTTTTTTCTCCGCTTCACAGAAAGTCTTTATGAAATCCTCATACCATCTCCGGACGCAGGACTTCAGCATTCTGCTAAAGACCTAAACCATTTCAAGCCAAGGTACGAAAAGCCGAAGCGATCCCCAAAGCAGAAGGCTGGGAGGCAGGGCAAGCTGGGCGCACCTAGATGTTTGCATTTACACAAAGAAATTAGCCGGAAGATTAATAGGAGATGCCGGCTGGAGGCAAGGCGCCCGCGCCGGCTCCCTTACCTGGGACATCTGCGGCCTCAGGTTGATCTCCTTCAGGTTGATGGAGTGCGCCCGGAGATTGTTGAGCAGCTGGCAGAGCAGGACTCCATCGCGGAGGGTCTGCGCCAGGTCGAACACCTGCGCCGAGTCCCAGGTCACACGGTGGTTGGCGGGCAGCACCTTGCAGTGGATGAGCCACTGCGCGCACTGCTTCCACGGCTCCATGCCCGACGGCTCCGGGACACGGCCCGGCCGGGGCAGGCGGCAAGGATGCGGCCGCCGCCGCGGTTTCTCCACGCCCCGCCGACGCCAGCCGTGGCCGGCCCCTGCCCTGCGGGGGTGCGGGGGAGCGGGCGCCGCGGCCGGCTGGTCCGGCGCTCCGCGAGGGGCTCGGGTCCGGTGCCGGCCCGGCTCCTCCTCCGCCCGGCCGCCGCTGCAGCGAGTCCCTCGCGCTCTCGGTGCGCCCCGGCCGGCTCCGCGGCGGCGGCGGCGCACAGGCTTCCGACTCGCGAGCCCGGCGCCCGGCGACTGAGCATGCCCAGCGCGCCGGCCGGTCTTGCAGCCGTCTGCGAGTCCCCAGAGGCGCGGTGGGAGAGCGCCGCCGCCCCGGCCTGGGGTCCGTGCCCGGGGCGGGGGAGCCTAACGCCCCCGCCCACCGCGCCCGCGGGTTTGCGGAGCGTACATCCCTACCCCCACCCTGCGGCGTCTGGGGATTTCCCCTCGTGTCGGCTTCCCGGTTCGGGGAAAGTGGGGCTGAACACTGTAATACACAGGGGTTCCTACTGGGACACCCCCCCCCCGGTGGCGACTGCAATTTTTTAAAGGGTCCGAGGGGAGCGAAAGATTAATTGGGGCACGAGGAGTCCCCCGAGAAAAGAGAAAAGGACCCAGAGCATCTTGAGAACGCCGTGCTGAAAGTTTTAGAGATCGTCACCCCTCTCTGCTTCCCACTCTAACCCCTAAATTATCTTCCTGCAGGTAATTCCTGTGTCTCCAAGTTAGTTGCTGGTAAGGAGGTTTTTGGCACCTTAAAAGTGTGTGTGGAGACGCCTGCAGAAACCTGCACCTAACCCCGAGCCTATTTCGATGCCAGGTGTTTTTCACTTAAGAGACGGCTTCGCTCTCAAACCCGTAACTTGCTCATCCCTGCAGCCCTGGCGATTTCCTGACGCACAGAAAGCTGCTGGGGACAAATAGGCCAGTGAGACGCCCATGGAGCGCAAACCGCCAACTGCGCATGCGCTTGTGATCCGGGACCAGGTTGGAGAATAATTAGCATAGGTCCTCAGCTGTGCCTTTAGGCCCAGGCTCTGGGACCCTCAGCAAAGTTGGAACATACACCCAGAACTCAGAGCTGACTGAAGCAGTGCATTCACATTTCTTACATCCTTTGGGGACTCCTAACTGGGCCGCTTTTACTCCCACTGCCCCTCAGAACCAAAAACAATGTTAAACTATTCATGGCAAGATGCTACCACATTGAACTCTTTCTGTTCTGTATAAATGTGGTCGTGGCTCGCCCTTTCCAGGTGTATCCTTTTAAATTTTGAAAATAAGTGGGATTTTAGGGGTTTTTTTTTTATTACACTGCCGTAGCTCAAATTTTCTATTATGAACCATATTAACTTTATAAGAAAATGAAAAAAAAATTAAGTATATCTGATCTGTTAAGGACAGAGTCTGTGCCCTTTTCCATTAGTCTGTGAAAATCGTAACACACTGTGTACACTGAGTGTTAAAACAATAAATCAGCCGAAGGATTTCCTTTCCTTACATGCATCCTTCCCCAGCAATTTCCTCTTGTGTTCAATCCAGATTACATCAATGGCACCATGTTTCCTAAACTACAATTTTGGCAAATAAATCATACTAAACTTTGCATAGTTTTAGAAACAAAATCCAACACATCTGAATCACCATGTAATACACAACCTTGCAAAAAGAGAAAATTAATTGGAAAAGAAGTTGCATTAAAAAAAATAACAAAGGTAAAAATTCCATTTCAGGTAGCAATAGATTACTCTTGAGTTTTGTAGGACATTTCCAAAACCCAGATAACACACACTATACCAAGAGGCAGAACTAGGCTTAGAGCTTGAGCTTAGCTAGTTTCTAGCAAAATAACCTTGAGAAAATTACAGAATGCCTCTAATCTTCAGTTCCCACATATGTAAAATGAGAGAAATAATCCCTTGCAGTGTCTTCGTCAACATCAAATGATAACAGCACCTTGCTCTTCAAAAACGCAGTCCATGGGCCAGCAGCACCACCCAAGAGCTTGCTGGAAATGAAGACTCTCAGTGTCTTCCCCAGACTGAATGAATCAGAGCCTCCCATTTAACAAGACTCCCCAGGTGACACAACTTGATGCTAAAGTCTGAGAAGCACCGATACGATGCATAGAACATGCGGTACCCAACAGTAAGGACTCCATAACATTAACCAATAGCTTTTTGTTCACAAAAAGGCAGCAATGACCAAACAAATTCTATTTCTGTTTTTTAAAATTCATATATATTGTAATATGTATACTATTACTTCAAAACTTAATACTTCTTAAATCACAGTGAAGGAGAGAGTGACGAAAAGGGCAAGAGGAAAAGCTACGGAAGGCATAGAGGAGACGGGGACTAGTAGAAGTGCAGGGTTCTTCAAGTAAATGAGGGGCTAAGTGACAAAACAGGAGTCATGTGGAATTCATTCAAGTGTCAGAAATTGGACGACGAAAACGGGGTTTTTGAGCTGTCAGCCCAAGTGGTTTTCTTTTAAAATCTTACTACTTAGTGACAGTGACCAGCTGGGGGATAAAGACTAAATTCTGTCCGTGGCAACTCCTTGCCAGTGCTCTGCCCGTGTTCCCATGAAGACCATTTTTGTACGTGTGACTCGGGACTTAGGACTCAGGGGACCCACTGCCCTAAGACCCGAATTAGCTCCTGAGGGACACCCGCCGTCTGCCTTTTACCCAATGTCAAGCCCTCTGTTGGGTACTTGACAAACATTTACTGCAAAGTAGAAGATGTTCCCCTTTCCTAACAGATGAAGAAACAGTATCATAGGCAGTCAGCACCCGCTTCTTCTGGGTTACGAAGCTCTCACAACAGGGTGTGAATGTGATTGGCCTCCACATCTATGTTGTTTTCCATACACAGCTGCTCCCCATTATAATAATTACTTTAGCGAGTTTAATTACTGGTTTAAATCTCTCCCCGCTAGACTGAAACACCTTGAAGGCAAGGATGATAACTTATTCATCTTCAAATTCCCAGAACCAATCTTGGTGACTGGCACACCATAAGCATTGAAGAAATATTAGTTGACTGAGTAATGAATGAAAAAAATGGGGTATGGTGCTTCTTCCTACTCTCTCTGCCCTCTCTCTTCCTGGTAGTGAAAAGATCAGAAAGCATTCACGGTGTTACTGTCAGGCCACATGAGAAGGTCTGCTCCTTCCTGTGTGTCTTGTGAGCCTTTTGGGGCCCTGCAGCGTATCAGGCGCCCTCTCTTTTCTATTGCATTGCTCTGTGGTTTGGAGCTTCACCTCAGCCTTGTGTACTATAAAAATGGGAAATAGTAAGGGTGGTATCTGAGCTTCAGGAAACAGGAAAGACAAGAAGGCAATAGATGATGGGTATCACACACTAGGTCTCTTTCCACGTTCAAAATCACGCCATAATCAGGAAGTGAGGATTTGAGAATTCCCTAGGTTATGCCTCAGTTTTAATGTACCAAAGGACTGTACAGGAGATGAAAGCCACATAAATTCATTTCTTGCTATACAATGTGTGCTGTCACTCAACCCTCACCAATTTTTTTTCTTTTTATTATTTCAACTGTTAAGTTTACAAAAGCACTAATACCTATCTACTATCAAGAAATTCAGAAACCCACATTTCTTATTCTGTATTTACTTATTATATGTCACAGAAGTGAATGACCAACATTATAAAGCATATCAAAGATAAATCTCTTGGGGAACCTGGGTGGCTCAGTGGGTTAAAGCCTCTGTCTTTAGTTCAAGTCATGATCTCAGGGTTCCGAGATCAAGCCCCTCATCGGGCTCTCTGCTCAGCAGGGAGCCTGCTTCCTCCTCTCTCTCTGCCTGCCTCTCTGCCTACTTGTGATCTCTGTCAAATAAATAAATAAAATCTTAAAAATAAATAAATAAATAAATACCAGAGAACCGCTGTAAAGATAGGGTGGGTTAGAGCTGGATTTCTATAGCAGTCATTCTTTCAATAGATGTGAATGTTATTTATTCAAATCAGTGTGAATTTAAATATTTTAAGTGTAACTGAGCAGGATCTTGTTAGGACTACAGGATTTTCTTTTCTGTTCTGACATGTTTAAGCCCTGAGGGAAAAAAAAATAATAATAATAACAACAGCAATTATGATGATGGCCCTTATTCAAATTACCACTTAGCATCTAACAAAAGAAATTTACTTGCGATAATTTTTGACACAAACAGCCATCATAGTAGCAGCCTAAAAAGGAGCATAAGAACATGACCAAAGCCCTTGTGTTACAAGTGATCGACTAATAAAATACTAATTAGCTAACTAATGTCCAAATAAATGAAAATATACGTGTTCCTACGATCTCTCCACTCTGGATACACACACACAAACAATGAAGCTCCAAAGGTTTAATTCAGCAAATTAACCATACCTCAGCTGGATCTTCTGAGTGTCTGGTCTGCATTAAACATGCTGCAGCCCTCAGGCCCTGGTGAGACATTAGTCTGCTCTCAAGTATTAACAGTAATACATGTACACATTGTGTTTTAAATAGGACTGAGAAGGCTGGACTTGCAGGGAAAAGCTAAATAGCTACACAACTGTGTATTTCTATAAACAACAAAGAGCCTTGATCTAATTTGTGGAACATTTCAATTTTATTTGCATGTTGATATAAATGTCAAAGAGACAGCTCTTCATACTGAGATGATGAATATTAAAATCCAATTGGGAAGCCTGTGATGTCCCTGTTTCCACAAAATCCTATGCATATCATTATTCTTATACTGATAACCTTGTAGAATTATTATCTCCTGAAGTGTCTGGCATCACAACTACCACCCCCTTCCCTGAACTCCTCCCTACCCCTCTTGTGAGCTCCTTAAGAACAGGGACTATATCAATTCACGTCATATCTCAATGCTTAGCACCTAGTAGGGGATGGATGGATGAATGGGTGGCTGGATGGGTGGCTGGCTGGCTGACTGGATGGGTAAGTGGATGGATGGACGGGCAAGTAGATGGATAAACAAAATGAATGGGATGTAAACCACATGATTACAGTAATTTTGAGAAAGGAGAAAAGCAAGGCTAAAGTTCCATTTCCTATTTCCACGTGTCACCCAGATGTATTCCAGCCACCAACAATATCTTTGGGAAAATAAAGCAATACTGTAGGACTGATGGCTTTACCCATGTGAAGAAACTACAGGAGTACTAGAAATTGCCCCATTTCCTTATCCTATAACAAAACAAAACCTATTTCATTTATTTTTGTTTGAATGTCTTTTAACAACTAAAATCCATTACCACACAAGTAGGAACTATCTGAGAGAGCTAACATATTTAGTTATGCCTGAGATCAGATCACAGCTATTTATTGAGTTTGTATGAACACTGAACTATGAGCTATTGAACTACGTGCTTTGTTTCATTTGATTCTCATAATCTCTCTAAGGTAAATAATATTATTTCCCTCATTTTATAGATGAAGAAACCAAGACTCAGAAGGCTCAACTCTCTTGCCTGAATTCAAGAAGCCAGTAAGTGGCAGAACCAGCATGGGAGCCCAAACACTGATGCCAGGATCTATACATATCACAATGATGCCATTCTGCCACCCAGGAGATTGAAAATACAGAGAGATTCCTAAGAGCAGACCCCCAAAAGACGGCTTTACATGTAGCCAAGTGTGACTGCTCTACGCCTATGCAAACTCAGTCATAAGGTACAGTTTTAGTTATGACATAAATGATATTCCCCTCTCTTGCTATTCAAGTATCAGGAAAAGACTTGAAATCTTCTTGGTAAAGAATTTTTTTTTTAAGATTTTATTTATTTATCAGGGAGAGAGAGGGGGAGAGAGCGAGCACAGACAGACAGAATGGCAGGCAGAGGCAGAGGGAGAAGCAGGCTCTCCGCCGAGCAAGGAGCCTGATGTGGGACTAGATCCCAGGACGCTGGGATCATGACCTGAGCCGAAGGCAGCTGCTTAACCAACTGAACCACCCTGGCGTCCCGGTAAAGAATTATTTTAATTCTTTATTTGTATGTTTTAAATATTCCAAGTTAAAATGTTTTTTAAGGTTTTGGGTTTTTTTTTTTTTTAAGATTTTATTTATTTATTTGACAGAGAGAGAGAGAGATCACAAGAAGGCAGAGAGGCAGGCAGAGAGAGAGGGGGAAGCAGGTTCCCTGAGGAGCAAAAAACCCGATGTGGGGCTCAATCCCAGGACCCTGAGATCATGACCTGAGCCGAAGGCAGAGGCTTAACCCAATGAGGCACCCAGGTGCCTCTTTTTTGAGGTTTCTTAGGCATTCCATGTATTCATTACAGATGTTAGGCTTGTGTTTTATTGTGCTGTGTCATGTTCCAGAGTGATGTGGGATTTTGAAGTACAGTGCTTTAGAAAACCCATATCTCTTTTGAACATCAGACTCATTATGACAACACAGGAGTGATTTAACAAAAAGGCTTATCAGCGTTTTGGGGAATTCACATGAGAAAGCCAAAAAGCATCAAAATGGGAGTCTGATGTGCCTTATTAATTTCACACACGTGCACCCAGATGGACGTTCTCACATTTATGTATTCTTGAGAACTGTTTACGCTGTATTTTGTAATCTTGGCATCAGGTTACCTGTAAAATCATAAACTGGTTTTTATTACACACACAAACACAAAGGGAGATTCACTGGAAGCACTAGAAGGACATCATGTATCTGGCCAGAATGAAAACATGTTATCCATTTCTGTTTCAAACTGGTTTGTTGCTGGCAACGACTTTGAAGTTGTTCTTAGAGAAATTTCCTAGATTTAGGAAATAACCCATGTGTTCTTCCCTCTTTGATTTCTCTCTTCTCTGACATTTCTCAGAAACTAAAATTTAGGACCATTTAGATCAACATTTAGCCTTAGAGACGCTTCCTGGTGGTCTAGTGGTGAAGATTTGGTGCTCTCTCAACAGTTAGCCTTAGGGTGTAAGAAGGAAAGGGGGAGGGGTGGACTTGAAGGAGGGTTGTTCCAAGAAAACAATGGTAGATGGTAGAAACTGTGGGCCCATACCTCCATGGAAGCTATCTTTAGTAAAAGTGGAAATGAGACAGAAACTGCCGAGCCAAATAATTCAGCTTATTTTAAAGTGAGAAAGGATGAAATGGTAGACCTAAAGGAAAAAAAAACAAAAACAAAAAAAAATGAAAACAGGCTAACTATTCTTACATGTTTTACATGTCAGTATATATAGGAAGAACAATCATTGTAAAAAATGAAAAATTATAATCCATTACCAAAAAAATTAACTGGCAATGTATCAAATCTGATTCACCTACTTCATTTAACAAATATTTAGCACTTTCTAAGTGTAAAACAGTCTTCTGAAGTTTATATGGAATTACAGATTAAAGGTAAAACAGAGTTCCATACTAAATCTCTGAAAAATTACTTAGCATTATAACATGAGATTATGGAAGATGGCTCAAAGATCCCACGTGTTTCTACGTGGTAGTGTTTTTTGGTGGGGGTGTTTTGTTTTTTAAAGATTTTTGTTTATTTATTTGTCAGAGAGAGAGAACATAAGAAGTGGGAGCGGCAGGTAGAGGGAGAGGGGGAAGCAGGCTCCCCACCTAGCAGAGAGCCCCATGTGGGGCTGGATCCCTGGACACTGGGATCACGACCTGAGCCGAAGGCAGACACTTAACCGACTGAGCCACCCAAGCGTCCGATGTTTTTATATTTAATATTAACTGCTTACAAGAGTTGATACTGCAATAAACTTACAAGCAAGTACAAAGCTGGAAGGATTGCTAGATAGGAGAACACAGAAGACATTTCTCATGAGGTCCGCCCTAGGCCTAGAAAAGTAACTGGCTACATGAAGTCTATTCTCTTCTAGAATCCTGCTTATCTCCACACTGGGGGCCCCTTCCCTCCCTCTACTTAATCAGTGTAAGTGCCACGGACAGGAATAATTTCAGCAGTGTCCCCAGGACCCCCAAAAGTTAACACTGATGCAACTTAATAAAGCAAAAAGCATTGAAGACATTAATTAGAAACTCCACCATGTTCAATGTCCTGACAAAACCCCCGCCCTTCAAGTATCAGCAGGAATCTCCCAAGCAGTCCCGCTTCTGTGCTAAGTGGTTCCTTGTTCTCACAAAACAAAGGGAGAAGAGCTGCTGCAGGCTGCTGGGGAAGACAGGTGATCAATACTAGCACCAGGGCTTTGGGCTCCCAGCCTGTCTCCATCCCACTGATGGGGAATTGGGTTACGTGAATCAAAGCGAATGAGATCTGGCTGCTGGCTGTCTATCAGTGCCTTTCGTTTTGATCTGTCTCTTATTTGAAAGTGCCGGGGAGGATGTGGCCACTGGGTGAAATCTCTCTTTACAGCTGCTTTGCTGTCATCTGTGTGCAGATGGTAGAAACTGTGGCCCCACACCTCCATGGAAACTACCAGTTTAATTTTTAGTAAAAATGAAAAGGAGTCAGAGGCTACCTCCCCAAAGCCGGTGGCTCTCTGGCACTAGAACAAGGATCATCAGGAAGGTCGCAACTCCATTTGGTTTGGACATTCTGTACCAGATCTCTGCCTAATGATTGCGTTTCTCATGCTCATTACGTCTCTCACATTTGGAGATTAAATGCTCAGCTGTTCTTTAATAATGTCTTATGGAATATGTATGAAGGTAGCCAAAGTTTCATTATACATGTTAAAGTATTTCTCATCTCTAAAGAGCCAGAAACTAGTATCAGTGAAAAAATTCTCAAATTTCTTTCAAATAATAATCTAATTATTATCAAAGTTGGCTTTGACTACCTTTTTCCACTTCTTTCATTTAAAGGTATAGGCAGTATTTTGCTGTTTGGGGACACTGATCCAAATGAAATATGGGTTTAAGATATTCCTTATTTCGAATCTGTCTTTCCCTCCAGATTTTCTACCCAAAATATCTCCACAATGTTCTCATACTCTGCTGATAAACTGGGGAAAATCCAAGCCTTGAATTTTACTTTTCAAAGGATCTTTCAAGAATGAGCTAAGCAATGGTCAATTTTCTGCAGGATTAAAAACCAAATTGCCATCTCATTCCAGTTACGTGCTGTGGCAAATGAGAGCAGCTGTTAAATAAATGTTGCCAGTGGACCCAGTCCTTACAACAGCCATGCAAGCCTTGCTATGCACCATGGCCTCAAAATGTGGCTCTAAGCTAAGCCAGATCTGTAGTCAATGTATATGATGAATAGGTAGGGGGGTTCACCAAGGCTGGAGCACATCTCTTTGCCCATATTAAACTCCTAAAAGCCCAGGTAAAGGGCCGCCTTCTCAGAAAAGCCTTCCCTGATAATGAGTGATAACCGCATCCTTTCCTGACCACTGCTACTCAACCCATCCCCACCAGCATCATTTCTACCTTGTCTTATAGTTATTTTTGTTGGTCTTAAGAGCAATCCTTGAGGAAACAGTGTCTGGTTCATCTAGGAATTCCCAAGAGCTCACTGAATACTTATTGAAGAATGACTGTTATCAGACCTATCACTATAGACATGCTATCTCTAGTCTTTTTTTTTTCTTTTTAAGATTTTATTTATCTAGTTAGTTATTTAAGAAAGAGAGTATGAGCAAAGCAGGGAAGGGCAGAGGGAAAGGGAGAAGCAGGCTCCCTGCTGAATGGAGAGCCCGATACAGGACTCGATCCCAGAACCCTGGGACCATGACCTGAGCTGAAGGCAGATGCTTAACCAACTGAGCCACCCAAGTGCCTCTACTATCTCTAGTCTGAAGCCACAAAAAGCCTTAGTATTACTTCCAGAATTCTTGTGCATTTTTAACTTTCTGTTGCCTAGATTTACTTTATTGAAAGTTTTCTCTAAAAGTTTTGAGTGTAAGAAGCAGCCTAGAAGGGATAAAAAGTGTGGGTGTAGAGGGGTAGTGATGGCTGGGGACCAATATAACTCAAAAACGGTACGGTCAAGGGTGCCTGGGTGACTCAGTTGGTTAAATGTCTGTCTCTGGTTCAGGTCATGATCCTAGGGTGCTGGGACCGAGTCCCACATTGGGCTCCCTGCTCAGCAGGAGCCTGCTTCTGCCGCTTCCTCTGCCTGTTCTTTCTGTCAAATAAATAAAATATTTTTAAAAATATATGGTATGATCCATCCAATTTAAAAACAAAATCATTCCTGGGGTGCCTGGGTGGCTCAGTCAGTTAAATGTCTGACTCTTGATTTCTGCTCAGGTCATTATCTCAGGGTCACGAGATTAAGCCCTATGCCAGGCTCTGTGCTGAGCGTGAAGCCTGCTTAAGTTTCTCTCTCCCTCTGCCCCTCCCCTGTCTCTCTAAAAAAGAAAAAGAACAAAAACAAAAGACACCCAAAAGTGCTGAAGAAGATAAAGTACCTAGTGCAATTGTGGTATTAAATGTGATCTATTTAGTATTAATAAGCAATTACTATGAGCAAATAAAAATGGGACTTAAAACAAGAATATGTTTAATACGAGTCTCAGAATTCTTTTTCAATAATCCTAAATCATACATCACTTACAGGAGGTGTGTAGTCTGTTTTTCAGAGGGATTTTCTCCACAAAGTCTGAACTATGCATGATTTGTGTGAGGGACATAAGTCCTTCCAGCTGTTGAAAATTAGTCTGGTCACCAGTCTAGTGAGATCATCCATGAAATGCCCTGCTTATTGGCAATTTGTTGTTTTTGAGCTCTTCAAATTAAATACGGCTGCGGTTCATTCCAAGAAGGGGTCAAATCACTTAGCAGAGCATGGAAAGAGAGGATGTGTCAGTACTACCCTTAATCACATTCTTTCACTTCTTTTATTCTCTTTCATTCTTGGCTTTGGTCGTCTAAATTCATCTTCTGGGTTATAAGTGATCATTGGCCATTTATGAGAGCATGGTCCTTCCCAAAGTATCCAGGGTTATGTTATTTTAAATGCATATATATTGGGCTTCAGATTATGAGCCAAGAACTGAACTTCAGCTTTTACGCAGCTTGTTTTTCTTCTGGTAGATCCATGGCATAGATATTGTGTCCCAATTATACAGGTTAGAAAAAAAGGTGCAGAGAGGTAGAGCAATGTTTATAACAGCATGACTATAAAAAACAAGATTCCTAAAAATTACTTCAAACCACAAATCAAAATTCATGGGGGATAGCTAGGAATGCAGAATTCCTGCATTTTTTCACTAGTGCTCCAGGATGATGATGATGATTGCCTTGTATTATGAAAAATGTCAAACCTATACGAAAGTAGAAGGGATAGTTACTAAACCCCCTGTCCCCATCACCCAGTCCCAACAGCTATCAACAAAGGAGTGATATCCTTTCAGTTGTTCAGACTTAGCCTTGTGATGCTGTAATTTCTATGTCTCTTGAATGAAAGATCTAGGTGATTCTTTAAAATAATAAAATTTGAAAATCAGTGGAGTTTTGTGACTTTCTCATGTCACTTGGCTGTGGAGCAGCAGGGCTCAAAAGCATATCCAAAATATGTAACTCCAGGTAGAAGTTTCTTTCCATTAAAACATAGCTGTATTCGTCAAGTGCATAAATCTTTACTGAGTTCCTCATATTTATAAAGTACCAGACTAAGGACAAAAACATGTATAAAGAAGCAAACAGTGTATAATGGAGACAATGAAATAGTTAAGTCATATTGCAAAATGGCCTGTGAGCAAGGACCAAAAAGAATAATGTAGATAATAAACACATTAATGTGTTGGAAATGGGAGATCAAAGAAAAATGAAACCATTTTAAAAAGTCTTTATTGAAGAGGCAGGATTTGACCTGGGCTTGTAGCAAGGGAGGGCTTTCCAAGTGAAGAATAACATGGATAAAAACACAGAATTCAGAACAAACACGCTTTTCTGGAGAACTAGGGAATAAGAAACAGGCTGGCTGGACTAGATAGATGGTATCTAGAGGCAACATCGGATTGTTCCGTGGAGCCAGATCATGGAGGTTCTCAAAGGCAAGATCGAATAGAGGGTACCAAGAAGCCACTGGGAGTTTTTGAAGAGGAGAGAAATAGGGTCGATGTGGGAATTTGGGATGAAAACTGTGGCCACGGTATGTCTGAAAAACATGGTTTTAGGAGGTCAGGTGACCAATTCAGAAGTTACTGCCCTGAATAGGGCGGAAGATGAAAAGGACGAAGACTGAGAAACAGCTGTGGAACATTTTATAGAATCGACTGGACTTGGTGGGACAACAGGCAGAGATGAGTTGAAAATGACTCTCCCAGGGTGGCTGGGTGGCTCAGTCGGTTAAGCTCAGGTTATGATCTCAGGATCCTGAGAGTGCATCAGGCTCTGTACTCAGCTTGGAATCTGCCTAAGAGTCTCTCTTCTTCTCCTTTTGTCCCTCCCCCTGTGCTCTCTTTCTCTCAAAGTAATAAATAAATCTTTTTTTAAAATGACTCTGAGGGGGCGCCTGGGTGGCTCAGTCGGTTAAGCGTCTGCCTTTGGCTCAGGTCATGGTCTCAGGGTCCTGGGATAGGTCCCCGCTTCCGGCTCTCAGCTCAGCAGGGAGCCTGCTTTCTCCTCTCTCTCTGTCTGCCTCTCTGCCTACTTGTGATCTCTATCTGTCAAATAAATAAATAAATATTTAAAAAAATAAATAAAATAAAATGACTCTGAGGCTGTGTAACTGGGTAGTTAGAAGAGTTGAGGTGTACCAAAATGAGTTTTACTAGAGACTGGAGGCTGTGAGACTTGTGTTTGAGGGAATTAGGGTAGGAACACAGGAGGGGAGAGCCATCATGAGCATAGGCAACAGTTGCAAGAGCAGTAGATACATGGTCAAAGGAAGACTTACTGGAAACTGATGACAGGCAGTGTCACTCTGTATTACCTGAACCCAGGTCAGTGCATACCAGAGGATGGGTTCACTGCTAGTCCCTATGAGAATGCCCTTTATGACACTGCCCCCAAGGTGGGAGTAGAAACCCCTGCTCTAGTGTTCTAAATGATTTCCAGGTAGTCAGTTAGGGCTAACCCTGATTCAATGTCTGATTTGCAGAGCATAAAAATGTTTTGTGAAATTTAGACTGTAGAGGAAAAAAAAATCTAGTGAAAAATTATTGAAGCTACTTAATAGCAAAGCAAACATGCTTCATAAAATATTCTTTGAAGCCCATTCCATATGTCTCCTACAGGTGTGATTTTGCTGAACTGTAATCCCTCCTTCCCCAGGGATTAGGAGATCTACAGTGGAAGTAGCTAGAGTCCCATCTCAATTCTGCTTTGGGGGTTTATGGTTTATTTTCCTCATCTGAGTCCATTTGTTCCTTTCTAAGATTCCAAATTGGTCTGTGATAATTAACTCATTTATTAAACAAATAATTACTAATCATCTATTTTTTTCTAATGCTAGAGATTCAGTGATAAATAAGACAGATAAAAAGCTCTACCTAGTCAGAATTTACACTTTCCCTCTGACTTTGCTCAATGACAGATGATTTATAAAAGTGCGCATGCAAAATAAAGTATGCTCAGAATGGGAGTAGATATTTGCAAATGACAGTACAGACAAAAGGTTGATAGCCAGGATCTATAATGAACTCCTCAAACTCAACACACACAAAATAGACAATCATATCAAAAAATGGGCAAAAGATATGAACAGACACTTCTCCAATGAAGACATACAAATGGCTATCAGGCACATGAAAAAATGTTCATCATCACTAGCCATCAGGGAGATTCAAATTAAAACTACATTGAGATATCACCTTACACCAGTTAGAATGGCCAAAATTAGCAAGACAGGAAACAACATGTGTTGGAGAGGATGTGGAGAAAGGGGAACCCTCTTACAACTGTTGGTGGGAATGCAAGTTGGTGCAGCCTCTTTGGAGAACAGTGTGGGGATTCCTCAAGAAATTAAAAATAGAACTTCCCTATGACCCTGCCATTGCACTACTGGGTATTTACCCCAAAGACACAGATGTAGTGAAAAGGGCCATCTGTACCCCAATGTTTATAGCAGCAATGGCCACGGTCGCCAAACTGTGTAAAGAACCAAGATGCCCTTCAACGGATGAATGGATAAGGAAGATGTGATCCATATATACACTATGGAGTATTATGCCTCCATCAGAAAGGATGAATACCCAACTTTTGTATCAACATGGACGGGACTGGAAGAGATTATGCTGAGTGAAATAAGTCAAGCAGAGAGAGTCAATTATCATATGGTTTCACTTATTTGTGGAGCATAACAAATAGCATGGAGGACGTGGGGAGTTAGAGAGGAGAAGGGAGGTTGGGGGAAATTGGAAGGGGAGGTGAACCATGAGAGACTATGGACTCTGAAAAACAATCTGAGGGTTTTGAAGGGGTGGGGGATGGGAGGTCGGGGTACCAGGTGGTGGGTATTATAGAGGGCACGGATTGCATGGAGCGCTGGGTGTGGTGCAAAAATAATGAATACTGTTATGCTGAAAATAAAAAAAAAAGTATTCTTAACTATATAAACTGTCTTTGCTATTCTCATTTTTGGGCCATGTGTACATTTGAATTATGTGTTCCTTCTCAAATCTCTCCTTCTCCTCTCTGCCTGCTAAGCATCAGACCTAATGATTTCTTTCTTTTTTTTTTTTTTTTTAAGATTCTATTTATTTATTTGAGAGGTAGAGAGAGTGTGCAGGAGTGGTGGGGAGGGGCATAGGGCAAGGGACAAGCAGACTCCCCACTAAGCAGAGGGCCGGAAGTGGGGCTCAATCCCAGAACACCAGGACCATGACTCAAGCTGAAGGCAGAGGCTTAACTGACTGAGCCACCCAGGTGCTGCAGACCTAATGATTTCTAAGTGTAACATGTAGTTACACTGCTACTGGGCCAGTGGCATCACCACCCCCATCCCCTGAACAGCCCCTCTTTCTGTTAATATCAGTGACACCAACTACCCCCAGACCCCTTAATTCCACTCCACCTCAGTTTTCTCTTGCTCCTCCTTCCCCCAATCCCATGACCCCCGTGGTTGTCTCATGCTGTCACCTGCTGGGACACTCTCTGAAGCTTTAGTGGAGTACGACTAGAGAGAGTAACACCTGCCACCAAGAAAATCTTCCCCATTCCATGCCCATTTTCACCTCTCCAAACCCTCCTTGTATTCTGAGCCCAGAGGAGTGAATTTAAAGTTAAACTTGCTGGGCTCCTGGGCGGCTCAGTTGGTTGAGCAACTGCTTTCAGCTCCGGTCATGATCCCGGACTTCCAGGATCGAGTCCCGCATCGGGCTCCCAGCTCCTCGGGGAGTCTGTTTCTTCCTCTGACCTTTTCCTCTCTCATGCTCTCTCTCACTCATTCTCCCTCAAATAAATAAAGAAAATCTTAAATAAATAAATAAATAAAATGTGCTGACTACAAACAACACAAAATTTACCTTTTTCTTTCCTCTAATTATATGGGTTGCCCTGTAGCTCAGAAATCAAGAAAGGAGGTACTATCGATGACTCAGAGAATTCACCTCTACTTTGGCAGGGCTCTCAGTTGCCTTCTCACAATTTCCCACCCATGTAGTAAAAACTACAACAACCTCTGGCACCTGGGTGGCTCAGTTGTTTAGATGTCCTCTTGGTTTTTGGCGCAGGTCATGGTCTCAGGAGTGACTTCAAGCCCCTTGACGGATTCCACCTCAGCACAGTCACTTGAGATTTTTTCTCCCTCTCCCTCTGCTGCTCCCACTTATGCTCACACACACACACACACACACACTCTCTCTCTCTCTCTCTAAAATAATGAAATAAATCTTTTTTAAAAAGCCTACGGCAAAACATTCCATAGGCTTTTTTAAAAAAAGTATTGTTAACAAAGAAGTACTGTTACTTTTACTCAATTGGATTCTGTTTAGTCAGGAATATAATCTATTCCCAAAAAAGTACAGTACTTAAAAGGCTGTCTAGGAACACCTGGGTGGCTCAGTGGGTTAAGCATCTGACTTCAGCAAAAGTCCTGATCTTGGGGTCTTGGGATGCAGCACTGCTTTGGGCTCCCTGCTCAGCCAGGAGTCTGTTTCTCCCTCTCCCCTTTCCCCTCCCCCCTCCATGTTCTCTCTCCAGCTTGCTCTCTCTCAAATAATCTTAGTGGGGGAAAAAGGTCATATACCCATCCTGATAGTGTTAAAAAAAAAAAAAAAAAAAAGAATGTTTCACCTTGGCTAGGATATAGTTTTGAATCTTATACTTTTAGGAATAAGCATTTCTATTTTTTCCTAACCATGTATAAACTAATATTTTTGCCAGTCATTTAGAGAAGCTTCCCTGCTTAAGTTATCTAGGTATCTTTTCTTTGCTTCTAATCAACACTGATTTAAAAATCATAGAGTCTTTCTAATTAATAATTGATGGATCAAATCAATCCTAAAAAATATTTCTGAAAAAAATATTATTTTATGCTGCAAAAATAATAGGGTTAAAATCCAAGTCAAATAATTCTTTTTTTTTTTTTAAAGATTTTATTTATTTATTTGACAGCCAGAGATCACAAGTAGGCAGAGAGGCAGGCAAGCTAGAGGGGGAAGCAGGCTCCCCGCTGAGCAGAGAGACCAATGTGGGGCTCGATCCCAGGACCCTGAGATCATGACCTGAGTCGAAGGCAGAGGCTTTAACCCATTGAGCCACCCAGGTACCCCCAAGTCAAATAATTCTTAAATGAATAGTTTCAAAAAGAACAATATTTGATTTCGAGAAGCACCCGTCAAAAGTAAATGGTTTGCTTCAAGAGCCCGCAAGGGAAAAGGATTGCCCACAGATGTTAGGTTTAATATTAGAAATAAATGTTGTTCTAGGTTTGAAGCTTTGTTCTTTTTTTAATTTTTGAGGACATTCAAAAACTTATATGGCAGTTGCTATTATCTTATTTCATTTGCTGTTTTCTTTTTCTCTTATTTTTCTTAAATTTTCTATGATGAGGAAACAATTTCTCTGCTATTAAAAATTCCTTCTAATAGAAAAGAGATATTATCTACTACAAGAGGAGGAAATAAAATGGTAGATTTAATTCTATTGGAATGGAGAGCTCTTCAGTGGTGAAGAAAAGTAATATACTTTAAAATATAAAATCAGTTTTGTTGTTCTCATGGCTTTACAACAGTTTGGCTCCCATCAAGAACATGTTTTATATTAGAACTTATAAGTTCACAGCATGAGATAAAAAGGGTTTTTTTTTCCATAAAGAAAAGCCAGTGCCCAAGTTCTCACCAACACATGCCAGAAGAAAACTTTCATGTCACCATGGAATACTTAATCTTGATTTGTTTTAGACAAATAACTTGTAACTTCAATTAAATAAGGAGTAAATATTCAACCATGGAGTGTTTTAAACCCTGAGGCTTCTATGTAGAAGAAAAGTAATAAATTAATCTTGCAGAACCATTGCTGTCCTCTGACTCTACCTAATTATCTCAGAAGATAACATGTATCAGAAATTCAACAGAGGATTATACAGAATTATCAGGATATACAGAAAATCATTCATTAACACAGACTCCTCAAATTAAAGTGAATTTGATAGAGTTTCTAAGTGACTAATGAACTCGTCAATGCTTAGTAAAATTGCGTGCATTATATCTAAAGTTCTGAATCTCTAAAATGAAAAGAAAAACACTCTCCCTTTAAAGTAAACTGGTTTCAGTCAGTATTCATCCAAATCTCCTTACTTCTCAGAACAAACTTTAACACAGTTGACATTCTTTTTTTACTTTCAAAAAAACCATTACATGCAAAGTCATTATCTGTGCTCCTCTCCCATCAAAAAAGGATCTGGTTAAAAAAAAAAAAGAAAAGAAAAGAAAAAAGAAAGAAAAGAAAAAGAGAGAGAGAGAAGGAAGAAGAAATTCTGGTATGTTTTACCTAAAATAACTCCTCTTCTCAATTTCCCACTTCAGTTAAACAGCTGGTCATGATTACAGGCAAGTACCATCCTGAATGCCTCACTGGCCTCACACACAGCCCATCCACATGGCATCCGCTTGCAACAATGTTCTAAGTTCCAGAGAGTATCTAGAAGTCATAGAAGTTCAGTATCAGGGTAACACACTTAGACCACAAAAATATCAGAGTTCTAACCCTGACTCCCCACATCTGCCCATGTGTCCTGGGGCAACCTCTTGGGCTTTGGTTTTTCTTGACTAACTGGTTAAGTGAGTTGGACTAGATTTTTTTTTTCTTAAGTCCCTTCCAACTCAAAATTCTGATTCCGAAGGCACCATACTCTCTCCCAGTCCAATAGACTCAAAACCATGAAAGATTTGACTACATTGTTTTCATCTGAACTATCATCAAACACTTTTTATTTGTTTGTTTTGTTTTTCATCTTACTTGGATCTTATCCTTTTAGGTACAATCTGTAATCTTGTTAATTCACTTTTCCCGTGGTATCTACTTACCATGTTGCCTAACTCTGAATCTTCAGGGGTTCCTTGTAGTCTATCCTGTTGGAGACTCTTCAGAAGAGACTATATTACACATTTTGAGAATAATTTGGCTCCAAATTGTCAATCCAATCTTATTTTCCACTTCTCCAATACAACAAAGACCATTGGCTCATGTCACCCCAGCCTTTTACTTGCTGTGGTCCCCCATCTTGGAACTATTCCATTCCTCCTCCTACTCTCAGCCAGTCATATAAATCTCTACATATTTTCCAAGTTATTTATTCAAGTACTCAAGACCTAATGCCTTTAACTATTGTGAGATTGAATAGCACCGTGGTTACAAAGCTTTTGCTAAAGTCAGATTGTGTAGGTTCAACTCCTAGATCTGTCAACTTTCTAGTTCTGTATCTTTGGACATAACCTCTCCGTACTTTTATCTGTGGAGTGGGGATAAATTAGTATCTACTGGACTGAGTTGCTGTGATGTTAATAAATTAATATGTGTAAAATTCCTGGACCTGTGCCTGGAACACAGTAGATACTCTGAGAGTATTAACAATCACTATGGTATGAGCTCTCTGCAGCATGCTTGGTCAGTAACATATATTTAGGAATGTATATTTAAATTGTCCTCTGTTGCTCACTTCTCTTTCTCTTCTTTAAATTTTTTTTTTAATTAATTTGACAGACAGAGATCACAAGTAGACAGCGAGGCGAGCAGAGATCCCGATGCGGGGCTCAATCCCAGGACCCTGAGATCATGACCTGAGCCGAAGGCAGAGGCTTTAACCCACTGAGCCACCCAGGTGCCCCTCTCTTTCTCTTGACTAGCTACAAAGAGAAGGGAAGAGCAAGAGTGATGTCACTCTCACTTCTACTCTCTCCACGGGCAAGGAGTGCTGTTCGCACTCCTAGTACCCACACCCAGAAAGAGAAGTATAAAACTCCAGAGGAAAGCCAGGAGGATTAGTGGTTGAAATTGGAGACTGCATGGAAACACTGAAGAACAAGGACTCCCAAAACAGAAAAGTTAAAGGTTATTTAAATAAAGGTCTTTAGAATACAAAGAAACTTTAAAACCCCACTGGGAATTGTTTGCTGTCCATTTTCAAGCACCATCTCTTTCCTCCTTCCCTCCCCTCCCCTCACTGCTTTTGTGCCATTTCCCATTGTGTTCCTCTTATCCACCTTCCCTCAACCCTGTGCCAGATACACATTATGCATTATACTCACTCCTAGTCTGGAAGGTGGCTTTTATTAAACTTTTCGGCAAAGCTTTTGATAACTAAAAAAACTGCCCATAATCATACAATCAAGCCAATAAGTAGCAGAACCAGAATTCAAACCTAGGTCTGCCTGATACCAAAACCCAAGATCAGCCCACGACACATGCCATCACCCCTATTTCTCCTTGTAAGTCCTGTTGCCTTTTGCTTCCAGTTTTCCTAACTGCATCGTAACAGGAACATAAAATATATTCACGAAGAGCTTGTCACTTCAAAAGAAATTCCTGAGAGTTCTAAATACTGCAATATTCAGTGGAGATTTTTTTTTTTTGAATGATCAACCTTAATAAATCAACGAATTAACTAGTTAATTGGCTCTCCCATGTGTCAGCCAGACTGAGGATCTCTCTAACAGGAGAGCATCTGGCTTGACAATTTTTTTCAGGTATCTTTTTTTTTTTTTTTTAAGATTTTTTGTTTATTTATTTGACAGAGAGAGATCACAAGTAGATAGAGAGGCAGGCAGAGAGAGAGGGAGAGGGAAGCAGGCTCCCTGTGGAGCAGAGAGCCTGACACAGGGCCCCATCCCAGGACTCCAGGATCACGACCTGAGCCAAAGGCAGAGGCCCAACCCACTGAGCCACCCAGGCGCCCAAGCCTTCTATGTTCGTAAAAAATTCAAGTTGTAGAAAATACTTCAGCCAATAAAATGCAATGGCTGAAGATGTCACCAAGTAGTATAATCACATGAACTCTATTAGGGGTTGATAGAGATAATTAGTAAAGAAATTTAAAATCTAAATATTTCGTTCTCTTAACAGGAAACTGATAAACAATCTGTTTATGAAAACCACTCATGCAAAAGCTAGTCAGCCTGTGATCTACAGAACTGTCTCAGCAAATCATGTATTTAAAACCTTTGTTCATGTTTCAGGAAAACCTGTGTAACAACTGCAAAAAAGTATGCCAATCTGAATATGTGCCAACATTTTGTTTAATGACCACAGAATAAATAAACTATGATGGAAGCCTTGATGCTCTTTAATGATTTGTGAAATTCTGAGTCCACTAACTTCTTTATATTTAAAAGAAGCCAGCAAACATCCCAGCACAGGAGGTCCAGATAAAGTGAAAAGCTTCCTTGATTGCATCCATGTGTATTGACTTGATTCTTGACCTTCTGTAAAATTGAAATTAAATGAAACATACACTGTATAAACTCAGCAGAAACCTCCCAGGCCCTACAGAACTGGCCCTGTAAAAAAAAATATTTCCTTGAGTGAAACATAGCACAAAACATAACCATTTTATTGGTATATAATCAACAGGGAAAAGAAGCCCAACAATGTCTTCTACTACCCTGGCTCTGGAGTATTTTCCTTCTGTATAATTATTTTAATTTTATTTTATAAAAGGAATATATGATCAATACAGAATAGTTCAAAATATATTAAATATAAAATAACTAGGAAGTTCATCCAAAGACCTTTAATATTTTAGTGTGCCTTCTTTCCATTTTTTTCTTATGATAAATATTTTTTTTAAATAAAAGTGCCATTTTACTCTACACCCTATTATATAACTTATTTTTTTCACTTAGTACTCTATTAAGGTTTTCTTATATTTATATAACCTATAATTTATGTAAGTATTCATTTTGTAAATTCTCTTGATTCATTTAATAGGATATATAACAATGATTATATTTTGTATTTTTACTGTATCTTTTATATGTGAAGGTCTCAAAAAGTTGTTTAGAAACACAGTTAGCTTAGCAGCACCAAGATTCTCTGGTTATTTATAAATACTCCATCTTGCCTTTAAATCCAAGGGTAACCTCCTTTAAGCAAACCCACATGTCACGAGATGGGAAAAAGTTGTTATAGTCTAAAAACCAGAAGGGAAATACATTTTAATCACAGTGGGTCAGCCTAGGGCAAGAGTACAAATGGAAGCCACACATCATATATCTAAAATTTTAAAAGTTATAAATCAAACTAACTGTTGAATAAAATGTGCTCTTCACATCACCTTGATAAATGCATTTTGTTGATGATCTGGGGGTTCCATGATAGAATTAAGACCCTCAGACAACTTGGAGTTTCTCAACCAAATGTCAAGGACCAGGGAGATCCAGTCTGGCTCCTGTCCATGGCCCAGAAACTATGGTCCCCTTCTCCTACTCCTCACACGCCTGGCTCTGTCCCACCCTACAGCAGCCCCACTCACATACACATCGACACTTCAGTTCTGTCCACAAGTCTACCCACAAACTTGACCCCCATCAGTCCTGGGAGTGAACATGTCAGCTGCACATCAGCCCTCGAGAAGACAAAATAGGTGAGCCAAAGAGCCATGTGCAGGCCTTTGGAAGCAAGCCAGAGGGAGTTCTGGCAGGAAACTTGGGAATCCTAGGTACCTGAAGCACACTGTAAAAAAGGGTGGGGGTGGGGGGAATGTGGATTCCCTGTGGACACATCCCCTGGCCATATGCCCTCTTCTTGGTGTGTGTATGGGGGGGAGGGGGAGTACAGCTGCAGGAGGGCCAGGATGGTCTTGCTACAGCACTACAGCACAGGGCCTAAGGTTAGAACCTCTTCTGGCCAGTAGAAAGGCAAGCCCCATCATTTTTAGAAGATTTCTTTTTTTTTTTTTTTTGAAGATTTTATTTACTCGACAGAGAGAGACACAGTAAGAGAGGGAACACAGGCAGGGGGAATGGGAGAGGGAGAAGGCAGGCTTCCTGCAGAGTAAGGAGCCCGATGTGGGGCTTGATCCCAGGACCCCGGGATCACCACCCGAGCTGAAGGCAGATGCCCAACGACTGAGCCACCCAGGCGCCCCTTGAGAAGATTTCTTAATGAGCCCACTTGAAGCAGAAGCCAAGACCCTCAAGGACAAAGTTTGGAGAGAAAAAAATTAAAAGAGAGAGAACACTTAGAAGCCTGAGGGCCGAGCCAATGGGATTATATGATAAATCACAAAATTTTCTTTGACTCCTGAAATACTTGTTGGAAATGGGAATTTTTGCACCACAATGGAAACCCACGTGTTTGAACCTAGTTAACTTAGGTTTATATGAGATTGACTTAGAATGGATCAAGAGGAAATAAACTCTCTGGAACTTTCAAGAATCCTAAGGAAGGGTCACCTGGGTGGCTCAGTGGGTTGGGCCTCTGTCTTTGGCTCGGATCATGATCCCAGGTTCCTGGGATCCGGCCCCACATCGGGCTCTCTGCTCAGTGGGGAGTCTGTCTCTCCCTCTTTCTCTGCCTGCCTCTCTGCCTACTTGTGATCTCTCTCTGTCAAATAAATAAATAAAATCTTAAAAAAAAAAAAAAAAAAAAAAGAGAGAGAGAGAATCCTAAGGAAATCTCTCTAGCCTCTCAAAAACCATGAAGCAGCGGCCCAAAGGAGGGACACTGTTGACCTGATATTATCTAACTTAATGAGGGACAAAGACATGACAGCTGTATTCTTGGTAATATCTATACGAAAATCTGCCTTTGAATAAAGTATGGATGTTTTCTGTACTTTGCAAATATAATCATCCTGTGATTATTTTTAAATGGGATGCTTTTAAAAGTGATTACATTTTAAAATGAGGATGACATGTAGGTTATATGTAGAAATGTCAGAATCAGAGATAAATAGGGCTCTGAATTCCTTTGTGCTGTACTAAATCCAAAACTCACTCTTCCTCTTCTCCTTTTAGGGTGCTAACATTTTGCCAGCTGAAGCTAGGGTTTTCCAAAACACTTCAAGAAGTTTTTAGGATTTAAGTCCAAGATAAAAGTCATCTGCATTTTTCACTCAAATGGGCTATCTCTAACAAGTTTTTAGGGGCACTCTTTTCTTTCACAAAGCAGTCTTAAGTCACAGTGTAAAGGGTTAGTTCCAGCAGCAAAGTGGGAAGCACAATACGTTGTTTGCTTTCTTAATAGTACAGGGTGATTTTAGTCTTTGTGGAGTTTTATAGCACCTGGGACTCATTTCCATTAGTTTCCCAGCCTACAACCATAGCTCCTGCAAAATAGCTCTTAATTAACAATTAATAATAATTAATAATAAATTTCTTATTAACCAAAAGAAAAAAGAATACAACAAACATCAAATTCTTTAGCATCAAGACATCTTCTCAATTCAAGTCCTGTTGTCAGTAGCTTTAGGTTCTGAAAATTAATTTGGATCTTTTGTGACCTCTATAAATTTATGTTGACTGTATTTTGCCTAAATTACCTTCCCACTGTGATCATTCAGACTGACTGAACATGTGCTGTGTGCCAAGGCTTATTGTCCAGTGGAGGAGACAACCCAAAAGCACAATTATGAAAAAAGGAGTGCCAGGGTAGAGGTAGATTCAGACTGCTGCCGACACACAGAGGGAGGGAGAGACCAGCTGTGTGGGCAGAGATGTGTGATGGCGGCGGTAGTGGTTGTGAAGAGGTGAAGAGGTGGGTAAAAGAAGGTGTGTGCTTCGTGGGAAAGTAGATGGACGGGCGTTATAAGAATAAAGTAGCATGTACACAAACTCAGAAGCCTAAGGATACACAAAAACAGCAGAGGCCAATAAGTTCTATGGAGGGACAGAAATACCGTGTGTGTGGAGGGAAAGGAAAGGATTGTGTGAAGCTAATGGTTAGCGATGAGGGCAGAAGACAGGGCCAAGCAGTAAAAAGGTCTACAGAGGAATCTGGAGCCTTACAAGAAGGCTGTCCTCAAAGCCCATGCCTGATGGGCAAAAGCACTTTAGAATAAGCTGCTTTTGATATCTTGCTAATGAGACTTCTTAGAATTCAGAATTCATGCCGAATTCCATTTTCTACTGAACTGTGTCAGAGCGAGTTTCCACAGCCCTCTCAGAGGAGCTAGCGGACTGCAGACTGTGTTATGAGACCTCCAGGGCCTGGCTTCTCAGAGGAAGAAAGCTGAAGAAACCAACTGTTAAAAAGACCTTGGCAGAACTAACTTGGGAACATAGGGAACCTCATGATAACAGAGATGGGGAGACCCATGTCCAAGATCCTGGGAGATACTCCAGAAAGGGCAGTCCCCTAATAGATGATGATGACGATGACGATGATGATTAGCATAAGGCCATACTTGCCCAAGGAAACATTACGAATGCAAACAGTGAGCCTGTGTGTGGGCACTCATGAGAGATGGAGAGGTTCAACCTTAAGCATGTCTGTCTAAACATCTTAAAGCTGTCTAAACTAACAGGATACAAAAAAACCTCTGCGTGCGGCCCCAGAGCACACAGGTTCTTACACGTCCCTGATCGGTATGCTCATAAATGCCACTGTGCGGTTCCAAGCTTGAAATACTCAAATAGTAAGTTTTGAGTTAAAGCCATAATTCATTGGAAACTTTCATTTTTAGACAAAACTCTTTCATTTTACTACCCACAAAGTTGAACCCTAAGTTACAAAGAAAGTAGAAGTTTTGACAGTAATGTCTAGAGATGCTTTGGAAAGAGATCAAGGTATATCCCCTACCCTTTGGTGGACATTTGTCATTTGTGCCTGGGGGGCGTTCACTTCCCCTTCATCTAAGGACTCCTTTAGGGCATGTGGTCTTGGTGGATGGTCAACAATGGCGCCCTACCAAGGAAACACAAGTTAAGACATCAGTCTCCTTCCCGAAAACTAAATATCTAGTAAAATGACAGAACAAGAATGTTTGGAGTTTTCTCCCTCCTTTCTCCCTACTGCCTCTTCCTCTTTCTCCAGAGAGTCCTTCTCTAGAGTTTTTAAGGTATTAAGTTAGCCAGGTTTAGTTTCTTTGCTTACAACCAAACAACCCTAATATAATGTGTTGTAGTTCATGCATCTCTGTAATCTTGTGAATCTGGTTTAATGGTCAGAAGCGCAACCAACAAGGGAAAGACAGACGAAGGAGATAGAGATACCAAGGTTTCAGCTTTGTACAAAGTTCATTAGAATTTCCAAGTTGCTTCAAAATGGTATGGGGGTAGGAGGAGCAGATGGGAAAGACTGGGCGCAGAATGGAAAATTCTGTAAACGTGTGCTAACAGAGGCTCTTTCGGGTGCTAATCCAGGTGATGAGAAGCATTTTGGGCAAACCATGAGAATCATAGGCGTGAGGGCAATAACATGGACCTGCTGAGTCACCCCGGAGACCAAGGTCAGGGCAGCAGCAACAAGGTGGAATCCACTCACCAAAGTGGCATTCTGGAATTACTCAGGGCAGTATCAGATGCATGAGGCAGAGCCCCCCAGAGCAACGAGCCACCGCAACCAGGGGATGCACGGCAGTATCTGCTGCAGCAAGAGGCAGCAGTTTAGGGCCACTTGCTCAAACCTTGGCTGGAAACTTCCTATCATTTCTGACACGGTATCCCCACTGGCAATTTTCCCGGAGAATGGGAGGGTTCTAAGGGCAATGCAGAGGCCTCGGGGGCTCTTCTGCTTCACCCTGTTGCCCTCCAGTGGTTAGGCGAGACTCCAACCTCAGGACTCTTCTGGTTCCTCTACAACCCACATATTCAGGCTTACAAAGAGCAGGATTTCCCTGTACCTCACATTCCAGATTCTTTATCTATAAAGGGAAGTAATACAGCACCATGGGTCTGGAGTTGAAACCCTGCCTCTCCTGTCCCCAGAGGCACACAGTAGGTGTCTCCTAGGGTTGTTGTGAAGGTAAATGAGATAGGGCAGATCAAGCATTTAGCCTAGAGACCCACACACAGTAAGGGCTCAAGTGTTAGAGGAAGTGCCAGCAAAGATGCTCACCGCTGTGACTCAGAACAATTCTAGTCCCTTTATTTTTACCCTCAAAGTCCTAAAACATTCTGCATGAGAGAAAATCCTGCTGGGTCCTACAGGCCCTACAACAGTCATGTGGCCCTAGAGGACTTCTTCTGCAGGTGGGGAGGCCAGGAGGGGGGTTGGCTCTTGCTTCAAGAAGGGGGAAGGGGAGCATCTGGCCACAAAGTCCCTTGAGGCCAAGTGGCAGCTGATTCACACAAATGGTATTTGGATCGAGGGGAGGGGAACAGGAGAGGAGCCTGCCCCTGCCTCCCGGAAACTGACTCCTCTCCCATCATCTCAGCTGCCATCTTTCATCACCCAGACCTCCCCCAGATGTGGCAGCCAGCTTGCTCGCACAGAACCCCCTCCCACACCAGCAACATGTTGAGACTTCGCTGCCTGCCCAGCACTTTTAGGGGCTGGGTTCCTGTTCCTTGTAGAAGAGGTAGAGAACTACAGCAGAAAAAAGTGGGGGTAGGGAAAAGGACTAATAACTGGTTTATTTATTTATTTATTTATTTTTTAATGCATCTGGAGGAAAAAAAATTACTTCTTCATATACAGGCTGTTTGAATATCCTGGCCAAAAAAAAAAAAAAAATGCTCCTGTATAGTAGACACTAGGATCAATGTTCTCAGAGAAAAATCAAAGGTTGGGACAGCTAACCATGCGGAAAGGTAAAATCCTTCCACTTATACAACTGCTCCTAGTGAGTCACAGTTGGGGCAGTGTTGGCTCCAGCATTAATGAGACAATGATGTTTAGCTGGACACAGTGGGAATTAATTGGTTTCATTCAACGTCACAGTGTAACCACAAGGGAAAAAATTAATCTTCATTTAAAATATAGGATTTTCACTATATTTTTCAAAATACAGAAACTTCCAAAGTTTTTTTTCTATGTTCATGTGCAGTTTTTTGTTGTTGTTGTTGTTGTTATTTTTTGTTTTTTTACGTCAATAAAATCCCACTTAGAAATGGTTTTGCCATCACACTGCCCTTTTTAAAATGGTCCATGGAAAATTAGTGGTGCTGAATTCCCACCTCACTCTAAAAAGTTTTCTGGAGGAACTTGAGCGCTCATTTCCAGTGGCTTCATACCTGGACTCCAATAGCAAAGTTCACACTGGGTGCATAGAAAAGAAAAATAAATGTTATTATTTACTATCCAAGACCCTGGGCTAAGCATTAGAGGCACTGCTTAATTTTGCAGATTACAAACATGAAGCTCAGAGAGGTGACACCACAGAGTTGGGATTCAAACCTGCCCCAGTTCTTTGCAACTGTGATGTGACCTTGATAGAACATCATACTCTATAGCCCTGCTCTCTCTATTGCCATCTCTATGGCCAAAGTATTTGGCGTATGTTAAGTTCTCAATGGATGTTTACTCCTGGTGATTCTTTTGACCTCTTTAAGTAGGATGCACCTGAACTTACTTCCTCCTAGGGTATTCCATTTTAAGCCAACCACAGTAAAGCCCTCAACATCTACAGTTCTCTATTGAATTTTAAGAGCAAGGTGAGAATATAAAATGAGAATTATACAAAAACATAAAATGAACCCTGGAAGTACTGGTCATTGAGAGAAGTAACAAAGCCTGTTGTGAATTCACATTGCTACTTGGTTGTTACAGGTTTCTTCACAGCTTTCAGTATTCTCAAATTCGAGGAGGGAAAAGGGTGAAGGAAGGGAAATACATTGAATCACTAAGGATGAGGACAACCAAAGAGAGAACTGTTTAGTCTAGATGGTGGCTGGCTACAAGTGTGGGGACTCAGGTGCCAGCCAGCCAGGTCTCCATCCATTTAGCTGTACATTCTCCTTCCAGTTGCCCGCAAAGGCATCAGAGATCTTCCCGCCTCATCCTTGCCCACGACCCATGGCGATCCTAATCCTGTGAGGACAAAAATATTGTTACCCTCATTCTACAGATAAAATAACTGGCTTAGAGGAGTCAGGTAATTTGTCTAAGATCACAGAGCCATTGAGTGGCTGAGCTGGGTTACAACCAGTTCTCTCTGGGCTCTCAGATTATTAACTAAAACTCTATTTCAAATAAAACCTTACCAAAGTTACCCTTCAGGGACCTTCCCGACTGAGATGGGTAATGATCTGCAGAGATTACATTTCTGATCCAAATCAAACCTAGGCCGAAGGAGACAAGGCAAGGGCCAAAAACAATGATTCATTGCCTACCTTGTGAAAGATGATGGTAATTCTAGGTCAAAGTCTAATGAATGGATGTCTGCATAGCAATTAGCACAGCCAGGCACCCTGGCTGGCAATCTTGGCAGAGCAGCCATGGATTGTCATAGAAACTCGACTTCTCTCTCTCCCAAAGAGGAATCCACTTGGCTCATCCAGGACAGAACAGGCTGCTGCCCAGGAGTGCCCTTCTCCCCCAGGCTGGAATTCTGCTCCACTAACATCTCCCGAGAGAGAAGCAACTCAAGGACAGTCACAGCAAGATGGGATGGCTGTGCTGATTAGTAGAAATATACATCACCCTTCATTTCATCCAGTTGCTTTGAAACTTTGGATAACTCATGCATGCCCCTGAGGACAGCTTCGCAAAAACTACTTAAAGTGGGGCATATCTGGGTGGCACAGTCCATTATGCATCCAGCTCTTGGTTTTGGGTCAGGCTGTGATCTCAGGGTCATGAGCACAAGCCCCACATTGGTCTTCATGTTGGGCATGGAGTCAGCTTAAGACTCTCTTTCCCTTGGGGCACCTGGGTGGCTTAGTGGGTTAAGCCTCTGCATTCGGCTCGGGTCATGTTCCCAGGGTCCTGGGATCGAGCTCCGAATCAGGCTCTCTGGGAGCCTGCTTCCTCCTCTCTCTCTCTGCCTCTCTGCCTACTTGTGATCTCTGTCTGTCAAATAAATTAAAAAAAAAAAAGACTCTTTTCCCTCTCCCTCTCTTCCCTCCTCACCCCACATGTGCTCTCGCTCTGTAAAATTAAAAAAATATATTTAAAAAAATTACTTAAAGAAAATGTAAGTAGAATCGACTTGTTCAATATCTCCTGTCCGCAAGATTCGTCATTTTTAGTCAAGAATGACAACATTGGGATGCCTGGGTGTCTCAGTTGGTTAAGCAGCTGCCTTCAGCTCAGGTCATCATCCCAGCGTCATGGGATAGAGTCCCACATCGGGCTCCTTGCTCCGCAGGGAGCCTGTTTCTCCCTCTGACTCTGCCTGTGCTCGCTCTCTCTCTGACAAATAAATAAATAAAATCTTAAAAAAAAAAAAAAAAAGAATGACAACATTAAGGAACCAAAGAAGATATCCCATTAACATTTTGTCTTTTCTATACAAATGTCTGAGTCTTCCTAATCCCTTAAAAATTTTCAAGCAATATGAATCTAATTAGCATGCTAGTTGAGCCATTAGTTTTATACAAGATCAATGTATATATATATATATATATTTTACCATTATTTACAGTATATGGCATTACATTATGAATCTACCTTCTATTTTACTGGGAAGACAGAGGGTGGAGGATTTAGGGGAGGAGCTAAAATTTACAGAATGCCTAGCATGAATTGAGCATTTTAATCTGCAAGACAACTCCACGAAATACTTATTATCTCCATATTACAGGAAAGAAAACGAGATTCAAAAAAATTAAATAACTACATCTCACAGACAGTATAGAGCTGGGATGCAAAGCCAGGGTTCTCTAATTCCAAAACCTCTGTTCTTTCTACCAAATTTCACATACATTTATTTCACTTCACATGCATCTATATCTGGGATTACTTTGCAATATACAAATTATAGAAAAATTCCAAGATTTAAACTAGTCAGAATCCACTTAATTAGAATTTTGAATTAAATGATTGTCTTCTCCCATCCCCCAAGTCTCTGCTACCATCTATTTTCAATGTGTCAGAATAACAGTTAAATCGTGACACAGCGACCATGGTTGTTTTTAATTTTTAAGGTATTCCACAAAGGAAGATGAAATTTAGCTCATCTTCCTAAACCAATTCCATTACACTGCTGGACAGGGATTGCTGACATGAGCCCAAGGCATTGTGAGATTCTAAATTATTGAAGAAAGAAGTTCAGGATGAACTTCAGAATGAAGTTCAGAATATACCAATTAGGCAGGGAATGGACTGATGGATTTCCTGAAGATTTTTGGTAGCAAGCTGAAAGAAAGATAATATGGAGAAGGGTGAGGGACTGTCTAGAAAAACTCTGCTATATAGTTCCTTGACTGTGTCAGTTAATCTATGTAATTAAATACATTTTATTTTATTTTTTTAAAGATTTTATTTATTTATCTGACAGGGAGAGATCACAAGTAGGCAGAGAGGCGGGGAGAGAGAGAGGAAGGGAAGCAGGCACCCTGCTGAGCAGAGAGCCTGATGCGGGGCTCAATCTCAGGACCCTGAGATCAGGACCTAGATCAAAGGCAGAGGCTTAACCCACTAAGCCACCCAGGTGCCCCTAAATGCATTTTATTTATTTAAGATCTTTATTTATTTAAGATTTTATTTATTTATTTGACAGAGATCACAAGTAGGTAGAGAGGCAGGCAGAGAGAGAGAGGAGGAAGCAGGCTCCCCGCTGAGCAGAGAGCTCGATGCGGGGCTCGATCCCAGGACCCCGGGATCATGACCTGAGCTGAAGGCAGAGGCTTAACCCACTGAGCCACCCAGGCACCCCCCTAAATGCATTTTTAAAGAAACCATTATTTCCTTTCAAAGGCCTGTATTTTGCTGTGTGGATGAGCAGAAATGCCATGAGCAATGAAAGAAATTGCCTGGGATTGAATCTCAGCTCCATCACTACTCAGTCTCCAGATCACAGGCAAGGCCTTACCTCTTTGGATATGAGATTCCTTGCCAATGAAATAATGGTTAGAATGAGTTAGAATAATGAAATAATGAGTTGGAATAAGATAATCTCTAAGTCCCCATGCATTCATGCATGCAGTCCTCCAATAATTATAAGTGTTTTTAAAGACACAATGTTCCAGTGTTTGATGATATCATCTTGACATTATCACTAACCATCAACATCAAACATTTGTATTTTAAGCCCCTGCCATTTTAGACACAGTGAATATGGAGAAATGACTCAGTCCTGTCCAAGGAGTTCACAAGGGGAAACATGATACATATACCACTGCAGAAGGCGGTCCAAGGAAAGCACCAATGATTGATGTATGCAGGAAGCACTATAGGATTTCTTAAGAATTATTTAAATTGCGGGGCGCCTGGGTGGCTCAGTGGGTTAAGCCTCTGCCTTTGGCTCAGGTCATGATCTCAGAGTCCTGGGATTGAGTCCTGCATCAGTCTCTATGATTGGCAGGGAGCCTGCTTCCTCCTCTCTCTCTCTCTCTCTGCCTGCCTTTCTGCCTACTTGTGATCTCTCTCTCTCAAATAACTAAATAAAATCTTTAAAAAAATTATTTAAATTGCTTTTGTTACTTCAGCAGTAATGCTGAGACAAACTTAATGACCTATGGAGCACTCCTTAGCCACCACATTGGATGTGAGACCATACTCGATATTTCCTCCTCAATATGAAAAGCACAGATCTCCAGACCAGTCACTACATACAATCAGAGGCAAATGGCTATATGCACATAGACGGTCTACACAGGAAATGTAAGTAATTGTGTACTGAACATTCATACACATTTGCCTTCATTTCAGTGTTACCGGAAATGCCTGCTACATGTTTGGTGCTGGGTGCAGTAACAGTGGTTCTAACAATAATGTTCTGACCACAGGAAAGGAGAAATACCGTTGCCTGAGCAATCTGGAAAGATTTCACAGCAAAGATAGGACTTTATCTGAGCTCTCAAGAAAGAGCAGGATTTTGACAGGGATGTACACAGGCAAGGAAGACTAGGAAGACCTATCCTTTCGGGTTGCAGCAATGTGTCCTAGACTCTGTGCCAAGATCGCTGTGGGCCAAAATAAGTAAATCCATATGACTGCAGCAGCAGGTACTTGAGGAATTTCATGGAAGTCAAGGTTAGAAATAAAAACCAAATCCAAAGATCGTCCCTCAGTAGTGAATAATAATGAAGAACATGGGATCTAAAGCCAGACTTTCTGATTGTAAATCCTTCCTCCGTGCGACCCTGGGCAAGTTACTTAAGCCCTCTGTTCTAAATATTAAGTGAGTTAATGTGTGGAAGTACTTAAAACAGTACTTGGCCCTTAGTAAGGGTCATAGAAATATTTGCTATTCAATATACAATGGGGAGATACGAAAGGTAATGAAATTAGCATGTGAGCTGGTCTATTTATATAGTTATCCTTACTGTGACGTAACTATATTAAGGAGCTGAAAAAGAAGTCTGTGGTTGTAATTGTATTGCAAAGTTCAGAGGAATATATATTTAATCCACACAACTAGTTAATGAGTCTCTCCGCCTTGGCAGCGCTCAGCTTGTCCGGATTCCAAAGACATACCATACAGGATAGTTCACATTCTCAGCAACTCCTGGGATTTGGAAAGGACATTTCTCTTCATTAAAACAGTGAGGGAAGATGCATGCCTTAAAATGAAATGATTATCCTATTTCTTATTCACTCTTCCATTGTTTTTATTAGATTTGCTTAGAAAATATTAGTGTATTGGAAAATGAAGATTGTGGCTCATGAAAAGGCACAGAAGATGTCTAGGCAGATTGGCACACATGATTCTTTTAAAAAATGGCAAGGGCATTCTCATCTTAGGAGAAGCAGGAACAATAGCCTTAAGGATGTTCTAGAGATCATGTATGTATTATAAAGACACCCTTCCTCCTGCTATTCTATTACTCACAGGTGACCAAACTTAAGGAAAAAGAACATTGTCGGGGCACCTGGGTGGCTCAGTGGGTTAAGCCACTGCCTTCGGCTCAGGTCATGATCTCAGGGTCCTGGGATCGAGTCCCACATCGGGCTCTCTGCTCAGCAGGGGGCCTGCTTCCCTTCCTCTCTCTCTGCCTGCCTCTCTGTCTACTTGTGATCTCTCTCTGTCAAATAAATAAATAAATAATCTTAAAAAAAAAAAAAAAAAGAACATTGTCACAAATACCTAGAAAAGAGAAGTTAAAATTTTTTTGGAAGGCTCTAAAAATGTAATTTTTTTTTCCTTTGAGGGATAGTAAATATACATATTATAATTTGTTAAGTTTAGAAAATTCCGAGTCAAAATCCCATTATTCTCATTATCCCATTTTCAGCAAGAATTGACTTTCTGGATTATGTAAGTTTTTAAACTATAAATTCTGCTCAAAGTTTTGCAGGTTGGAAAGAAAGAAGTAGGGCAGAATTTCTATTCCATGTGCTGAAGGAGGCCTGGAAAAGGAAGCAAAAAAGCCATCGCACTCCGGGAACTGCAGCAAGGCAGTATGACCTAGTTGTAGGCCCAGACACCTGGCATTCTATTCCAGTCTTGCTCTCATTTGGGCCACATCATTTACTAACTTCCCTGGCCCTGGTTTTCTCTCTCCGTTGAAATATATATTAATGCAGGGGATTTACTATTGTGGTTATGCTCTTGTTGTTTTGGAAATCCCAATTAAAGTAGTTAGGTTGATTCTCTTTCTCTCTCTCTCGTTCCCATTTTGCTTTGTAAAGGCTCAGACTAGGCAGATGTTAGATTTCACGTATGCACTTACAAATATGTGGGTATACATTTACAGTGAAAGTGTACCCTATACAATGATCATATTAATCATTACCATATCATATATAATAATTTTGTAGATATTTAGGAACCATGCTTCCTCTATGTAATGTTATCATCTAAATGTTGAGAGAAGATCACTTTAAACTAGGGGGATATTAATGGGATGACAGGATCCAGCTCCTTTTGTCTCTTGGTTTACTTTCCAAAAAACTCCATTAATGCAGATGAAGGAAGTCTCCTTTTATTCCTGCCAAAGTCTGCATAGGGAGCTATAGCATTTCCCTTGTTTCCTGGGCTCCCCCTGCTCCTTGAGCTCCATCAGCAGTGGTTCTCAAAGAGCAGCCTCTGGACCAACGGCATTATAATCAGCATGACCTGAGAAGTTGTCAGAAATATAAATTCTCATGCCTCATTCCAGATCCACTGAGGCAGAAACTCCAGGGGTGAGGCCCAGAAACCTGTATTTTCACAAGCTCTTCAAATTATATACAAGGTCTTCAGCTGATTCTTGTGGATACCAAAGTGGAGAACCTCTAGCCATAGTATCAAAATGTATAACAAGCCATTTGGGGAACATAAGAAACTAATACAGGGTATTAGAATCTGGTGGTAGAAATCATACACAAAGTAGATTATTACAGTGCATCCTCTTCAAATGTTATTGTGGTGTCCTCCATTGAAAACCAAAATTTTAATATTATTTTATACATAGTTTTATTTCATGTCTTAAATCAAGAAACATTTATTGAGCCCCACCATGTACAAAGTATTGGGGGTGTAGAGATGAAAAAGACCTAGTTCCTGTCCTCAGCAATTTACATTCTCCTCTAGTAATCCAGAAGAGGTGGGGAGGAGAATGTAACCAATATGTATTAAAGCCTTACTATTTGTTCTTTGCAAGTATGACATTGCTTAATAAGGCAATTCTGTCTTCTATCATTGCAGGAAAGGAGACAATCTTGCTGAGGTTTCAAAAACTTGCCCAAGGTTAGAACATTTTTTTTCTTCTAACAAAATTCAAACCTACAGAAAAGTTGAAAAAAAAACTACAATTAGAGACACTTCATCTAGATTTGTTAATTGTTAACATTTCACCTCTAAATATACCATCATGTACCTTCTTAGACATCCTCTTACATTACCACACCATCGTTATCACATCCAAGAAATATATTATTGGTACAGTAATATATGTCTCATAATCTACAACTGGCTCAAAAATATCCTAGATATTTGGGTTTTCCCCCCAAATATGTTCCCATTAAGGATTATGCATTGTTTTCGGTTATTATGTTCCTTTTGTTTCAGTTTTCTTTAATCTAGAATAGTCTCCTTGCTTTCTTTTTCTTAATTTTTCATGATGTTGACGTTTTTTTTTAATTGAAGTGGAGTTGACACACAATGGTAGTTTCAGGTGTATGACATACACAGTGATTGAACATCTCCATGCATTATGCTGTGCTCACCACAACTGTAGCTACTGTCTATCACCATACTACCTTTATAATACCATTGACTACATTCCCTATGCTGTAACTTTTATCCCCATGACTTATTCATTTCATGACTGGAAGCTTTGACTTCCCAGTCCCCTTCACCCATTTTGCCCACTCCACCCACCTCTGGCAACCATCAGTTTGTTCTTTGTATTTATGAGTCTGTTTTTGCTTTTTGTTCGTTTATTCATTTGCTTTGTTTTTTAGATTCCACATATAAGTGAAATCCTATGGTATTTGTCTCTCTGTGTCCGACTTACTTCACTTAACATAATACCCTCTAAGTCCGTCCATGTTGTTGCAAATGGCAAAATACCATCCTTTTTATGGCAGAGTAATATTCGTGTGTGTGTGTGTGTGTGTGTGTGTGTGTGTGTCTGATTCTGTGCCACATCTTCTTTATCCATTTATCTATGATGGACATTTGGGTTGCTTCCATATCTTGGCTATTATAAATAATGCTGCAGTAAACATAAGGGTCAATGTATCTTTTTGAATCAGCATTTTCCTTTTCTTTGAGTAAATATCCAGTAGTGGAATTACTGGATCATATGGTATTTCTATTTTTAATATGTTGAGGGACCTCCATACTGTTTTTCACAATTTACATCCCCACCAACAATGCACAAGGGTTCCTTTTTCTCCACATCCTCACCATGTTGTTTCTTATATTTTTGATACCAGCCATTCTGGTGTGAGGTGATATTTCATGGTGGTTTTGATTTGCGTTTCCCTGATGATAAATGATGTTGAGCATCTTTTCATGTGCCCATTGGCCATCTGCAGAACTTCTTTGGAAATGATGACATTGACACGTTTGAAGAGTTTAGATCAGTTGGTTGGGAGAATCACTGCATTTTGGATCTGGCTGATTATTTCCTTATTTTGGCAAGAATTTTATGTAGATAATGTGTATTTTATTTTATATCAAATCAGGAATCTAATATCAGTTTGGCCCAATACTAGTCGTACTAATTTTGATCCTGTGGTTCAAGTGTTATCCAGTAGATATCTCCATTGCAAAAAATAATCTGCAAGATGATGTTTCAAATACTTTATTCTGTTCTTCAGAAATCTTTTATCCAATGAGATTCAGTACTCATTGAAGATCCTTATGTGAATAATTTATTATATTGTTGACTGCCAAATAGAGATTTTTCTAGTTCTATCATTCCTTCTAAATTTATCCGCTGTCATTCTTTATGAAGACAGAGCTTTCTCTTTCCACCTCTCATTTCCTCTTTGGAGTATTACATGGGTTTGTTGATTCCTTTTTTTTTTTTTTTTTTAAGATTTATTTATTTATTTATTTGACAGAGAGAGATCACAAGTAGGTAGAGAGGCAGAGAGAGAGAGAGAGGGAAGCAGGCTCCCTGCTGAGCAGAGAGCCTGATATGCGACTCGATCCCAGGACCCTGAGATCATGACCTGAGCCGAAGGCAGCGGCTTAACCCACTGAGCCACCCAGGCGGCCCTTTTAATCAAGATATTATAACCCAGCGCCATCAGTTTTTTGGTGCTCAAATGTTTCCCAGACTGGGTTTCCCAGAGGGAATCCAAGGAAGTTCTTTATCTTTTGGTCATGTCATCATGATTCTTTGAGCCCTTCCCTGTTTTCTAGCACAATAACTTATTCCAGGAGCATCTTTCCATGCCCCACACCTGGAATTAACCATTTCTCCAAGAAATTCTGGATCCCTTTGGTAAGCAAGGGTCTTTAGAAATCTTCTAAACTTCTGGGAGTCATAGCTAGAATTTAAACCTAGAACATGGAATCTTGAAGCCTGGGCTCCAAATACTATATGACTATAGTTAAGAATGGTGCCCTCTGGGCACCTGGATGGCTCAGTCAGTTAAGTGGCTGTCTTTGGCT
Organism: Mustela nigripes; assembly: GCF_022355385.1. Classification (NCBI taxonomy): domain Eukaryota; kingdom Metazoa; phylum Chordata; class Mammalia; order Carnivora; family Mustelidae; genus Mustela; species Mustela nigripes. Next base: position 92,198,760 of record NC_081570.1, read on the forward strand.
AAGGTTGTAATCCCGGAATCCTGGGATCAAGCGTCTCATTGGGCTCTTTGCTCAGCAGGGAGCCTGCCCATCTCCCTCTCCCTATGCCCACTGCTTCCCCTGCCTGTGTGCTCTCTCTTTCTCTCAATCTCT